>NW_025335268.1:129009043-129119095 GCF_004798865.1 Varanus komodoensis
CAGCAATGCTAACAAACCTAATTTTGTTAACTATGAATAGCCCATGAAGAGGCTCATGGTTTCTTGTTGAGTTATGAAGTGTTCTTAACCATGGTTGGTTATTTTGGCCACATTCGGACACTTAGTAATTGATTTTTCAGCAACTACTCATGATTCAACAACACATTCAGTCCACATTCAAGCTTTGAGTTTGGGGTATTCAATATATATTTATTATATTTAAATCCCACTTTTTCCTGAAAGGAATCCAAGGTGGCTTACATCATCTTCCTTTCCATTTTATCTTCACAACAGTGCTGTGAGGTTGTGAGTCAAAATAAGTTAGAGTCACACAGAAAGCTTCATTGGCAACTGGAGGTTAAAATCTGGATCTCCTGAGCCTCAAGCCAGATATCTAATCACTATGCCACATGGGATACATATTGTGTTCCTGAATCCAGCCACAATGTGACTGGATTATGATTCACTTAAATTGGTGTATGGCAGTGAACACATCCTGATACAACTGACTTGTATGTTGCTTTGTTGCAAATATTGTAGCAAGCAAGTCCTTGGAGTTTAGCCTTTCCTTTTGAAGTTGACAACTGGGGACTGATCCAGTTTTCATGGACTTTTTGCAAAGGTGTGATTCATATCTTGTTCCATGACTTCTTTTATAATCTCTCAAAAGCCAAGACAATTTCAGACCTCTGTTTGAAAGCAAGACAAAACAAGTATTGTGTGTTCGTGATGCATTCTGAATTTTGAGAATAGAATAAAGGAATATAAGCACAATTCTAAACTTTATGTGGCTGTGTTTACTTCATAACTTCCCATCCCATACTGTTTTGTGAACAGTAGGATGTGTGCAGAACAGCACTTCTGCCAAGGAAGCAATGTCTTAGCATGAGAACATTGGGAGGAGGAAGTCCTTTGCAAGTAGTGCTTATAGCAGAATTTGCAATCTTAGTGAGTTAAAGAATGCAATCAAAGAGCACATAGACTTTGGGGACTTGGCGGATAATGGGAAGGAAGATGTGGATTGGAAAGCAAAAGACAGAGGATTCTGAACATGCTCAGCTGTACTCTAAGCACAAGCACTAACTCTTTGTGTTTGATCTTTGTGTACAATCACAAAAACTAGAGAAACATGAATGAGCAGGGAAGATATCTAACAGCTTTGTGAAAGCACATAATATGCTTTAGATACTGAGCAGGTTCTCAAACCATGGTGGTATCTTGCACAGGATGGTCCATTGTGTTGCCTGAACCATATGGTGCTATTTCAGGATGAACATCTGGGTTTTAGAAACCACAATAAGAAACAACAGTCGATTCGGTGGTATCAGTGCTTCACCATGCTTTCTCCGCTTGTCAGTAGGAGGATTGAGCAAGGAGATGGAAGCCACCCCAACATAGAAACCACTTGATCATCTGCCAGGTGCATCCAGGAAAAAAAATGTACTCTGGAAACCATGCATGCTTTCTTAACATGACACGTGAACCAAGCTACTGATTGTAGCTCGTCCTTCCTGAGCTTTTAAAAATCTGTGACTGTTACTTTCATCAACTGATTGTGTGCTTTGCAGAAAAAAATATCTGTTGCTACTGTAAGAGGTGAAGCATATAGTGATGTTCTCTTTCAGAGCGGTTAACAGCTTCCTGAAGGAACCAGCTTACAAAATGAGTTGAAAGAGAGCCTTTAAGTAGAGTGCATTATTTCACAAACATGTAATTAACAATAAGGTGGTGTGGTTCTCTCTAAGGCAGCTAATTGCGTAGCAAATTTCATCCTGTCAGTTCAGATTTGATTCTTGAGCCTTTGTGTAGCTGCATTGGCTTAAATGGCAACCGGGTTTTCTTGAGGAAAGCACTTTGGTGGTTTGAAAGGATGTCTGCCTTTTTCATGTCAAAAATGCTTTTAAAAAGTCTATAAAGAATTCAGTGTTCTTAGAGGAAGTGTAGTTCATTGCATAACAAGGTTTTCAGAAGAAAAACAAATTGCATATAATTCCCTTTCTTGGAAAGATCGAATATTTGTAATGTTCTATATTTGTCTTCTAGAAATTGTGTTGTGAACCGCTACTTAAATCTAGGACACAATTTATTTAGCATTGTTGTGTCCTGTAGGACAAGAATTTGCTGGAGTGCTGCTTAGTTTAGTGCTGTATGTGGCATTCATTTTCAGTTTTTGTGAGAGCAGAAGAAAAGAAACAAAGGGGGGTTGTGTGTATGTGTTTCTTCTGTTAAATCAGGCAGATCTCTCTGAGCATTTGCCATTTCCTGATTTCTGCAATGCCAAGACATTTTGCTGCCTGAGGCAAAGATGTGATGCTTCCCTGCATTCCATGTACAGGAGATCACGGGCATCCTACTTCAGGACTGGCAAGGGATGGGATCCTTTACCACACCTGGAAGCAGCTGGTTATCCTTGGGAGACCAGCTCTCATTTTATGATAACACCTCCTCTGACCCTGCCAATAGCTCCCTAATTTCTCCTTCCTGAGGTAGACTCCTCATTCTCCCTAATGGTATAGCTGACCCTGCCTGGCACCACATTTGAGGTTACCTAGAACTGGTACCCTTGCCTGAACCTCTCTCTGAAACCTCTTGTCATCAAGAACTGAATCAACCGCCTTAGGTCTTAGCACTTTGGTGGCTTAGCTAATTCCTCCAATAAATGATGCCACTTTTCTGTGTCTCAAATGAGGAAGCTCTCCTGAGTCTCATGAGCTGCTCAGATATTGCATTAATAAATATGAAGAGCCCCTGAAGCAAAAGACTAAATAATAAAAGTCAACCTTACTGTCTTCTCTTGCCCCCCTCCTCATTCCTGGTTTGCATCAATTACCATGAAGCAAAAGCCTACCTGTGATGTTATTTTATATTATTACTATTATGAGTTGAAGGCAGATCAGATAAGGCAGAGACAGGCAACCTGGCACCTGCCAGTTGTTTTGGATACTGACTCCCTTAACCCTCAGCCAGCATGGCCAATGGTCAAGGATTCCTGTAAGTTGGTAGTCCAAAACATCTGGAGGGGCCCAGGTTGCCTATGCCTGGTACAAATGACTTTATTTCAATTAGTAATATCATAACACAGAAGTAATAGAATCTGATAGATTACATTTTAAAAATCAATGTTTTACATATATTATCAGCAGTAATAACTTTGTAAATAAATAAAGCAACCCATCACTGCAAATACAGAGGAAAGCTAAGAGCACTGTGGCTTAACTGTGTTTACATGATGTCCCAGGTGAGAACTGAATCAGGACTTCTAGCTGGCATCCATAGCTAAGAACGAAGTCCAGCGCTATAGGGGGTAAACTTGATATGAAAAGTCCAGGCTGTTTCTATAACAAAAGGTGTCATCTCCCCTTTGAGGCCCCTGAGAGCACTAACCTCACCACCAATTGTGACAACATGTATGATGTAGTGATGTTCACCGTTACCAGGCTGAGATCATCAAGTTACTGGCAACCTAGAGCAATCAAATAGTAACATCCTCCCAAGTCACTACTGAGCTCTGCTTATTGGAATTGGGGCCAGAAGCCATGGAAAATGGGTTCTGTGGCTCCTTGCCCGTTCTGGTCTCCCAACAAGCAAGCAACCCGTTTTGATAAGGTAAGAGAAGGGGCTTTATTCTGTTTTGCTCTATTCACCCATTTTGTGACTTCATAATCACTGGACCTGAGGGCTATTGAGAGTATCGGGGGGGGGGGGGGGGAACATGACTGCACCCACTGGCCATATCTCTATTGGCTGTGCATTGGGTGTTAATGAGAAAAAGCCTTTTGCCCATGCTGTACAGGTGTGGGAACCTCTCTCATTAATGGCATCTGTATGGCTGCCAGGTATATGTGTGTCCAACAGGTGTTCCCAACTCTCTCACATGTTCAATGAATATATGAGGGACATGTCCACTGAACAGCTGTTTTAAGTTTTAGACATATATTACAAAAATGTTTTTGATTTCCTAGGCCAGGATAGTTGAATTGTGGTCCTCCAGATGTTCTGGCTTACAATTTCAGTCAGTCCTAGCCAGCATTTCTAATGACGAGGGAACTGTAGGCCAAAACATTTGGAGTGTGACAAATTGCCCATTCTGTACTAAACTAGAAATGGACCTGCACATACTAGATTAGCCTTCCCCAGCCAGATGCTCTCCAGATTTTTTAGACAATAACTCTTACATTCCTGTCCATTGGCCAAGCTTGCTGAGG
This sequence comes from Varanus komodoensis, assembly GCF_004798865.1. Taxonomy (NCBI): domain Eukaryota; kingdom Metazoa; phylum Chordata; class Lepidosauria; order Squamata; family Varanidae; genus Varanus; species Varanus komodoensis. The sequence goes on from NW_025335268.1 coordinate 129,013,249, forward strand.
CTAATGGGAGGTGGTCCATAATGTCTGGAAGGCACCAGGTTGGGGTAGAAAGTACAACAGTGCTTTGTACACATGACCTTTTTCTCCTCGCCCTGTTAACAGTGCAACTCACCCCATGGAATCAGCCAGATGGGGAGTTAATTCTCTAGTGGTAAAAGTTTCCTAGAGACTTCTGGTGCTGGTATGATGTTACTTTCAACACTGCTGCCTTCATGATGAAGACTAAGGGGAGACCAAAAAGATGTCATGCAAAAAGATAACACTTCTTGCTTGTGATATTTCTGCCTGTACTCTGTGATATAACCTAAGTGAAGTCAATTTTGTGATGTCACAATATTTCGAGTTCCTTTGTCATTGTGCTGACATATCCTAAGAAGCTGAACTGGTGAGGCAGAACACTTCAGTAGCTTCTAGTGGATCAAGGTTAACAAAGCAGGTTGCAAGGGGAATGGGAAATTAAAAGTGAACGTTATGAAATCGAAATGAGAAAAGATCAATAGCTCAAACTGATTCTTGCTCATCTTCTAGCATAATTCATTGATTAAAAGCACAGTGGTGCAGTCAAGGTCTACTAAATCAGGGGTGATCAGAAGGTAAATCAGAATCTACTAGAATATCTCTGGTTGATTAGCAATAAATTGAATGGCAAGGGCTATTGATTCCCAGTTCACATATTTCAGTCCTGAAACCAAGGAGCCTATAGAAGTTGCTAAGTTCAAAAATGTCCACAACTCTCATTTTCTAGTGGATGATGAGACTTCTGTTTTTATAACCATCTCCTCTAAAATGGATCACAGGAACAAGAAATATTTTGAACATACTTCTGCCATAACTGCTCTATGAATACTGGCAACTTGCTCCTAATCCAAAATTAGGGTACAGTCCAAATTATGCTGCTGAAATTACACAGTTCTGAATTTTGGGGCAAAAGAGATCAGTTTAGTTATTGTATTGCAAATAAATTCTGAGACTCAGAATGTGTTCAGAGGCATTGTCGTCTTTTATTGTAAGGCTGTAATCATATACACAGTTTTAGTTGGGAGTAAGTCCTGTTGAATTCAGTGAGGTTTAGTTCATAGTAGGTGTGCGTTGGATAGCTCTGTCAGTGCTTGCATTTTGCACCTGAATCTCATTAGGATTCTAGCTGAAAACTAAGTAGACCCTGTCCTTGTCCTAATTTCGTGGGATCTTTACAGAACAGGCTAATGAATGTCTGGCTAAAATTCTTAAATCTTCTATGATATGGAAGCCCTCTTCCCTTTTGTCATTACTGCGCTATCATGGAAATTCATTAATGCTTTTTCTTAGCAACACCTCTGTGAAGCACTGAGATCCTATTGTGCTTCATTTCCAAAGTCATCAGGTTAGAAACCATTGAAGAACAAATAGTCACTCCTGCCACAAATAAATAGCGGATATTGTAATATAACATTCCTTGGAGAGTTGTTATAAGATCTGGGCATGCTTCGGTGGCTTTGTTTGGCTTTTGAAGGTCAATAAAATGTAGAACTTTTTTTTTTAGCTAATCAAATTAGAAGTCAAATCTGACGGTAAAATTCATCTTTTTAAAAATTCTATTACCTTAAGGCAGAAGGAGGTTGCTGCGCAAGCATTTTATGCATGATAAAATAAAATTAGAACCCAAAGAGTCATTTGTCCTTTTGACACATAGAAGGTTGTAACACAATCAGTGGTGCTTTTAGAATGGTAGTTCTCAAGGCATGGTCCATGGAGACTTCCTGAAGCATCATTATATAGGGCACCCCTTCCTTCCTATTCCCTTTGCCCTCTTAGCCAGTTGTGGTTTCAGCATAGGGAATTTTGCTTGGGGGAGGGGTCTGAAACTTTGCTTCCCCTGTTCCCCTAAGGCACCCTCAGTCCCTCTCCTGTATGCACCAGTCTCATCACTTTGTGGAGTAGGCAGACATGTAGAGATATTTGCTTATAGGGATGGCACGAGTTTCAGAGGGTGGGAGGGGGTTATGGAAAATTGAGTTTCAGTGAATATTCAGGTTTAAGTTTGGAGAGGAAGATGAAATTAGGGAAAGCTGAGAACTTTTTGCAGAGAACATTTGGCTTGAAATGGGAAAGAGGGGTAGGAATGAAGAGGGAGGGCAGGGATCAGATGGACAATTTTAGTGGGGGGGGGCATACAAGTTGCTGAAGTCATTTTGCAATGGTAACAGCAGTGACAGCTTTTTTCTTTCACCTTCTTAATCAAGCCAACAACAAAGCACCCCCTGGCAGCCTCCAACTCTCCCCACGCTGATGCACACACATTTATTGTGTGTGCATCAGTGTGCATTAGAACAATGCTACATTGGGAGGGTTTTTGATTTTTCAGTGCAACCAAGATGAAATTGCAACTTGTGAAATAAGGGTTCATTTAATAGGTTTACCCACCCTGATTCAGAGGTCCTCCCCGCTCCCTGCTGCTCCCACAGCTTCTTTTAATAAAGATGTATTTCCTGGAAAGTGAATTTAATTGACCTGAATGTCCTAAGAAAGCCACAAGTCAGAGTTGCTGGATTACGAGTGCACCAATGACACAGTAATCTGAATAAACAGCTGTTGCCATCTCTGAAATACTGGTTCTGAATTAAATGGTAAAAAAAACAAAAAACATTCCCAGAGAAAGATCTGAAGTTGCTTTCTGTAATTTGGGCTTTGAAGTAAAACATATCTGGATCTAGTTTGTATCTGAAAGGGGGTACAACCTGTGAGTGCCACATGTTCTGCTAAATCCTAGGGAGCAAGCTGGGAATTAAGGAAAGATGATGGAACACACTATTAAGGCTTAGGGTGCAATCCCATGCATGATTAGGAGAAAAAAAGTACTGCATTTCCCTGTATTCCCCAGGGCAGCATGGGATTACTGCAGGGGCCAAAGCAGCAAATGTTTGCAAGGGCTAAAACAGAAGTTATGCAGCAGATTCATGAGTTGGGGGGCGGGGGGGCAGGGTCTGATTTTGATTTGAGTGGCAGATTGTAGGTGCGGCCCTTTTGGTACAAACCTGCTGCACTTATCTAAATCATCCTCCATACCAGGGATCTTGGAGGTATCTTCAAGGGATTTTTTAAAAGTTCAGATTTCTGTGAATCCCACTTGTAGATTCCACAGTGGCCAACCTTTTTCTTAGTAGCACAGATTCCACTAACACAGAGATGAGGCTTTTCTTTTCTTTTTTACTTTTGTAGAGGATTTGCATAAATTTAGATTTAGATTTGTGCAAATATACATTTGTAAACAGGAATTAAATTCTTGTACAAAAACCTTCTGTCAGTGAGTGGATACTGGAATGAAAGACACCCAAAAATCTCTGAGAAGCAACCGGAAGTAATGAATTTATAGATTCCTAGCTCACACACACAATGTTTAGGATTCTATACCTCAATGGGGATAATACGTAGTAGCTTGTGGGACAATTTAGATCAGGGGCAGGTGAAGAGACAGAAAGGTTAGTTAACTCCACTTTTCAGCATTGTTTCTTCTATTAAAATTTAAACCCTCTGTACAGTTGTTTTGAAATAAAGGAAAAGGGGATATCACTTGCCTGCACCAATATGGATCAATTCCATTTTATTTAGTTTTTTTAATTATTTCCAATATTTTACCCTGTCCTATACAAACATCCCAGGATGGCTTACAACATAAATAAATCATAACAATAAATAAATACATAAAGGAAGCCATAGCCTTGAGTTAAATGGAGCTGTCAAAGACAGGACATATTTTGAAGGATTTTAATTCAATTTTAATTTAATTGCCATAAACTGGACAGGGCCTGACAACAGGTAAGAACAACAACAAAAGCAACCAAGAGTTGTAAGAGTCTCTGTTGCTGCCCAGGGCTATTCTCATTCAAGGAAAACCTCAGTTGGCATCAAAATACAAATAGCAACCTGAGAGAAACACATTCATATCCTTTCCAATCTACAAGGTCCCAAGGCTTGTCAGCTTCCATCCCTCACTCCAAATGAGCATGTTAATCATTGTCAATATCAGATTCTGTTTGGCCCTTCACTTTCACTCAGTGAAGCTTTCTCTGTTGCACTAACAGTGTGAAAACACTTTCCCTATTGCCAATATAATGGAGTAAACAGCTAAGTTTTTACGATGGTGGACTAATCTTTACAGAGGGATATTAAGAAGTGGGGACTGAAGTGATGCATGCAATATACAACAACAGGAGAGATTACACACTGCCAGAGCCAACAAGCAGATGTCTTGAATGTAAAAGATCCCAGTAATTACTTATAAGTCTAGAGAATCAACCTTTATCCCCCTTCTGTTGGATGCTACTTCCTAATCCATCTGAGTTTGATACTGCAGGGCCTGATCTTTCAGGATTTTGAGTGACTGCACCACTAGTTGGCATTAGCTGGAAACCTAGACTGTAGTCCTGTATGCACCTACCTAAGCGTAAGCCCAAACTGAGTGTAATCAGACCTATCACTGAATAAACATGCATAGGATTGTGCTGTTAGACTCCTTTGCAGCTCCTTATCCTGTACATGAGGGGTGGCCTACTTGTGGAGGTTGAAAAGATACACTAGACCCCACGGTGGGTCACCCCAACCCCCCTGCTGCCACCAAAAATGTGTAACAGTGGCGAAAATAAAAAACCCACAGCCAAGCAAAATTACTTCTGGGAGCATGATCCTGCTTCAAACTATGTCCCATGATCCTCCATGCATCTTTTTTGAAAGAAAAACAGCTTTTTTGCTGCTCCAAACATTCAGTACTGATGGTGAGGAATGCCACACGCAAGGCAAGAAGGTGCTCCTGGCCCACCTATTGCCCATTCCTGGCTTTCATGCAAGCATTTAGCCTGCCTCCATACTTAGCCAACACCTTAGTGAAGAACCTTCCATGTGAACTGAGATGTCGAAGGAAGGCAACAGCATTTTTTCCAGCCAGTAACATTCACAGAAGGGCTGTTTTTGTATCAGAGTGTATAACCAGGCTGGTACACATTTACAGTTCTATATGTGTAATGCATTCCAAGAGAATAACTTTGATATTTTTGCATGTGGAGGGAAAGCAGTGTGTCTACAGGCCTGCAGAGAAGTGCACAATTGGCACCTCTTTTTATTTAGTGCACAGGCAAGAAATAGAAACATAGAAACAGAGCAAGTCAGAAGGAGCCTGACTTCCCGCTCTATACAGTGTCTCAGGGCAGCGATTAGGGGCAAGTTGCCCATATTCATGGAGAAACTCTGCTGGAAGCATACTCAAAACGTCTCATGCACCCATGCTCCATTTTGGAGAAGATGATCAGATAAGCTCAGGTCTTATCAGCTACTAAAAATGAGTGTGGATAGGATGGAATTTTATAATTTTCATAGGTTCACTGTTTTCGAGCCTTAGAAATGTGAATCCTGAAGGAATGCAGGTTGCTTCCCAATGGACAGCTCCTAGTGCTGCCAGCTGAATGACATTGTGGAATAATCCATCTTTTCCTGCTTAACAGATTTTCTCTGGTAAGGAAAGATGGGAATCGTGGTGATGAAAACAAGTGAGAGTTACACATAGAAGTCATCTTCATCTGTACCCCCTGCAAAATTCCATGACATTCACTTAACTGGAAATGAATTTCAAATAAAACTTATATCCTTCCTAAAAGTCAGCTTACACTGCACACAAAATATAAAAGCAATAATATATTTCTCAGCTCGGGTGATAGATATGTTAGGGCTGTGCAAAAATCTTCCTTCCACCACCACCTTAGTTAGAGCTTTGTTTTATCTAAAAGTGTGAAGAGGAAAGTGTGAAAATCCAGTGATGGTAGAGAGAGTAATTTAATTCGCAGGTGTTCTGGTTACTTATAAAACTTTCAGTCCCAGCTGCCTTCAGACATTATTATTCCCATAGGTAGGGCTATATGGTTATATAGTGTCACTTCTGGGGACATTTTTCCCCAGCATCCATTGAAAGTCTTGTCTAATTCCCTTTTAAAGCCAACAATTTTGATGCACATCACTGCAACTTGCAGTATTGTAGTCTATACTGTAATTATGAACTGTGTGAAGTAGTTTTTATACGTCCTGAATCTCCCAGCATTTGTTTTCACAGGGCAATATTGAATATTACGGGAGAAGGAGAAATCCTCCCTATCCACTCTCTTGGCACCATGCACAGGTGTACAATACTTACATCATGTCTTGCCTTATTCACCATGCTTAAAGCTAAATAGTCCCAGCCATTGTTAATTGTCTTCATCGCAGAGTGGTTCCAGCCCCTTGATCACTCAAGTTGCCAACTGCTGTTGCTCTCCTGTAGCCTTGCTGTATGATGCATTCATGTCTTCATCAGTTTTGCTTCTAATGAAGGAACACTTGTCTGTGCAGTCTTCCTATACTGATTGTGGAGTATAATTTTCTGTAAGAACACAAGGCATATCCCAGTTACAGTCAGGGAAATGTTTTGTTAAAGGCTGAAACTGCTTGGGGTACTTCTTCTTTACTCATGCGAGCCCTTCAGGCATCTGTGAGGATTGTCACTGGGCTCATCTCAGGTACTTCTTGTAGGAAGCTGCCATTCGTGTGAGCCAGTGGCACACACATCATGATTTGTACAATGGTGGAAAACACCTCAGTGGCTGCCGAGTGCATGGACCAGTTTGCACAGCCTGGAAGAGGCTGTACGATCAATTCATACAGCTGGAAACCTCTAAACCTGCATGGTTAGAAGCTCTACAGTTGTGCTCTGAGTGTGCCTCTCTGAGCAATTTCAGGACCATTGTAAGTGTCTGGCTTTTGACTGATGAAGTAGATAGCAAGTAGCTTGGCACTGTGTATTTTCACCACTGCTGTACAATTTCTTACTTTAGATTTGCAATAATATCAAAGTAGTTGTTAACATCATAGTCCGAAAGCTTTCTCCCCGTGCCTCTGCCTCCTGCTACCACTTCATCTTTATTATCTTAATGTTTTCTGAAGCTGGCTTGCAGCTCACCAGTGGAAGCCAGGGCAAAGGAAGGCAATTCCCAAGCAGGCCTGTTGCTTACAGCTGAACCCTTTTCTCTCTCTCTCTCTCTCGCTCTACACAGCCTTGTCAACACCAGTTACTGAAAGAATGATTGTTTGTAGCCTCGCTTTTAAGGCCAGGATTGTTGTTGCTGCAGGCTTCCATGCACTTATGCCTTTTTAATGTCTGTCCCATATTGTGCCACGACGGCTGTGCTCATGTTTCAGGCTGTATTAAGGAGACAGCAGTTCCTACGTACTATTCCTCTGCAGAGCAAGTCCCACAGGAGAAGAGATGGTTGGGAGGAGCTGGTTTCTGAGAAACCACAAGTCCAAGTGTCCTGTTTTGGAATGTGGGGAATGTGGCAAGGAGGATGTACACCTAAGGCTGCAGTATTTCTCGGAGGTGAACCCAACTGAACTGAAATGGGATCCCTTCTGAGTGATCTTGCACAGCATCAACATGTAAATCTTTGACCTTCCACTCATACCTTTTCTCTTCTTAAAGGGTTGTTTGGATTTTTTTTTAATGATATTGCCTAACTAACCTTTTTTCTTCCTTGTATAACTAAACATGCCTAGATACATAGTCCTGTGTCCCATTTCTTCCTTGAATGCTCTTACATCTGTCAGTGTTAACCTGCACTGCTAAATATATTCTTTATGAGAGTTTTGCATTTATATGATACTGTGTGTATTAAATCAATACTTGCACGTGCTGACAGTTTGGAGCTATGAAATTAAGATGAAGCTGGCTTGTATTATTCAGATCTTTTATTAATTAAACTCTAGGAGCTTCTGCATACTTTGATCTCTGTTGCAATCAGCCAGGACAGGACTCTGGAGGTAGCCTTCTTTGTGAGGGTTATTAGCAAAGACAGATTCGGATGTTTGAAATGTATATCCTGGAGAAATCTGCTAAAGTCTGGCCATGTCGGTATGAATTGGCCAGTTCAGGTAAAAAGCCATGTACTCTTTTTGCTTCTGGCCCTTTCATGTCACTGACACTGCAGCACAAGGTTGTGTCTTGGTTATGAAGGCAAATTTTCCTTGCACCCACTTTTCCATTTTAATCAAACTTTCTCAAGGCAAAGGAGATGCCAATATGCTCAGAGAGTACCACTGTGTGTGCTCTTTTCTTCCTGATTACATTTTTTGAATACTCCTGTATTACATACTTGCTAAAATGTTGACTGTGTGGCTTTTGGGTGATTTGATAAAGTTTACAAATTGGAAGCATTTTAAAAGGATGCGTTTTTACCTAGTTTGTATTGAGCACCTATGCCCTAAGGTTTAAATGTCACATATGGCTGGATGCAATTTCGCACAATCAATAATTTTGTCAGCTCTGTTTCCAGGCTCTTACTGGTTTCCATAGATACAGATAGGAAGTGACAGGTCCTCATTGTCTGGGTTGACCCCATTGTAACCTCTCGCTCCTGGACTTCCTTATTGGAGAATATGCTTACTTTTCTGTCTGGTTTTCCTCCTCCACCACCCTCATGTACATTGCTTATTTTGATAATTCTTCAGTTCCCTCCAGGATACAAGGACTGGGTGAATCTGATTTTGTTTATTTCTTGCAGTAAGTTTTCTGAATTGTGGCTTTTTTTTGGCTTGAGAGCTTGGTAAGAATTGCAGGTTAAAGTAAGAAAGGGCATGCAATGGTTACCAATTTGATACTTATGCTTGTTTTGTTTTGTTTTCTTATGAAGCCATCTTGTAATTATATGGTAGCACTATGACCAGTTACTGTCAGGATCTGAGTGGCTCTGGTGGCCAGAACAACCACAGTATTCGCAGGACTGTTCCAGCCCCTGCTGGAGCTCTCAGCCTCCTGATGAGCACCAGCTGAGAGCCCTGGGGGGGGGGGGGGCAAGCTCTTCCTTCCAGAACTGGCTGCAGCAACACAGCTGTCCATGTTTGCTGAAGCAGCTACATCTGGCCTATATCGCATCCTGCCTAGCTGCCTCGCCTCAGCAACATGAGTCTTCTTGCAGGCTGTCATTTGGTTCACCTACCACACCTTGCCTGACCCTTGCTGCATTTGGTTGCTGTCATATCCTACCATGCCATGAATCCTGCCTTGCCGTGTTGCCTCTGCAGTGTAGGTTTGGATGCTAGCTGTGATTCAGCTCCTGCAGTTTGCATGAACCTTGCCATGTATCCTGCCCAGGTCTTCGGTTCCTCAAGGTACTTACACCTGTGCTTGTCTTCCTGCTCTTGAACCTTGGCTTGTTCATGACCACATCCTTTATCTTCCCTGACACACACTTCTAGTTCCTGATCCTGGTCTCCTCTGTGACTATGACTTGTCCTTGCTATTGATCCCTGTTCTTCTACTCTTGCCTCAACTTCTGTTGCCCGGGTAGCTCTGCCTTGTGTCCTGCCACCCATGTCCTGGCCCTGGACCCTGACTGTTACCCTGCTAAGCTGCAGCTGCAGCAGGACTATGCCTCTGCTGAAGGTCCACAATGCTGGATGAAGGGCAGGGAATTGTTCTGGACCTTGTGCATAGGTGCAGTGAAAGGACAAGGACAAAAGGATAGGCAGAACCCTGGCAACCACATATTTTGGCTTGGCTATCAAGCACAGTAAAAAAATTGTGGACCCCGAGATACCATGCATCAGGCCTAAGGTTCCACACACCCACATTGAAGGCCCATCAGGTTTAACAAGGAAGACTGACTGGAGAGTCACTGCTTTCCCCGACCTCTCCTTGAAATGACTGGAATTCGGTGTGCCTTCACTTAACTTATACTGGTTCAACACCAGGCCCCTTACCTGCTGATTTCTCTCTTCTTTCCCTCTTTTTCCACTTGAGCAAAACTTGCCAAGTTGTGGAAGAGGGCAGGAGGGGGAAGAATAAATAATGCCAACTAATGCTAAAGCAGAGGGGCTGCTCTGAAGCTCTCCCTGCTGATGTGCACTCTGGCTAGCGAGAGGCTTTTTCAATTGCTCTTGAGACACCAGAATGAATAAAAGTAATCATACAATAATTTGAAACAATAAATTCTCAGACATTCTGTTCTTAAAAATTTTTCTGAACATCCACAGAACTCTTTAGTAAAGAACTTGAAATGTAAGACGGGCCCTCTGCTTGTACAAGCCCTCTTACTAGCCAGATTTCCTCTCTCTTCCTTGTAATGTGATCCTGGGAAGGATGCAGAGAAGCACTCCCACCACTGTGAATGCAAGTGCACTAGCAGAGATGCCTTCTGGTACAACTTCAATTGCTTTTTGCTTCCAGCAAGTGTGATTGGTGTTGTGCTAGAGGCTATTGCTGCTAGCACCATGTCAAATATGTTAAGAGTACCATTGCATCCTGCCTGGTTTTTGGAAAGTAGGGTATGGGAGGAACTGGTTTTTGGAAAGTATGGTGGCAACTGTGGATGAACTCTTCCAGGTGGAGTTTTCCTGGGCTTTGGGAATTTCTTGGGAAAAGTCAAAGCTTCCCCCATGAATTCTACAAAAGGGTCTTGCAAAGACCCAGCCCTTTCCAAATCCATTCTGGTGAGTTTTGCTGCCAGTGCATGAACTTCAGCTCGCTCGCTCTCTCTCTCTCTCTCTCTCTCTCTCTCTCTCTCTCTCTCTCTCTCTCTCTCTCTCTCTCTCTCTCCTCCACATCTAGTCTTGGGTCAGTGCACAAGTGTTTAACTGTTGGAAAAGCAGTGATGGGGGAGGCAGTCCTTTTTGGGCTACACAGACTCCTGCTGAGAAGCAATTATCCTTTCATTGTCTCTTAATGCCTTCACTGTTCTGCAGTGCTGTATGAGTTAAACACTTAGCCAGCTTGACTGGGCAGAGTGTCCCAAGGCTGGAGTGCTGCAAATCTCTCAAAATATTTTCCTGTCAGCACTGCCAGCAATGCAGTAAATGATTCAGCAGAAAGCTACTGTGCAGAGAAGCGCCACAAGAAGGAAGCTGGTGAATTCTCTCCTGCATGGGGATTTCCATGATCTCCTGAAAGCCATCATGTTGTATGCAGCTGGTTCACAAAACCCAAGTTCTAAGCTTTAATTTTGCGCATATTTATTTGGGAATAAGACCAGATAGATTAAGTGGGCTGGCTTCTGAGTCCATCTGTAAGATCAGGTTCTTAATAATTTTTTTATTTTAAACCCTTTCTGGAAACATGGTACAAGTTTCTATACAAGCAGCCAATGCACTATTGCGTTCCTCATGTGGAAGTGAGAGAGTCACCATAACGGTACAGATTCATTATAAATCTAACTCTCTTTAGAATCATGCAAAAAGTGAAGGTAGTTGTGTTGGTCAAAGGAAAATGTCCAAAATCCTAATCATCATAATGTCTCTTGCCCGATAAAGGTGCCATGGTGGTACTGATTTTGGAGATTTTCTTTTAGAATGATTTTGATGGCCTGCAAATTCAAGGGAAGGAATGTTCATTCTGAACTAGAAAGCTATGAAGTACAGTACTGAGGTACTATAATGTGAGTTATACTTACATGCTTGGGTTGGAGCTGGAAAATTATCCTTGATTAACAGAGAGGTAGGACTATACAAAAAACTAATGGAAGCCTTCTTGATTTGGGATGTGGAAAGCTACCTTAGAAGCAACACTGCCGGTTTTTCTAGCTTCTTGCCTGTGAAAACTTTGCCAACATATGATGGAAACTGGTCCATGTAAAAGCTGCCCTGCACTTCCTGCCATGCGAGAAAGAAAGATGAAGCCTCTTCAGTCCATGCACTACAAAAACAACTACATGATTCTTCCATGACAAAAAATGAGCAACAAGAAAAGGAAGCCAATGTTAGCCTCTTCTTGAGGCTGCCATTTTGTGCTAAAAATGGCTAGTGTGGTCAGTGGAATGCAGAAGCTACACAGCATTAAGAATTGTTTTGGAAATTTCAATTTCACTAGTAAGAGAGCTGTGTGACTGCACCATGCATCTTCTCTTCACTTTCTTTTTTCTTTTTCATTTGTACTTCAAAACATAAGCATAAAAGAAGAATTGTGACCAACTTACACCTTGAACTACACCTGAGTTTGGGACTACCTTTGCTTTCTCCTATTGGTAAATTGCCCAGACTTGACCAGTCTCCCTAGAATTGACTCATGGCTTCCTGTGGTCTATTCCTATGAAGAAGAGCACTCTGTCTTTTGGGACACCACATTCCACAAAGATGCACTATTTCTAAAACATTTCTGACACATAGGAGCATGTCCATGGCAGGGCAGGACAAATTAGACATTTAGAGTGTAGGATCATAGGTTCTGTAGTAGCAACAAACAGAATCTACATGCACTATAGCAAAGGCTACCAGGAAAAAATGATGTTACTGCTGGCCAGTCTAGTAGTCCAGTTTCCTAGGCTGGAAAGGTAGAGCAGACGAAAATGTCTGAGGATCATTAGTCAATTGAATGTCAGGCAATAAGTAAGCTTAACTTTCTGGTAGACCTTCCACAGTAAGAGGCTCATAGTGCTTGAGTCACTCTACTTGGTGATGGCCAAAGTGTTTTTTGTTTGTTTGTACAGCTCTGCTGCTTTTGAGAAGCTGCCCTGAAGTATAGAATCATTGAATAGTAGAGTTGGAAGGGGCTATGAAGGCCATCGGATCCAACCCCCTGCTGTTGCAGGACACCAGTTTATACCATCCCACTCAGATGGCTGTCCAGTTTCACCTTGAGTGTCTCCAGTGTGGGAGCACCCACCACCTCTCTAGGCAGCTGGTTCCACTGGTGTATTGCTCTGACAGTGAGGAAGCTTTTTCTGATGTCCAGCCTGAATCTGGGTTGTCCCAACTTGAACTGATTATTCCATGTCCTACACTCTGGCATCAGCAAGAAGAGATCTTGACCTACCTCTTTGTGATAGCCTTTGAGGTACTTATAGAGGGGTATCATGTCCCCCCTCAGTCTTCTCTTCTCAAGGCTGAACATGCCCAGTTGTCTCAGTCTCTCCTCACAGGGCAGTGCTTCCAAACCCTGGGTCATTTTTGTTGCCCTCCGCTGGACCCTTTTGAATTTACCTGCATCTTTCTTAAATCTTGGTGCCCAGAAATGGACAAAATATTGCAGATGGGGTCTGACTAGTGAGTATAGAGGAACTATTACTTCTCGTGATTTGGAAGTAATACTTCTGTTAATGCATCCCATACTACCATTTGCCCTTTCTGTGGCTGCATTGCATCGTTGGCTCATGTTTAGCCTATTGTCCACAATTACCCCAAGATCTTTTTCTTCTTCATTTCTGTTGAGCCACGTATTCCCCATCTTGCATCGATGCCTTTGGCTTCTTTTTCCTAGGTGGAGGACTTGGCACTTGTCCTTATTGAGTAAGACCTCACTACTGAGCCCCCAGTTCAGCTTGTACACCATGTTATCTGTCCTGTAGAACTGCTTCGTTTCATCAACAGGAACTGGTACAAAAGGAGACAGCATCTTTTGGAACGAGAGAAAAAAGACAGTTGTACAAGGGTCTCTTGCTTGCACTGGTTAGAACGCAGGGACTGGCCCTGGCTGGCACGCCGAGCCTGCTTTCAGCTGACTCCGAGAGAAGCATAGAGTGGGCAGTGTGTCTTGGGCTACAGCTCCTGAATTATTCACAAGGGAAATCCACAGAGACGGGAGGGAGGCATAAACAAGGGGAATATGGAGTAGCTGCTAATATGTGGCAGCATGCATCCTCCCATTTGCTGTGCTACTTGGGAGGCTTGGTGGACTTGAGATAATGAGTCTCTCTGTAAGCCACAGAGGAGGAGGAGGAGGAGGAGGGATGGTGAGCAGAGAGTGATTTTTCAGCAGCAGTTAAATTGCACATCTAGATTTGATCCTGGAGGAGGTCTCTCTAGTTTTCTTGGCAGCTGAAGGCCTGAGATCTGCTCCTTTGGAAGCAGGAAGGGACAAGATTTTGTGACCAGCTGAGCCGCTGGGACGTTTCCCAGATCTTGGCAATCATGACTGAAATATTCCTTGTTTCAAATGGAGGACCTTCTCATTTGAGAAAGAGTGACTGAAAAAAATAATTGAATAGCCCTGAAGGGAGAATGAGAATGAAAGAAGAGCAAATGGCTTAAGGGTGAAAGGTGACAAAGGTAGGCTGCTCTGCTGTCTGATATCTAATCTTTGATAATGGAGGCTTAGAATGGATTGGAACAGTTGAAATGATGTAGGAGAGCGAGTGTGTCATTGAACGGTCCAGGATCTCTATAACAACATCCTCTAAAAGGGCGCAATGAAACCTTGAGTTGTGACGGTCAGCGGAGCAACGCAGCAGCAGTCTGCTCACATGGCTCTGACTTTAGGCATCGCCTAATGTTAGTCCAATTTAGAGAAGACCCTCTGAAATGAGGGTTAGGCTAACATTGGATTGAACTCTTTAGACTTGCTGGAAGATCCCAAAAGACAGCTTGATCTGTTTTTTGTTTTTCTATTTGTACCAACATTTCCATCTTAACCTTCTGTTTCTTTTGCAATTGCTACCACTTCATTATATTCTGTTTCCATAAACAAAAATAGTGTTTTTGTTTATGGAACAGTGTTCCATGGAACAGTTATGGAACACTGTTTAAAGAACAGTGACCTTCTCTCAGACACAGGGTGTTTGTCTTTCAGTCTCTCTTTGATTTATTGGGTGCCTTATCTCAGAGCAGAGAAATAGAAATGGTTTATTTTAGGCTGTTTTTATTCTAAAGGCATGATGGAATTGCTAGTACATTTGCAAAAATTGTGAGGGCTAATGGTTAAAAAAATGGTTGAAGTTAGCACCAGCTTGAACCTTTGGGCTGGAAGGCTTATAGATTCTTTCGTCTCCAACCCCCCCGACCTCCCCACACAATTTTTAGTATAGACTTGAAATGATGATAAAATAGTCAACACTTTCCTGAAAAAATGTTTTAATAAAAACTCTGAAATATCTTATCCATGCTATAAAATTGGTTTTACTGCTTCATTGTTAAACCATCACCAATGCGGATTCCCATGTCTCTTTCCCATGATCTGCCAGTATTTTGTATTCTACTGCTTTTACCATAACTTCGACATTTTGCTCTGAATTGTTTTAACTCCTCAAGCCTTTAAAAGAGAAGGCAAACTATACATTGAATGAATGCATATTTCAAAATGGTGGAAGTTTCCCCAGAGCTTGGAGCTTTGGGCTTTCTTTTGAGTTGTAATGATAGAAGAGATCAATGATGCACAGTAGATTTCCTTTTCCAGTAAACGTCTTGTTTCATAACATGAACTGGTACAATAATGCGAAGGTACAGTACCAGTCAGAATAAAGTTACAGGCAGTGTAAAACTGGTAAACCTACTTTTTGACTGGCTCTTTTTTAAGAACCATGCATGCATAGATAGATGATAAGTAGTTGCTTAGGTTCAAATTAGTTTCTTAACACTTTTCAGTGCCTTCATTAAAATTATGTAAACAATGTAATAATATTTATGCTATTGGTTTGTCATGTCTTAACAACTGTATAAATATTTTAGTAAAATATTGAGTAAACCTTTCCATTATTTCAGCTACATTAAGTATGTTTTATTGGATTACACCCCCAATCAAATATTTCATTTCAGTCCTTTGACTATTGAACAACAACAACAAGTCTTGCGACACCTTAAAGACTAACACATTTCTTCTGACAAAAGTTTGGGCAGAGTCCACTAGAATCGGTGCCACAGTAAACTGATTAGTCTTTAAGGGGCCACAAGACTCTCTGTCTGTTTTGCTGAGTAAACACACACAATTATCCCCCTGCAAAAATATTATTAAAAGCCAATAAAAAATCCCTGTGGACATTAAGATAACAAATACATGTAACCTGACATGCTTTTCGAGTATTGTTTATTGAATATAAGTCAAACATGCTAAAAAAGATCCCAAGCAATTTCAGGCATCAGCAAACTTCCCAAAAGAATATCTGTAAGAGTCTTCCAATTAAAAATGTTCAGAAAAGCAAAATCACTGGATAGAGCAAAGGAAATGCAAAACAGAGAGTCACGGAGGTAAGTTGGGATGTTTTTATTGAGCTGCTGTTCATGTCCATGTGGGCTCATTCCAGATGGTTTGTTAAACCTGTGCACTTTTTCCAATGGGGTATGAAACCCATCTTAGTTTGGACCAGCCTTAATACTTTACTATGGGCCACTATAGCCTGTTTTAGATTACAAAGCCCAGATAACATGGCCAATGATTAGGGATGATGGTAGTCCAAACATGTGGAGGACAAGCAGGTTGGGGAGAGCCAGTAAACAATCACAGATAAATAGACTACAGAAGAGCACATTTAGCTATTGGTCCTTTCATATGTTGACCTCTGTGTAAGAAAACAGTTGTATAATGCAATGTATGAATGGTTTTTTAAAAACTCTTCATAGCGCTTCTTTTAAAATTTAAACTCGCACAGCGTTACAAATTGTACTCCTTATCTTAGCCCAGGGTCACATCACTGGCTATCCATCTGTCGTACATACACTTAAAAATGCTTGCATCTTTCTCCAAGTGGGGAATCCAATAACGGTATTTCATTTTACCTTAAGAAGTGCCTTCTTAATTGGTTTATGCTTCCAAATGAAAAGCATAAAATTCTACCAGTCACCAGTGGTCCTTCGCTTGGATACAGTTGCCAAGTCCGTTCCAGAAACTGCAATTGTTTTGCTTAAGCCTTAGTAACACAGAGCCCAAGTCTGCCTGGAAGTCCAATCCTAGCAAGTAGGGCACCTTGGACATCGTTCAAGGTGCCCTACTTTCATGGTTAAACAGTGATGTTTTAATTTCTGTGGAATCATATCCAGTCCACGCTCCTACAGCCATTTCCCTATAATTAAACCCCCATGCACTTAGTGTGATTTACTTCTGAATAGATATGTGTGAGAATGTGTTCCAACAGCCTTGACTAATGGAAGCATCCATCTTGCTTTCCCCCAGAATCCCCTGGGGACATGGCTCCATCATGATGCATTTGCATTCCCATAAGGTGTTCTGTCCCTCTCATGAAGAGGAGGGTGCCTTGCGACTGAGGGCAGCCACCAGGTCACTGCCTAAAGTGAGGGGGAAAGTGGCTCATTGGGTTCTGGAGGAGGAGGATGATCCTCAGGAACACCTTATCCTTACCTTGCCTCATCCATCACTTCTACTTATACACAACAGTTAATTCAAGCTTGGGGTGGGGGGAGTGAGTACATATATCCAAAATACCGAAAAGTAAGAGGAGGTAGTTCTGGGCTAAATATTTTAGACCAGCACTAAAATTATGCTAGCCAGACATTCACAAATTTTGGCTGCCCTTAGTAGTTGATGAAGTTCAGATGCTTTGCTTTCTGCTCTGCCTTTGCACCTGATGCCCAGCAAGTGGATTTTTCAGGAGTAGAGCACTGGGCTGTGCGCATCTTCATGTGCACACATGTGCGTGTTTGTGATGTGTAGCAAACCTTCTCCTCCAATCCATTCCATGCATATGTCCCACTTTATAGTCTAGTTTTGCAAGGAGTACTCTTGACCTGCCTGTTTGGCTTTTAAAATGGCTTTTAAAAGAAAAAGGGTTACTCTTTTCTGCCTGTTGCCAGAAATAAACTATAGGTGATCACTGGTGACCTGACAGCCATATTTGTGGATCGTTACTGGCAGCCCTGCAGTAATGAGGAAGATCATCTCATTGCTCTACTGGCCCCTCCTCTCCCTGCGCTTGGCTTCCATGTCCTTCAGGCCATGCCAGGACAGGGGCATAACTGCATCCCCACCCTGCTCCCCCCCCCCATATAAAGGTTCTATATATATGATTAGTACTTGGGGAAAATGCAGAGTGTTGTTAGTGCATTTGCAACCTAGATAAATTGGAGTTCCATGGGATTGGAATTCCTGATGTGCATGGAGGGGGAAGGCCCAGCAAATGCGATCCTGAACTCTGGTTCCCTCCACCCCACAAGTGAAGCAGAGGACTGTCCTCTTTCTGTGGGTGAGAGGGCCTGAAATACCTGCAGAAATGCAGGCATCACCTATCTTGAGAGCACATGGGAAGGAAGGCAATCACTTTGCACTGGAGAGATCAGCTAAAGGAGAGACATGGAATCTCTTAATCAGCAAGTGCCTTTAGGTTCTTCCATCTGCTCTGACAGGTGCTCCCCTTTAGCTGCCAGGCTTCACCTCCTGTGTCGCAGAATCTGAGCCCCAGGAGATCTGGCAGCCCAGCAAGAACCATCATGGCAACAGATGTGCATTAGAAACAGCTGTTCCTTTTTTCTCTAGAAAAACTGTTACATGTTCAGTTTCTTAATCTGCTTCATTTCACACGCTGGTCCACTGCACACCACTCCCTTTCCCACTGCATGGCATGGCTGCACAAAGCAAAGTTCCCCTTGCATGGGAGGGAAGAGGATTATTCCCTGTTTCCAGAGTCATAAGAACATCACTTTAGGTTTCCCAATGGTCACAGCTGGTGAAAAGTAATTTGCAAGTTAGGTTATGGGAAGTTATCCCCACTCTCCTGGGACTGTACCATTTTCAGAATGTAGGTGAGAGAGAGCTTGTTTGAATACCCCCTTCTGTTAAAAAGTCCCTGCAAGGAGAAACAGTGGAAAAGGCTAGGAATTTCTTGTTCCATTTTATCTTTCTACACACAGGGAGCCTAACAAGGTGGGATCATTCATGCTTTATTTTTGCCTGCAGCTACTTTCTGAAGTGGAAAGATCATAGTCAATTAGCCCCCAGGAACCTGACTGGTGCAGTGGACATCGGCAAGCATTTCTGGGCTGCTGCCATTTTTAGTTTTTGATAAACAGAGTTCGTTTTTTCACTTTCTTATCTCTGTACCTGATTTTAATAGTTGTATTGTTTTTTATGCAATGAAAGGTGTAAGCTGCCTTGAGTGTCTTTCTGTCTTGGAGGGTGGAATATACATAAAGCAAATGAGTGAAAAGACTACTAAAGGGAGTTCATAGAACTGATTTGCCCAGGACATAAAGTCCATCCCTTGAATTACAGTTGCATCTTGCATGGCTTCGTTTTGCAAGTGGTCTTCAGTTATACCTCAAGTTTAGATGACTAACAGTAGTACAGAGGTAGCACAGGCTATTTGTCACACTCCTGTGAAAGGATCTAGTTATGAAGGGGGAGGAAGTGAAGTACATGGTAGTTCTCTTGCCAGTTTCATAAATGAATCATTTCTGTTTAACCTTTGAAAAAGCAGGAAGAAAGGAAATGGAATTTGCAGAAGGTGTTAACAAGAAGTGCTGATTGTACCACTGAGATCAGAGGTGCTGTGTGCACATTTCCTAAATTAGTACAAAAGAGCTTGGGTGGCAATTACAGTTCCATCAGCTCAGTGCTAGAGTCTCTCAGTATGACCCCTATTAGCCACTGCAGTGAGAGGGGCAGCTCAGGGGTCAGGTGCCAGGTCATAGCGCCAGGTGAGGCCCCTAGGATGAGATACGGGTCTAACGAGCAGCACCACATTAAAGGACTTGGGTGGTTTGCAATGGGAGGAAGGTCTCTTTCAGCTCCTTCTATGTGGCATACCTTGGGCATTTCTGATCTACAATTTGGTGCAAATGTACTCCCCAGTCATCATTTTAATGAAGCATTTGGAGGTTTCCTTGGGATGTACTGCAGAGCATCCATTAATACCTGACAAATAGGTGTGTTCTGTGTGCCAGCTCCCCGCCTTCTAGCTTAGAATGTAATTAGTTGTTCCCTGTCCTGTTCTATATGACTTTCCAGACTCTGTACCAAGGGATCAGACTGAGATCCATCTAGTCCAGCTGCCCACATTCAGCATCTGATGTACAACAGCTAAATACCTTTTAAATCCCATAAACAAGGTGTGATGGTAATCACTGTTTCTTCTGTTTACTCCCATAAACTTGCAATTGGCAGCACAAGGTTTCTGAGCAAGAGCCATTAATTGCTATGCCCAAGCACTGTTGATAGACATTGTCTGTCAAGAACTTTTGCCGCATGTGGCCTCTTGCACGTTTGTAAATGAAATTGATAAAGCTGGATCAAGGGATTTGACGTATAACTGTACAATACTATTTTATTTACATTTTATTGCTATAGTCCCAATGGCTATGTGCTGCCTGCAGTATCAGAAGCTGTGAGCCTTTCTGCACCAGTCACTGGAAAGCATGTGTAGAAAGGTGCTGTTGCACTCAAGTTCTTCTTATGAGTTTCCCATGGACATCTGGTTAGCCAGTAGGTGAACAGACTGCTTTACTGGATGGACACTTGGTCTAATTAAGCACGGCATCCCCTCTTTTCCTTTATCTTTGGTTATGAAAAGCTATTCTAAAATAAAATGCTGACTGTGTTTGCTCACTCTTGCTTGCTTGCTTTCTTCTGAAGTAGCTTCTCCTGAACCTTTTATGGTTTTCAAGCATGTTCTTGGAAATCTCGGGACTTCTAATATGTGTTTACCTTACCCCTAAGCGATAAGACAGTTTTCCTTCCTACTTTCCACCGTATAGTATAACCTAGGCCTAATTCTTACAAAAGTAGCAAAACTATGTTTGGCTGAGTTGTAGTAAAGGAACAGCAATCAGAAAAAGTGCTCAGTCTTTTTTGTTTTTCGTAATTGCCCCCTCCAAGCTTCTTTTCAAATCGTTGCTATAACTTGCTGCCATGGAGTAAAAACTGTGTTCTGCCCTGGGTGCACATTAGGTAACACTGGTGGTTGTAAGCATGGAATCCTGAGTAGTTACATGTATACGCCATCAAGTACTGTTGTTGTACATTTGAGCTAAGTTTGTATGAGCTTCCTGCTGAAATTAAGGGAGGCTGCAGGATAGCAGGGCTTATTGGTTTGCTCCAATGGCACCGCAGTGCTGCAAACAGACATGGGTGTCGATTAGTTGACATTAGAAAAGACTGTTCCCATTCTGCTTCTTATTTTGGAAAACTGGGATAATTTTAATCTTGCAAATCCAAAGAGTTTGCTCCCATTGTACCGACTAATGTACTGGTCACAAAAATCATCTTAATGTTTGAGGGAGAGTTAATAGACAAAAGAGCCACATTATTGTTATTATTATGTTACATTTACATCCCACATTTCTTCCTTTTCCAAGAAATTCAAAGTGACTTAGAATGTTCTCTTCCTCTCCATTAAATCCGCACAACACCCCTGTAAGGTAGGCAGGCTGAGAGTCAGTGACTGGCCCAAAGGCATCCAGTGAGCTTTATGGTCAAGTAGGGATTGGAACCCATTGAGTAACCCAAGAGAAATGTTACTCTTAACGGGCATGCAAACAGATGGGTGGTAAAGTCCTGAAAATCTGATTCCAGTGCATTGACATCAATTTTCTAAGCACTTCTTCAATTATCCACTGGAGCATTTTGGAAGGACTGTTGTCACTGTCTGTGTCAAAGAAGCAGTAAAGGAGAAGACAACCATGGCAAACCTAAACAAATAAAAACGTTAAACAGTCCCATGATCACAGCAGGGAGGGGAGGGGAGGGGAGGGGAGGCAGGTCACAGTGAGCCCAACCATCTGTCAGGTGCCCCATGGGTTGTTTGTGAAACAACAAACCTGCTCTGGCTTACAGCCAGGGTGGGCTAGCATGCTGTACAAACCTGCCCCTCATGTTGCCAAGAAGAAACGTTTTGTTGTACTCAAGGCACTCTGGGATTATAACATGCATTAAAATGGGAGTTTCTAGCAAGGGCATATGTCAAACCTCTGCTTTGAATTGGCTTAAGAATCTGGCATAACAGGAGGAAAGTCGCTAGTAGCAGCGTGACTGATACCAATTTAGAAAATCCCAGCAATGTGCTGGACAATGGAGACATCATATTGCTGCCTGCTCCTTGTATGCTTAGTTTATACAGTATTATGTTCACTGTACACTGCTCCACAGTTCATGGAGCATGCCCACTTTCATAGCATCCTTTATGTTCACAGCAATAGTTGTGCCAATATCAAGGTCCTCCAGAAATTACCACGTGTACACCAATTGTCACAGTCTCCCTCCTAGAATGGCTTTAAAAACTCCTAATATTTTTTTAAACCTAGTTGACTGTCATGCGTTGTGCAAGTATCCAAATGCACAGTTCGACACCCAGAGATGGGTCTTTTCTGAAATTCTTTTTATTTAATACACCCCGGGGAGTCCAGTGTTTGCTTTCTCTTTCTAAATGAAACCCCATCGCCCTAATCCTCATGAAAATGTAAGCATTAAGCTAGATTAAAGGTTGCAAACAAGAATAGTGCAATCTACTGGATATGTGTGGGCCTTGGAATTGCTGTCAGCCCAGCTTTTGTAGCCGACTTTCTGAAATGGCTCTCAGCACCTGGAGCTGAATGGCTAAAGTGGACACGTTTTCATGTACCATAGAACCAGGACGGAGTGGGAAGTTTTAGCATTTGTTTAAGATCAGGATTCCAATCTCTGCCCAGGAAATGAAGTGCGGCCTCTGGTAAGCAGTGATTGTGGTAGTCATTAAGTGAGCTTAATCCGGTTATTCTTCCCTGGGATTGAGTTCTGGTTGTTGCTCTCTTCGAAGTGACAGGGTGGATTTTGAAGCAGTAGCTGCCTGACATCCCAAGATGTCAACCATTCCTATAGCTTCAGCTCAGATTTTCTTGTTCCTTGATTTCAAGGAATAATTGAGGAATATCTCTATTAGGGGGAGGAGGCAGATGGAGTTGTTGCTTACTGGTTCAGCAACAACTGAAAAAGTGGGGGGAAGGGGCAGGATGGAAACCCTGCCTGGCAATTTCTGTGCCTTGCCAGAGGCAAGAGTTGCATATATTTTTCATGAATAATTTTTTATCACTCCATTAGCTAGGGAATTCCTGTGCATAAATGCAGGTTGTTATGGATACAAGAAACTGCCTGGCTCCCCATGGGTTCCATCAAATAAGCTGATGGTTGTGTGTGTTTGTTTTTGCAAAGCACAGTCTGGTTGAATGGGAATGGAAGTCTTTTGCCAAGCACAAAAGATTAAAAATCAGGAGCCATAGCCTTAAGTCATCGCAACTAGTTTCTGAAACAGAACAGATTGTAAAAAAAATCATTAAAAATACACAAAGGTCCCTGTGTTTAAATGGCATAATTGTGGGCTTCAATGTTCTAGGTCACTTTGCAGTTATAATAAGAAACCATTCAAGTGAAATGTGGCTCATGTAATGGTAACACACCTACTGATTTAGTAGTTTGTAAGGCCTTGTAACTGCATCTGAAGCAGTATTGCTATAAAACAGGATTATTAATGTATGTTTCTGCTTTTGGCTATATCTGTCAGAAATGCAGATTGCTTAGTGCATGAGTGAAAACTTCTCTAAAGCATAGAATGATCAGAGGAATACACAACTGTGGTTTGTGCTCCTGATGAGCACTTGGGATTTCCAGTTGACTGTGTGTTGAATAAACTGCATTCAAGGAGAGTCATCTGGTTGCCCAGGTGATGTGTGACTCATCTCTTCCTCTACTGCACTCAACTTTTCTCTGTAGGAGACTCCTTGGGATCCTACTATCAACCTATAGTTTACTGAATCAGAAAAATGTCTGAGCTTAACATAATGATATAGCATATTGAAAAATCCGTGCTTACTTATTTGCATTACCATCTGACCCAATAGGAAGGCTATTTCCTCAAGTTACTAATGTTGCTCAGTGTGCAAACTGACAAATTATCCCCCTGAGGTTCACCACAGGTAACCTAACACTTCCTTCAAAGGAGAGCTCACCATATATCATGTCAAACCATTGGACCATCTAACCCAGCACTAAATGGCAGTGGCTATTCAGGATTTCAGGAAGGGGGCTTTCGCAGCCAGGCATCATATTTGAAAGCCAGCATATGACTGTGACCAGGCTTGTAAATAAGGGGCATTCCACTGGGAGATGGACTGCATGGAAGATAAAAATGTCCATAGCTATTACTCAGGATATTAAGTTTGGTATTTGAGGTATCGTGCCTTTCAGTGTCAGCTGCTAAGGAATATGAGTGGGAGGACACAATTCTGCTCAGGTCCTATCTGGCTTGTGGGCTTCTTTCTCATGGGCATCTGGTAGGTCATCTTATAAACAGAATGTGGTTGCGAGAACACTTTGGTCTGATCCAACACAGCTGTTATGTTCTGTGCCCACAGCAACTGCAAACAAGATTACCAAAAGTCCATTCCTTTTCATTCATTCTGTGGTACCCAGAAGGAGTGTTTATTTGCTGACTTTGAAAGACAAACCAAACCCACCACTCTTCTGTGGCAAAATCTGTTACAGTACATTTATTAAGTCTTTAAGCCATGCCTTCAAGGGTTGTCAATGATTTTAAACAGGCAATGGTGATCTGTATCACAGTTCAAGGAGAAGGCAGATCAAAAGGAATATGCTAGTGCTTATAATAACATTGCTTTGGTAACCTGAAAGTGACTCCCAGATGTGCCAACTGCATTTTAATCTTTATGGAGCAGACAGATGAGTCCATTTACAATGACAGTGGTGTGCTATTGGGCCCGTTCACTTGCTTAGTCACAAGGCCAGCATGTGCTGCCACCATTTCAAATGTGCAACCTCCCAATCAAGCTAAGAGCTAATCATAGGTTAACTGTGGGTTGTTTGACCCACAGTGAACCCTAATGTCCAGGTTTGCACATCACACAATAACCTCCAATTGGAACAGTCAGAAGTTGCATTTTTAATATCATGGCAGTGCACAAACTTGCAAAACTATGTGTAGACCAGGTCGTTCAGTCCACGTGTAACAAATGGATGGAGCTAAGTGAGACGTCTGGAGAGAACCATGCTTGGGAGACAATAGATATACTCCTGAGCCAGTGTGGTGTGATGGTTAAGGAGGTAGGCAACTGGTGTTTCCCAGATGTTTGTTGGAGGTGATGGGAGTTGTAATCAATAATATCTGGATGACACCAAATTTTCTATTCTTGAGTTATAGTGTTGGTCATAAACTAGGAAAGACTAGTTTCAAATCCTTGCTGATCCATAATGTCACAGGATGACCTTTGGTTAGTCTTCTCTTTCTGCCTAACCTACCATGCCAAATTCTTGTGAAGAATAAATGGGTGGAGCCAAATGTGCTCCCCTGAGTTTCTTGGAGGATGGAAGTGATGAAAATATAATTAATACTGCTTTCTGCCTCTTTCAAAGCAAACAGAGCAGACATATATGCCCCGTACTGGAGAAAGCGGGTATGCCTGCCTGTCAAAGAATACATTTTAAAAGTTTCACAAAATACTGGATCACTGCTGCAAGTCATAAGACTTGGTAGTCATGGCTATTTTTCTCCCCAAGATTTAGAGAATCCCTCATGCTGTGGAGTGAACGAGAGCAGAAAGATATTCTACCTCCAAACTAATAGCAGCATCTCTTCCTAGAACACTCCAGTGTTTCCAAACATAAACTCTTCTACCACCCGTACAATGGGTTCTAGGGGAGTCCTCTTTTCAGGAATCCTCCCCTGTCCCTTGACCACCAAACTGTGCTGGGGTTTTGCTGCTTTTATATTCTGAAATGTATTTTAAAAATTATGCTATGTTGCACAGTCCTCAGGGTGCAAAATGACTCTAAGCACTAGTATTTCTTCAAGTGTGCAAGACTGGTCAAGCAGAGTTGGTGACTGTTGTGTATAATACTGTCACTCCAGTGCCAGCAGCCATCTGTCTTTTTTCATTCCTGGGAAAAAAAAATAATAGTAGGAATTAAAAAAACCAGGGAAAATATTGAGAAGCTAACAGCAACCAGTCCTGCTACACCTGATGAAAATGACAGCTTTGCCAATTTCACCAAGCGTTTTTCTGACTTGCTGCAGATGTGGGAAACAGCAGGGTTGGTGATGGGACTCAAGTACACAGCTGTCCTTTCTGAAGGGCTTCCTTACCTTCTGCATGGAAATAAGCAATATAAATCACTCCATTGAACACAGCTAGCAGAACAACAACCACAAGAATGTGCTTGTCATCAGCCGCTTATCACACCAGCTTTCTTCATTTAATTCTGTTTATTGTTGTACAAGCTTCTGAGCATACACCAAGTAAAAAGTTGAACCCTATGTACTGTTCATTAAGCAGAGCTTCCCTTACGAACCCTTCTGTGTGTCAACCCGGAAGGAAGAGCACTGCAAAAGCGAACGAGTCTATACCCCTCCCTCTGTGCGTCCAATTGGGCTTTGCACTGACTTTGGCATCGAGCCTGTAGATTGAGGATCGGAGGCTCCCCATCGTCTGCTCATTCCAGCATCCTGCCCTGTGGGTGATACCGCAACATTTTTCTCAGGCTCAGGGTGCTAAGAGGCTGCCTCCATACCGCTCTGAAGGTGGTAACTCTTCAGCTCCTCCATGGGAGAACTGAGGTGGTGGTCCCAGTGTCCTAGTACCAGTCTCGTCCTGTGGCAACTCCTGTATGGTCTCAAGACCTCGATGCTTGTCTTAAGGTGGACCTTTTAACAAACAATCTCCTCAGAACCTTCATCCCCATGAGAATGGGCCCCCACCATTACACACAACACTGAGCCAGAGGTATTGGCAAACCAGTGACGTAGCCAACTTTTCCTTTCTCCTAAGGGAAAGATAGTTTCCTTATGTCAACCTCTGGACAAGTAGCTTTAATTAGAATGCTTGCAAACATGCTTGCACACATCCTTCCATTATAATATGCATGGTGATCTAAAAAATAATATTTCTATTTATAGCAGGTCCCTGTACTGCAATTCTACTTTTGTTCCTGTAAAGCAAGTAATGATCCACACACAGTAGCCTCTGAGATCACATTTGTTTGGTAAATGCACCGTAGATCAGCAAGGAGATTTCTGAACAATGCCAAGCAAACACTTGTTATTTGGAGACTTGGCAATATGGGCCATGTTACCATTTCTGAAAGGATATACAGACTAAGGATGCAATCCTGTGCGCACACTTACTAGAAAATTAATTACCCCCGTGATTTCAGTGGGACTCTCTTCCAAGTAAACACACAGATGATCAGGCTGCAAGAGATTTGGGAAGCACTGTTCTAAAAGAACATAACAAAGGGCCTCCCAACAAAAAAAGATGAAGCAATAAAGGCTACAGTATGAATACGGCACATTGTTCCCTAGCTTTTCAATCTTGCTTTTCATCTCATGTTTGCAAATATTATTAGGATTTTATGCATGTTTGAGAATGAGGGAGTCTTTGCAACTGTTTGGCATCCAGCTGCCACGTGACTCACACTTAAACACTTGCTCCAGAATTCCTGAAGTCCCTTCCCTCAGCACAGTAATTGACTTTAGCCAAAAGGAAATGTTTAATATTTTCTGCAAAGAATAACAATATTTATGCAGATAAAAACATAATATGTTGTTCTCTACTTAACAGAATAGTTTGGGTATAATCTGTTATATGTTTCCTTCTCCCCCCACACACACCCCTTTTGAAAAAGAAGCAACAAATTGTTCTGTCCAAAGAGATTGATTCTTTCATGAAATTCATGGTGGTAGTTTGCAGAAGGGTAAATGCATTCGTCTGTTCCGCAGTAATAGCAAGGCAGAGTCTTAGGGCATTTTAAAGATGACCAAAAGCATATGTTTTTAATGTTGGTCTTTAATTTGATCTGAGACTGTGTGGGTAAACAACTTTTCCCCTCCTTTTCTCATCCAAACAACAGAAACTGTTTGTAATTCACATGAATCCTAGGATGTTTTTTTAACTAGAAATAAGGTCAGTTCAGCCATAAAGCCTTAAGCACGCATACAAACAAGCAAGATTTCATACCAGGTTCATAATGCCACTATCTTATGTGTGGGTACTTAAAAGGAAGCACCATTTAATTCAGGGAAACTTACCTGGAAGTAAGCATGCATAAAATTGGGCCTCATGTTATAAAATACCAATGGTCCTTTTCCCTTAATGGATGGAATGCTTGCCTTAACCACATGTGTTTACTTATAGCCAAGAAGATGGTTTTACTTAGCAGCTGAAGGAAATGTACTCTTGGAGAATAAAATTCCATTTCGATGGTCTCTCAGATTTGCTAAGTGACATGAGGGTTCCAATTACCGCTGAAGTTTAATGCTCAAAAAGTTTGTCATTCAAAAGAACCCAGTTTTCATGTTGGCAGTAAAGTAAAGGTCAGATTTCTCTCTCCCTCCCTGATCCCCAGAGTGTGAATTGGAAGCTGCAATTTCTGGGCAGATGCACAGAAAATCTTGGCATGCTAGAAAACATGCTGTTAGTAACGGGCAGGGCAACCTAATATTCTAATTAGGCGGAGGTGGATCAGTGGTTAAGCCATGCTGTTGCTGACATACCAGTCTAGACAATGCTTAGCCTCAGTTCACACAGGACCACAGAACCAAAATTTACAAGAATGAATTGTAAGAAGGAAAGCTGGAAGGTGGTGGCTAGGATTGCTATTTTGAAATATTTTAGTCGGTCATTACTCAGAGAATTTTGGGTGTGGAGCAACTTGTAAATAGGAAATGAATTGAGCATAACTGTAGACTGGTTTGTTTCCATTTTTACTTTGAACCCAGTAGGACCTGCTTCTTTAGATTTTGTTCCATAATATGTATGCACAGGATTCAACTGAGAGCTTCAGCTCTTGGGCAGTATAAAATGAAATAGAAAGATGCTCTTTAAGGAGGAGGTGAGCTTTTCTTGTTGAGTGAGTAAGAAAAGTTTTTTCTGATTCTTTTTGTGTATCTTGATTCAGACCTCATGCAGAGTACCAGCTCACTGCCACTTCTCTTCTCTCATCAATTCCTTTCTGTTTCTTTATATTATTTCTATACCACCAAATATTGAGGAGAATCCTTAAGATGGTCAGAAGGAACTGAAACTTTCAATATGATTATAGTAAGCCTCAGATACTTTCAAATACAAAACCCTGCAAAGGATTAAGGAGATACAAGCATCTAGAAGTCTTTGATCATCTCATGAACATTTAGGTGCTTTCAAATGACATTCTCTCCTGAGGAAACAGTGACATCTAGAAATAATCCTCTGATAGCTGTGGCTTGGATTCTTCTGCATACCAGCCCTTTCTGAAATGATTTCACTTTGTTTCTGCAGCTACTACAATGGTGACACAGCAGGAACCCCGTATCTACTGTCTCAGTTACCGCAACTTCACTTAACCGAGGTTGACCGTCGGCCCTCCACATTCATGGGGGTTAGGGGCACAAGACTCCCACAAAACTGGAAAAACCGTGAATATCTCTAGGGAAAACCACAAATGACCCTAAGGAAAAACCGCAAATGTCTCTAGGGAACGATGCGCTCTGTTGGGGGATGCCACATTCTTCTCCTGGTACTAGCCAGCCTCATATGTTTTGTCTCTCGGTGGGTATAAAGACTTCAGACCTATTTGCAGTTTTTCCCTAGAGATATTTACAGATTTTCCACTTTTGCAGGGGCCCTGAGCCCCTAACCCCTGCAAACATAGTGTTTACTACTACCTGCCATTTAGGCATCTGCTAGTGGACTTGGAACCTGTTCCCATAGATATGGGGGTCCTGCTGTATTTTAAGTGGGATCTACAACAAAAAGTCAGTGTCCCTGGCTACCAGTTTCAGCTAGCCAGTCATGGCTTTTTCCAAGGTACTCCATTCCATATTCACCTTTTTCCCAACCATGGTCCATCATATTCTGTAGGTTGTTTTTGTATTTTATTCCTGCACGGAGATGAGTTCTGCTAAAGATTTTGGTTTTGGAGTGGGAAGTGATTCTACAAACACATACTTTATCATTCCCTCAAGTCCATTCTATTTTTATTCCTTCATATCTGCTAAGTTGTATATGTAAGTGGTTTTATTTCTGCAATATTTTTACATCTTTTTATTGTGATGCCTGTCGCTTTAGCCTCTGCTGCTTTTATCTGATTGCTGCATCTAACTGATGGCATTACTATGCTGCTTTTGTTTTGATTTATATGGGTTGGGGATTTTATTTGTGTTTTTAATGTACGTCACCCAGAGAGCTATTTGCAACAGAGCAACTAATAAATCTTAGAAATTAATAATTATTTAGTGAGTCATTTTTCAGTTATTTACAGCTGACACCAACACCCCTTTGTTGTTCAAGCTAGTTGTTTCTGCTGCCGTCTTCACACCTCTCTGTGCCACAAAATGTCTCCCAACCATTTGTCATGCTTGATGATAATGATGGCAGATGTGCTGAGCTGGCCTTGCACTGAATGTGCTCTTCAGAACAAAGGTTGCAGGGCAATATTCAAATGAGAGAATATATGCATAGCAATGAAATATGTAACTAACTTGCAGGAAAGGATACTTGCTCTTCCAAGAGAACCACTTTGGCGTTTGGCTCCTTTCTCTTTCTTCACCGAAAAGCATGTTAATCACTCCTGTTTGCTGGGCAAAACAGGAAATAAGGTGATGTTCTTTGGGCTTCTGGACATTCTTTGAGCAACAGCACAGCTGGCTTGGGGGGGAGGGGAGCAAGAGCTTTTCCAGGCTGCCATCCCCACCACTGCTCCCACCTCCCCCCTTTTTAAAGTTACCTGGTGCACTTCCTCACTGGCACTTGTGCAATAAAGTGCTGGGGCAAGTCTCATGGTGCACAGCTTAGAAATAACTTTAAAAAAATATTTTCTGTATGAACCAATCTGATCTTGCCTTCAAAGGGACGTGAATATGAGGGCACAAGAGCAGTGAAGGGGCAATTTTCATGTTACTTTTGTGCCCTCTTTGGAATCATCTGATTCAGTCCAGCTGCTGCTACTGTAAAGGATAATTTAAGGAAGGGTTATTTCAAAAAGGAGTGCAGAGCAGGTTCACTTGGCCAGCTCCATGGTGATTCCTCTGCTGGCCAGGTGGGCAGGTTTGCAGCCAGAACCAAGCAAGGAGAGGAGGAGGAGCCACTGCAAGTTTATGGAGTACGTTGGAGACCCTTGGAACCTTGGACCCCAAGGTCCAGCCCTGGGCATGTCAGAGTGAAGCTAATAGGATCTATGGGCTCTCCATCCATCCAGAAACCTGTCCCCCAGTATTAATATAAAGTGGCAACAAGATACAGTGTTTGAACACAGCACTCCTTTGATCCCCAAGAGAGAAAAGCCACTTGTGTCTGCTTCCTTAAGCTAATGCCAAACACTTCAACCAATTAACAGTAATTAAATAAGCTGGATGGGATTCAAAAACCAGATGGTGTGGTGTTCTGAAAACCTTTTCTATGTTACCAGGATGCAAATAAATAGCGAGAAAATATTCAGTTCCCAAAAGTCAGATAGAGACTTTGCAAAAACAACCTGTTGTTTGGCAATGGGAAGAATGTCTTTTATCTGAATCTGGGTTAGGAGACTAAGTCAGGGCTACTCCTAAATAACTGCATACAGTTCAGCTAATCCTGATTACTTTTAAGCTCTACTGTTCTCAGATGTTCATTTGATTGGTGTTTTGATTTGATTTTGTTTTGATTTTGTTTTTTATTTGTTTATTTTTGCTTAGGATCTGTCATTGATTTAAGGAATAGTTTCTTTTTTCACAAGCAAACATGTAACTTTAAGAGGCTTGCATTTACCTATAAAGGCACCATACAAAAGCATGGTCAGAGATTAGCGGGTATTCTGTCTGGGGGGCATCCTCCAGGGAGCTTGGCTTGGAAGCCAAGCCCTATCACTTGAGATACCTAAGGGGCTGCCCAGGCCAAATTAAGACTGTGGGCCAAAGACTCCACATTTCTGATAACAAAAGTTTGGAAACTTGGTAACAGAGGGCAGGCATTGTTGAAAGAACTGCTGCAATATTGCTCTATCATGGAGCACAGGGTTAAAGAAGGTAGACTAGCCATCAAGGAGCATTTGGAGTCAACTTATTTCCATGTATCTCCATTAGCTTCTCAAAAATGCTCTGGAGTCTTCTGCTGGGAGGGGCCAACTCTCTGATGGAGGCAGGGGAAAGGAGAAGTACAATCATGGACTAAGAAATTCAAGAATTTGCACAATCCAGATAGATCCAGGACCAATGAGATAATAAATACCTACACCAATGCTGCACAGGGGAAGAGTGTTTGTTGTTGTTGTTGTTGTTGTTGTTTTAAGCCTCTGTGCAGCCCTAGCTTCTCATCAGGGTCAAAGCCATAAGAAGGTATGTAGTTCCTACATGCTCTGACAACAGATAAGTAGGCAAGGGCTTTTGTAAACTATATTCTTCTGATTCGCAACTTGTGTGCTGTTTAATCAGGAGGCATAACATGCTGGCTTCCTGTGGACTGGCCTACAACTCTCTTCAGCTCTAGCAAGCTGAGTCAATGCTGGAGGGTAATGGGAACTGTAGATCAAAACATCTGAAGAACCTCAAATTGCCAACCCTAGTTTACATATCTGGAGTGAGCACAGCTTAATTCTGTACAGTTTCTTTTGAGTTCACACACATAAGATCATGCAAATTATAGATGTGACATCAAAGCAGCTTTTTCAAATGTCTGTTCAAAAGTAGTTGTCATGCTCCTTGCAAAATCAGGCTCATTTCCTTGTTTAGAATTGTATTCTATTTCCTTTTGAAACTTTAAGATCAATATTTTCCTTATTCCTTTACCAACAGCATTCTGTTTTTAAGATGTTTAATAAAATGGGTTTCCACCCACTCCACTGATTTGCTACTCCACTATATTTGGCCTACAAATCTAATTAGAAATTTGCACTTTGAACTAATAAAAGGCTATCATGTTCTCAGTCATTGATCTTTTTGATTTTCTGAACATGGGCATGGTTTGGATAATTCCAAAGCCCAAAGAGTAAGTGAACAAAGTGAAGGAAGGAAAGATCACCTAAAGTCTACATGTATTGATCAAATATTGCTATAAACAAGGCAGTAAAATACGTGAGACAGCTAAGTTTGACTGTGGTTGAGTATTGTCAGAGGGGAAGATTGTTCCTGGCTATTCGTTAAAGCTGCAGAAGTAAATCCCTAGCCCTCCAGATGTTTGACTCCATCAGTACCAGCAAGCAAAGCTAAAATGGCCAGGTCTTATGGGAACTGTTGTCCAACAGCCTCTGGATAACTACAGGTTTCTCATCCCTGGGTTAGAGAATGGCCTTCTCAGTGTGCTGAATCAAGGATGGAATTTCTCGACTTGGACAACACATAATTCATCATAGTCTTCTAGTAGTGGATTTTGGCCTATTCACATGGTATCAGGGGAAATAGGAACATAGGAAGCTGCCTTATATAGAGTCAGACCATGGTCCATGCAACCTAGTATTTTTCACACTGACTGGCAGTGGCTCTCCAGGGTTTCAGACACAAGTTTTTAAAGCCTTGCCTGCAGATCCTGGAGACTAAATTCAGGATCTTCTGTATGAAAGCCCATATCGTACCACTGAGTTACAGTCCCTCCCTTGGGACACAGGTACACTTAGTTTAAATGGTTAAGGGCTAACAAATGGGTCAACTTGCTGCAATACCAGGAACTGGCTGACCTCTGCTGTGCCATCTCTTGAGCATACAGCATCTGAAGGCAGCACTAGGAAGAAAAGCAGAAGGAATTAGAGTGGGCAACAGTCTGCTAGGCAGCTAGTGCTATTCGAGGCGATGGGTAGATGAGCCACTCCGTTAGCCTTCTCCTCCAGTTCTTCCTATCTCCTTTGTTTTTCACTTAATTGTTGTATTTCTCCCCACACTCGCTTTCTCTTTATTGCAATGTTATCTAAAGGTTGCTCGTCAGATAGCTGAAGGACAGGATGTCAGATTCAATGCTCCTTTAGTCTGTCACCACTGTTTGAAGGGCCTGGAGTCTGTAACAAAATGTCAAAGGCATTTTTGCAGCACATGGGAACCAGATGTGCTTGAAGATGGACTTTGGGGAGAAGAGGGCAACTGAAATGTGTAGATTTAATCTTCCCGGTCAAATGGACAGATAACATTTTTAATAGACTAAAACGACTGCCTGTCAATGTGACATGCAGGTCTGTTGTCTAGTGATCTCTAATGTCCATACTGAGCTTGGCTGGGACTAGTTCAGCCCCTCTTGATGGGATTCATATTCTTTGAGTGTGTCCCCAAATAAGTCGGACTACAGTCAGATCATACATTTTTTCCAGGAAAACACAGCTGTAATTTTAAATATCAATAATATTTTATTATGCCCTAATAAGTCTGCTAGAGAAAGGAATAAAAGTAAAATGGAAAGTGGCAGCTGATTAAGCCAGCAGGTAAAATGAGGGGGAATAGGATGTAATGGGATTGTTTGATGTGGATTTGGAAAAGTATTGCATAAAGGATTGGCAGAGATCAGCACTGCAAAACTCTTAGATTGTTGATTAATTTGAAGCATAATAAGGTATGTATTTAAGTCATTTGAAGGACCCTTTGAAATGTCTATTGCAAGCCTATAGTCTGAAGGGTTGCAGTGGTTGGTCCTAAAGGAGCAATGCATCATATATATTAGTAAGATGAAGTGGACTTAACTAAGTGCAAAACAATCTGAATTCTTCTTTGCACCAATCTTCCGCTACAGATGGTAGCTAATGCTATTCTGGGATCCAGTGATCTGGTTCTGTGTAGAGCTGGAATGAGTATTTAACATGAATTTTGTGTTGTATGAACTTGCAATCATGTTCATAAAGAACAGTATAGTTTTTAAGAGGCATTTCAGCAGTGTTTCTGCATCTTTCCTTCCTTTCCTTCCACTATTTAGATGTCTGTTACTTTTCCAAAGCCACAACTGTGTGCTCAACTAAACTATTTGAATTTAACTCAGCTTTAACTAGATAGTGGGAGAGAGGGGTGTGGGCAGAGTGGTGGTCATTTTCAAATGGTATCAACATTGAATTCCTAAATGAGATGGCTGCCTGTAGGAAATTATTCAGACACTGGACGAGGAATTATGAAGGCCCTA
This sequence comes from Varanus komodoensis, assembly GCF_004798865.1. Lineage (NCBI taxonomy): Eukaryota > Metazoa > Chordata > Lepidosauria > Squamata > Varanidae > Varanus > Varanus komodoensis. The sequence goes on from NW_025335268.1 coordinate 129,047,968, forward strand.
AAGGATTTTACGCTTTAGAAATAAAAATGTAGCTGGGCATGTTTATGAAACCAAATCTGCCCAAAGGGTATGTCTTTTGCATTGTGTAGTCCTGGGTTAAAGGATTTGCAGTTGTGTAGAGCTGCTGTCCGTGCAGATATTGAAGAAAATGGCTAGCATGAAAGAATTAATAATTATTAATGTTGACAGTTAAATAGTTCACACAGGCAGTGGCAATGAATCCTCTCACAGAGATGAAAAGGAGAGCTTGCATCACTTGGAGCTATTTTTCTAATCTCTCTAAAGTTGCAGAATGAAGAAAGAGTCCACATGCTGAGAATGGGAGGGAGCTTCTTGCTTTGAGTCATGTAGATATAGGGTTGTCCATATGAATTGCTTCCTTGCTATCTGAGGCAGGCAAAACCCTCAGTTTTGTTCAATATTCATACATAACTTTCTTGTAGGTACATCTATTCATGTACCTACAAAAAGAGCTACATGAGCAAAATTTCCAGTTGTACCTAGCATGACTGAGATAGACAAAATGGAGAAAGTGTATAGAATGTATGCCTTATCCTTAAAACAAGGCTATTTAAAATATGCAAAATGGGAACTCAGAATGAATCCTTTCTTTGAAAGCTTGGTTAGAATGTCTGGGGTAGCAGCCAACATTAATCCTACACAGAGCAGAACCACTGAAATGAATGGGACTCCAAAATATGACTCATTGAAATCTCATTCATGTTGGTGTGTCTACTCTACCTAGGTCTGATATCCGATATTAGCCTTACAGTCCTCCTTGCAACCATTCTAGAATAGTTTCCGACTGGAGATTACAAAGCGGACCATTCACTCTTTTTCTTGCTTTCTTCTCTTTACTCTATAGGCTGTTCAGTATTAAACCGGGACTAAGACAAGAGTATTAAATAAATACCCGGAACCACAGTATTAAGGTAAGACATTGCACTGCATTCCAATAGTTCTAATCAAGAGAGTACCCACTTAGGGCCGAAGTATGTAGAACCATTAGACCTGGAAGAGACCTCTTATCAAGTTGACCCACTGGCAATATAACTTTTCTTTGTTCATCCATGGTGCTAAATCTTCACACATCTGAAAGAGTCAACACTATTTATGTAGGGATTAGAGTTTCTGATGTACATTTGATAACTTTGAGGAAATACCTCAAGTCCTGAAATGAGCTAATCAAAATATGGGCAGCTTCATTTCTAAAGGCTCATGGAGTGTGTTGGTGAAAAGTCTTGGCACGAATGGCTTTTCTGAAAGTACTTTGAGTCAAATGTTGGTGGAGACCAAGGCTTTTCCTTCTTTGCTATCTGGGCAACAGCAAGCACAGCAAGGGAGCCAGAAGATAGCAGGCTCCCACTGTGGCAGTTTCTTTGTCTGCAGAGCATCACTCCCTCTGTTACCACCACCTTGGCAGAGACTCTGCTCTGCTGAGCAGATCAGCTGCAAAAGCATCCATTTACCCTCAAGTGAAATAATACAAGCAGCTGTAGAAAAAAGTTTAGACTGAGGCTTATAATAATGCATTATTACTTAAATAAGATCTCTCACCCATACCGGCAACTTCAGATAGCTCTTTGCCACTCAAGGTGTACTTTCACAAGGCTGGATCTACCAACCATAATGTGGAAATGAATAAATGACACTCTGTGCTTTTCAGCAGGTTTCTGAATTTGGAATTGGCAGTTCCGCACCATCTGTGATGTGGAGTGGTGCACAGCTCCAGCAAAGGCTGTTCTCAGCTGGACCCTTCAGGTCCAGTAGGTGTGCATGTATCTATGCAGAGCTTCATGAAGCTTGCATCTGTAATGCAAGTTGGCAAAAGAAGCTTGTATTAATGCAACAGGTCATAAATTGGGCAGCTTCTAGTGATGCAATGCTCACTAGCTGCAAAATAACACATACCTATCAAATCTGGGCAAAGGGGTAGACCAGATTATTTTAACAAAGAAACTAATGGCATGAACATCAACTATCTCAAAAATAAAGTGATGGTCAGGATTCCTAGGAATGAGTGAATTGCCTGTTGTTCAGACAATGGACCTGAGGAAGAAAGAAGTTTGTGGTGTGTATGTGTATAGTGTACCATACTACCTGGCTAGTCAAAGACTATAAGTCAGCAGCACTGAAAGTAACATCAGCCATGTTCACTAATGTGCTTGAAGGAATAAAATTATCTACAAATATACTGGTTTTTCCCAGGGATAATGAGAACCCAGTTGCAAACATGCATAAAGATCTTAAAGGACCTTCCTTAACGGCAGCAAATTTAAATTATCATATTGCTAGAAATATAATGATGCACTCTTCATATAAAGGGCCGGCTTGATGAAGTTTGCAAATAAGTATTATGGATAAAACAGCCAATTAGATCAATACCTCTCTACTTCTGTTGGTAAGGTATGGATTTAGATGCATCCCTGAGGAATAACAATTGTGAGCTTTTTACCTCAGCTGAAGAATCAATAATATAATCCACATATTCATTATATTTCTATGATAAATATAAAATGAGAAGTGGGCTGGTTCATCTGCCTCAGGGCAATCTTCCTATGAAATGATAATTTTGGTAGCAATCTGATTTAAACTTGCCTGATAGTAAGTAACTTACCTATATTCAGTGAGTATCATTGAATGTATTGGGAGAGTTAGTAGGATAGGATTGTGCTGTTGAGACAGCTGTTCACAAAGATACCATCTATTAAGGAAAAGGACCACTGGTGTTTTATAATATGGATTCCATGCCTGTAAGTCTCCCTGAATTAAGTAGTGCTTCATACTATAAGAAACCAAGCATAAGATAATGGCATGAGTTCTTGTTTGTCAGCATGGATGAATAAGGCTTTCTGGCTGAACTTTCCTCATTTCCAGTTACAAAACCTCACAAGACTTATGCTAATTATAAACAGATTCTGTTCCCTGGATGAGAAAAGGAAAGTACTCCACTTAAGGAAGTATGTACATTTTGTTCAACTGGATGTTGTAATTAAATATCTGAACAAGAGGCAGGGGGAGTGAAGGACTCTGCCCATTTTATCCAACTTAGTGTGTTCTTCAGATGTGTTAGCCTATTATTCCCATCATCCACAGTGAGTGCGGCTATTGGTTATACCTGGTATATGTGTATGAGTTCAATTTAGGTAGAAGGCACTGCCATTATGGAGAAGGGCTGAAAAAGTAAACTGGTTAATAGCGATGAGAATCATAAGCAAGTGAATTAGATGGTTTGCGAAGATGGTCCTCATGGTCAAATGATGGCATAAAGATGCTGTCAAGATTTTTAAAAATAGTTAAAGAGGAAAGTCCCAGCTAGTCTTTCCTAGATCCTCTGCCACCTGCTAACCTACCTGTCCTCCCCTTTGGGGAAAGGGGCAGTAGACTAGCAACAGAAGCCTGGACCAGAGTTAAGCAGAACTGTGTCTGCTTCAATTCTACTTTGAGCGGACGCCTCACCACATATCTTACTCTTACCTGAATCCTAGGGTTTTCCATTTGGAGTTGCCAAAAAGAAATGACAAAGCAGGATGTTAATTTGCATATGCTAATATACTACATGCTAATATGGTATATTAATATAGCTGTAATATAATATAGATGCAAACTTAGAAATAATTGTTCCAATTTAATGAATAGAAACCCAGTATATTCCACCACAGTGTGGAAGGCTGCGACCAAGTAACTTGGATGCTATCTGTCAGTTTTGTCTCTGGGTGCTTTATTTTTAAGGTGGAATTGGGCAGGCCAGGCTTTCTTATGGAGGATGGCACTCTGTAAACAGAATACTGGCCACTTATATCCAAGGAGCTCAGCAGGTTCATGTGAGCTAGGTTTCACCAATGGTGCAGCACAGATAGTTCTGGGCCAAATAGTTGGTTTAGTTGAATCTACTCCTTTTCTCTACTTTAGTGTAAGCATATAAATTCCCAGCTGAGACTGGGACCATGGTACTTCCAAGAGAAAAGGATTTAAATTGCACACATCTGACTACAGTGGGAGGAGGTAAGAAAAGAAAGCAACACAAGGCTTTCCCCTTTTTCTTAATCCCCTGGGACGGAATTTGTCAGAAAACAGGTACAGGAGAGGTTAAAGCTCATTCTCATGAAACAACATAGTCCAGATTGGGAACATGCACACTTAAATGAACAGAAAGAAAAACAGAAGGCTCAGCTATACCACTGTGATTATTAGAATTCATTGTCCAACCAGTAGTGCCCTTTTTGGAATCCCATATTTCAATGTGGTTCCTCATAATAGAGTTGAATGGTTCTTATTCCCAGGTTGCAGTACAGAGAGACATTTCATGCACCGAATTGCAAGAGCATTAAGCAAAAATATGGCTCCTCATAAGATTTCTTCCTCCCCCTCTCCCTGCACAGCGATTACAAATTTTAGATTTTGCTTCTATGTTTAATGAATGCGGGCAGTTCACATCCTTAAATATCCTTATCCTTCATCCATCTTTCCTTGACATGCTGCATGATCCATCTCACAAGCTTTCTAATCTTTTCCATCTCTAATTGGATGCAAGAAAAGGTTATGGGGCTTTGTGAGAGTCTGTCCTCAGCCGCCTTTGAGCGTGTTTGGCTGTAGGGATTTGTTGCAGACAGCTACATGTGTCTGAGATGCTGAAATAGTTCACAGCCCTTCAACCCTGCCTGTGCTCTGCCTCCCCCTTCCACTCACCCGCCCCAGCACTGCTGCTGCCGAGACAAATTGAAATGTAGACCATGCTCAGCTCACCATTATTTAGCATCAGAAACAATGAGCGGAAGGAAGGAGACTTGTCCCAGTTACTTTGGTGGATTCAGCCGAATGGACATTAGAGTATGTTCCATCTGCCTCCTTTCAAGGGTGGTGCTTTCTTTGCATATGTTAACCTTAGCCAGGGTTCTGTGTGCTCAGCATCTTCAAGCAGATGAGTTTGGAAGGATGACCAAACAGGGCGCCTCAAGGATTCAAGTCAAAGAGCCACTGGGCTCATTTAGAAATCTTTATGAAAGGGAGGCTGTAAACATGGGGGTGGCAGCCCGCGGCCCTGGGGCCTTTTGTAGACCCTGCCACCCTGGGACCACCACATTCATTTACGGGGAATAATGGCTGTTTTGACACTATGGAGTGCCAAGACCAAGCGAAATTGACTCTTGTCGTGCACGGTAGTGCTTTGCTGCCAAACTTTTCAGGGCAAGCTGCCACTTTTTTTCTGCAGTGCCCTGCTGAGTGTGTGCTGCTTTGCGGAGTGCAGCCTGTTAGTGTGAGGAGCTCCAGGTGGGTTCTGGATAAGGTTGTTCAAGTGGGATTTACTATTGCTGATTATCAAAGGGAGAATTTCCGTACATTTCCGAATTGGCATCCTGTGATGAGAAAACCTGCAAGTGTTGAAATAGTCCATTTTCCACAACTGTTAAAGGCATACAAATTCTGACCTGCAATCTGTCAGTCAGAATTTACAGGTAAAATCAAGTTAATTACTTGCTTAACAAATAGGCAAGTGTGTCAGGGGGAGGAGCTGCAGCATGGTGGGGCCCTTGGATCACTCCCGGGTATAAGCACATGCATTCCCAGTTGAGACTGGGCATTGATCAGGAGAGAATCCTAATGGGTTCATCTTTCACCTTGCTTTCCCCAACAGCTGTCAAGGGGTGAGCTGTCAAGGGAAAGCAAATGTGTCCGGAATCTTTGCTTGTGAAAAGGGGATGGCCAGTTGATCATTCCCTTCGGGGTGAGATCCTCATTTCTTCTTTTCTTTTTTCCCCTGATAGTCCTCATGGAAATGCACATTCTGCACATTTTCCTAAGACACAGGCTGCTTGATAAAGTGCCTCCCAGCCCATTTTTCTGGGGAAGAGATTATTTTACTACTAACTAAAATCTGGATCCCCTTTAAAGGAAGATGGGTGGAGTTGACATGGCAGTGACACATATCTGTTTATGTCACATGGCTGAATGTGACCTTTGTTACCTTCCTTTTGCATTGGGGAAAGTTACTTAGCATTGTTGGGGAACAGCCAGCCAATAGTGTTGATATTGCTTCTGTAGCAGTGATAAAATTACGCCCTGTGCTTCTGGGTTCGCATGCATCATGCACTTGTTCCTTCACTGCTGGCTTGTGAACTGGGCAGCAGAGAGGAAGGCAATCCGCAGTCAAACTTCCTGTGCCCACCACAGGCCTTCCTTGATCGCAAAACAGATGGAAGGCAGATAACGTGATCAGGAGGAAGAACCCAGGATTTCTTGCAGTTACTGCTCTCTGAACCTGCTAATGTTAAAATAGCAAATGCTGGTGCCTTGAAGGAGAGACAATGAGGGGTGTTTCCACACAGATCAGCAACCTCATGCCTTCCTCCTGCCGTCTTCCTGTGACCCCCTTGAACTAAGGGGTGCTAATTGGAACCCCTTTTCTGATGAAATGGTCTGGAGATATTGCACAATACTGGCTGGGTGCAAACAACATGATAACCCATTTCAACAAAACCTCGAGAACAAGATGCACTCAACCTTTGAGTGTTGATAATGGTGTTGTCTGAACCCAGTCACTGTTTTGGGAATTCTGAGTTCATCAAATAAAAGTTTTGTTTTGCCCAGATAAGGATTTTGGAATATAGAGGTCATTGTCATTATCACTAATGTCATTTCATTGTCATTGTCATTAGATGATGATGGTTGTGGGTCTAACTTTTTCAGGCTGTGTCATGTGTGTCCAAATATAATGTTTATGGGCAGGCAAATTCTAAACACTAAATATATACAGTCTGCAAAACTGAAATTAGGACCTACACATGTTATTTAAAAATGTTCTTTCAGTGCACAATATTTTGCTGGGATTTGAGGGGACTACATTATTTCAATCAAACAGCTCCTGGTCCTTACTGTACCACAACTACTTTAGGATTTTAGAAATATGCTATTAACATACAGTTTTCATAGAGGCAACAAATGCATTAATGCCTTTATTTAAGCCAAATTATTTGAAAACTTCAGAAGAAGAAAACAGTTATTTTAATAACACTAAGGATCAATTCATACAGTTACACCATTCATGACCAGACAACCTTTTCTCTGCCACTTTGAACTATATATTACAAGTTTTATACACTATCACATACCTTCTGAATGAAAGCGCAGAGTTGTCGTGTTTAAAAATGCCATTTTATACTTGCAGTTATTCAGATGACTTATTGGCCTTTTCCACAATAGATAAAGAAAGAAAGAAAAATCTGCCACAGTCAGTGCAGTTAATTAGCAATTATTTTTACAACACCACTTCAGAATTGTTTATTATGTATTACATTTCTAGCCTGCTTTTGTCTGTCTGTAGGAGCTTCCCCTTACCATTTCATTTTTACAATGACCATGAAGTGAGTGAGGCTGAGAGAGCATGGCTGGCACAAGGATGCTTTAATGGGGATTCTGAGTTTTCCTTGTCCCAGTTTAACACTCTAGCACAGATTCCCCAAGCTGGTGCCCTCCAAATTGGTTGGGCTGCAACTACTAGAATTCTCTATTAGCATGACCAGTGGCTATTATATCCATGGCACCACACTGATTCTCAAAGGGTTTATTACACAACTGAATTCTAAGCATGCTGCTGAATTCTAGAACATTGAACTTTGGTACTAGCCGTTAAAACAGCCCCTTTCTGGATTAATTTATCCACTTGCTTTGGCAATAGCAGAAAAATGGTTTAAGTGCAGTGGCTCCCACTTACTCCAGAAAGACAGAAAGGAAATAGCCTGAAAAGATCTGGCTATGAATCTTGGCCCGAAAGCCATTATAAAAACAAACAAGAGGGGAAAAAACCCACACTTGCACAATAGTTTTGTCAATTTGTAATGTGCAGTGATGACCTTTGGAGATTGGCCAGCTCATGATGCTTTTCAAAATTCTGTTTCCTAATGCATGGTACAGCTTGTTCCTTTTGCATCTCATTATTTGGTTTGTGGGCAATTTTAGCAACCAGCCATTTATTAATAATGCTTTTTGGTAATGTCTGTATCAGTAGCTTTTTATTCATACAGCCTGGGGGTAGTTGTTGTGAAATTTGGGTTTAGTAACATCTTCATTTTTGAAATTATGATAGGATCCTATTTCCTGTCTGCTCAGATTTGTGAGGGTTAGAAATGATTGCCTTGATGCCAAGGTGGGTTGATTTCCGGGCATGCAGAGAGCAGCTGGCAATTAAACAAAATGCTTTTATTAGAAAAAGGAAATTTCTATACACACTTTTCATGCCTGAAACAGAAAAATAAAAAACATAGAATTAGATTTTACAATAACTGTGCCAGCAGAGGTCTTCTCCCCTTTTCCACCAAAAATGTTTAGACAGAGACATCCCATGCCGGAAGTTGGAGAGCCTTCTTTTTGTCTCAGTATGCTCAGGATTTCAGCCTTAGACTTGTGATAGAAGACAGGAACCCCATCCTGAGGTGAAACCTATACCTTTAGTCCTATGTCAGTTATGTTCCTAATCTCCAGACCATCTTCCTCTTCCTCGCCTTATGCTGGCAGGTATAGACAAAGATGTTCTAGCTAAAGCTTTATTATGGTAATGGAAATGAAAACTGCTGGCTTTCAGGTATGCCTACAGTGAGAAAAAGTTGGCTCTAAATTGAGATCTTCTCACCTATCCCAAACCAAATTACCAACATCCTTCCTTTAAGGCCTATCCTCTTGGCATAGAGCCAGCTACTTAAAGCATAGTTAATGTACCCTCTTTAACTGACATTTGACCCTGGGGTTAGTTGTGTCTGTTCCAGCCTCCTCCTCATTAACATGATCGCTATGGCCTCCCATGGTATCTGAGCTTCTCTCTGAGTCAGCTGGCCTTGGGATTTCAGCTAGGAAGTCCACTCCTACCTCTTCATCTTACCAAGAAATGTTTTAATAAATAAATAAGAATCTGTTCTCATAAAGGTTCTTCTGCAGCAGCAATAGACCCAAGCCCTCTACCTACTACCATGCTTAGCAACTATTATGTTTCACATTTGCTGATTGTTTAATACAAGGTGGTATAGCTCCTTCAAAGCTCTTGACTCTAAATGCAAGTACTTTCAATCAGCTAATAGTATCATTGACTTCTTTGTCCATGTCAGAGAAACTTGAAAAGCTTCTTTATACAGTGCAGATGGCAATCTGTTCAAAATTGTTTATCAACCTCAAGTTTTCCCCCTGTATTTATTTCTCTTAGAGTATGCTACTCAAAAAGCAGTTTCCAAAAGTCATTCTGACTCTAATCTTTTACACAGCCTATTAATCTTTGGTTCTCTTTGGTGCCTGTCAGCAAACTCTGAGTGGCCTTTGCGTATCTGTCCTCCCACTCTGCATTTTTGCTAACTGGACTTCTTCAACTGCCCAGTGGGAACACCTTAGAGAGGGGAGGAGAGGAGACCAGAGAAATGCTGTATCACCTCATATGCTGCCCTCTTCCTCTTCCCCAAAATGCCTCCTTTTACCCTTCTCCAAGGCCTTGGAAAGCAGCCTGGGTGGTTCTGCTCACACCAGCTGCAAGGCAGCTAGAAAGTGGGAGTCAGATCTTCAATTCCCAGCTCAAATGGTAGAACGCAGTCTGCAATCTCAGGTCTGTGAATCCAAAAAAAGCCCGACAGCTCCTCACACAATGTCTGGAAGTCATAGGATTACTCCCTCTGCTCTCCCTTGTATATCTGCCTTTACCATCTAACACTATTAGTACTGTTCTTATATGTAAGCAAAATCTTATGGCATATTCATATAGCATTCTGCCTTAAATAAGTTTGTTACCATATCTGTTAAAGTTCTTACAATGCGATCTACTCCAAGTAACCTCCTAATAGATATTTATCTGTAATACATAGGACAGTATGGTAAGAAAGGATATGTGTGGGGGAAACGGAGTGCAATGTTGAAACTGCAGTAGTACATGTGATTAATGAAAGTGAGAAACAGATGTTTATCCTTTGAAGATGTTTCTTAACGAGGGGAACAATTAAAAGGAGAGGATTTAGTTATTTATTTAAATCAGTGGTGGGCAACTAGTAGTGCCCCAGATTTTTTGGCCTACAACTCCTATAAGCAGTGGTTAAGTGAATGAAGCCAACGTTTATTAACTTACAAGCACAAATCCAAGAGGAAGTTGTGTGCGGTCTGTCTGTGAATGTCTGGGCATTTCAGCATATAATGCCTGCCTATGGCACTGCTCAAATTCAGTAGTTCTGATTGTGAGACGAACTTTTTCAAAGAGCCCAGCACTGCTCAAACCCAATCCATCACTCAGTATCGGTTCTGTATAAATTCTTTCTCTTCAGTGATTTCATTTTTATCTTCTACAATATGAGTTTTTCCTTCTGTTGCATCTTATATTTAGATTGTTATTTTAATTAATAGTCATTCATGGGTGATCAAGCTGTGGTCCTCCAGGCCCAAACAAAGTCTGTGAAAAGGATTTGCTAAAGGGCTGTAGTAAGCAAAACATAATTCTTATCCTTCTTTTGGTGTGTACAGACAAGTTATTTTAAACTGAAATGGAACTGATTTCTTACATATTTTAGCTATAAGCCACCATGTTCTGAAACCATGGCTAAAGTCACTGATACATAATGTCTGCAATCATCAATCAAGGATCAGCATTGTTTTTATATTGAACATTGCTGAACATGGCGGAAGGATCATCCCTGCTTCAAAGCATCCTTGCTGCCTCAAGGGGTGGGGGGATCCAGGGAAAAGGAAGGTTATCCATGAGACACCACACAAATTAGGACAACTTCTATAGTTTTCTTGCTTTGAGCAATCCCAGTAGGTAAATGGAGGAGACTAAACTGAAGTAGCATCTGTCTGCCATCCAAAGAAGTCATAACAATCGGCAAGCATGCAAAGCTAATAAAGGGCTTCAGGGATCACCCCTTAATCTTCCATTTTAAGAGCTTATGAATTAAAATTAGATGCTATTTATTGTTTGTTTGTCTGCCTGAGCTGTGACTTCCCAAACGCTGTCTTCCCCTGACCTTCTGATTTGGTCAGTTTCCTTGATGGACAGCCACAACATATGGATTACTGTAGGACGTACTTCCACAATAGAGCAGATGGAGAGCCTTGCAAGAGAGAAAACAAAAGCTGCCAGTGGGAGACACAGGGCTGCGTATGCAGAGGTTTTGAGGACCCGCCATTGATTAGGAATCCTGCATTTTGCAGATGGGCCGAGAAATGTGGCTGTATTAGTTCCTTTAGCTTGCTCAGCCCAGTGTATCTATAGAAAGGGAACAGTGAGGGGATGGGGGTGGGGAGAGCCGAGGTATGAAATTTTAAAGAGTTGAGTTGGGAGTCTGTCCTAAGAGGCCAGCATGCTGCTAGCGCAACTGATAGAAAGGAATAAATGGTGTTATAGTACTTCCTTCATTGGTAGACAAATCACTGGAGTGGGTATGCTTCATGACGTTCTGCATAAAAACTATTCTGACTGCCTTTATGTAAATGAATCAAGATGGTCTAAAGTGATATATGGTAAAGAACTTATTTGGATTTTGAGTATTTAAAAATATTCCCAAATTATCCTGCTCATTCCATTCTTAGCATTAGGATAACAGAGGACAGGTAATGGTAAGAAAATGGTAAGAACAATATGTATGATTTGAACTATTAGAGTTCCCTTCTATGACTGTGGTGATTTTTAGAACATGTAACACTTTATAATATGCAAGGAATAACCAAAGAGCAAAATCAAAAATAAGGCTGTAGAAATCTAGTCTTCACCATACCAGAAAATGCAGGAGGAAAGGAAGTCAGGTAACACTATTATTTATGTTAAAACCCTAAAATACTTTTCTTCCTATAAATGACATTTTCAATATCCCTTTAAATGTCTCCTTTACTTTGTACTATCAAGCATTAGCATGTTGCTGTTGTATTTGAGATGAAAGGCAGAAAGCCCTGAAGAAACATGTTTTATTATGGAATCACTCGTAATTAAGTGAATAAATACCATAAAACAGGAATCACAAAGTGTCTTCCTGGGAACATTAGCAACTGGCATTTTACAGTTCATCCTGTAACTTGTAAATAAAAACTAATTGCTTAATTGCTACCCAATGTGTTCTAGTAGTTCTGAGGGGCTGATTAAAAACTGTTCTCTGTTGTGGGGTATATTTCATTTAATTGTGCCAAGGGAATACTGCCATTTTTCTCTCTGACTTCTCCTTCTCTTCTCCTGTGTCCCTACAAATGTTCCTTGAGGGAGAGCCTCTTTAGAACAGATGGAGCCTTTTCTCATTCTTCTAAATGTTTCATAGACTTTATGCCCACTCCTGTACTATATTTTTTCTGACTGAACCGGAGCTAGCTCATGCTATCGTTTAGCCCCATTCAGGCTATTAAAAAGGAGGGGGGAATTCCATCACCATTGTCCAGTCGAGTATGCCATGAGCTGGGAAAAGGAACTGTTTCCAAGTCAGAGGTCACAGAGGCTATTCTCAATTGTTCATCTTGGAATACAGCAAATGCTAAAGGCAGGGAGATTATTCCCACTATTAATACCACCTTTAAAAACACTATAAATACTATCTGCAAAATATTAATGTGCGAACCCAATTGGAATGGGTAGTTGTGTGCCTTTTTCAGTGGTAGAGCACATGTTTGTATGCTAAAGATCCCAGGTTTAATCTTTGGCATCTCCAGGTAGGGCTCCGAGAAACTCACATCTGGAACCCTGAAGATGCACAGCCCATCAGTGTAGACAGTGCTTAGATGAGTCAATTGTCTGACTTAACATAAGGCAGTTTTCAGTATTTAGGAAAACTTGTATTACTGATTATTAATATTGTCGGAGCTTCCACACAAGAGTCTTCCAGTGTCATCATTCACAGAAGTTTACAGAGGATCTGGATGATTATGTCTTCTCATGACCCTCCCATGTTTTCCTACAGCTTCTCTCTTCTTTTCCCCCAGTGTGGAAAATCTATCAAGGAGGAAGAGTCAGGTCATCTCCATAATGCCTTCTGATTGCTGCCTCTAGTAGCCCTCCCTCTAGAAGGGCCCTATGACAGCCTTCCCCAAGCTGGTGGTCTCCAGATTTGCTGGCTGTGAGGGGCCATGGCTCAAAGATAAAGCCCAAGTTTTGCATGTGGAGGATACCAGGTCCAGTCCTTGACATCTGCCGGAAAAACAATCCTGCCTGAGACCCTGAAGAGCTACTGTCAATCAGTATTGATAAATAGTGACCTAGATGGACCAACGCTCTGATTTAGTATGAAGCAGCTTCCTATGTAATTCCAGTTGCCTCCAACCAGTGTGAGCTGCCGGGCAAAACACCTGGAAGGCACCAACTGGGGAAAGATTGCCCTATGCGGTATACTTGCCCCACTTTCTGTTTGCTCCTGTTGAGAGCTTCATTTTTTGAGGGTAATCTGGCTGGAGCTGCATGCTGGAGGCAGTGGGGCCACAGTCTAAACCAGATGAGGCCACTCCTTCACTCCACTCTTCCTTCTCGCACAGCAGATTGCTCAGGGAGTCACAGATCATCCTTTCCAGAAGGCCGAACCTTGCCAGCAGAAGCTTTTGAAATTATGTCATGGAACTGCATAACATTTACCTGAGGGCCACATGCTGCTCTAAGGCTGCAGGTTGTGCACCCCTGTCCTCAGACAAGTGCTCTTAAAAGATGCAAGCCTTGCGGTGGAATCTTGGTTGCATCCAAGAGTAGCTCCTGGGAATTTCAGAGTTTGCTCTTTCTGCCAGTCAGTGTCTACTCATCCTTCATAATCATCAGCCTGTAAAATGTAGCTTTAGGTTGGGATGGAGAAACAGATGTTATTGGATTTCACCTCCCATCAGTTCCAGTCAGCATGGTCAATGGTCAGAGATGTTGGAATAAAATCTAGAGAGCCACAGAATCTCCTTGCTGTAGGCTATACAACAACAGCTATGTGGGTTCACCGTTCATGTATAGTTGTGGTATGAACAGAAGCATGAAAGATTTGGTAACACCCGTTGCTGAACCTTGTGCTCTCATAAAAAAGGTGACTAGATAACTCAAGTAATGGGTCAAAGGCTGCAGTTCTATACAGTAGATATGAATTCCAAGTAAGTATAGTTAATATCTAATGGAAAATTGAGAAACGTGTACCTGCAACGGCAGCAGCAGCTCAGAGCAGCAAACCTTTACATTCCTACCTGGGGGTTAGCTCCACTGAATACGCATAGGATTGTGCTGCAGGTCTGATATTTAAGCTGTACATGTCCTCTAATAGTGCACGTAATAATATATATTGTGAGCTGGCTACCACTGAATTGCCAAGGAAGGTTCTCATTACAGAGATAATTACAAAATCTAGCTAGGCTTCCCAACTTCCCCATCTGTGCTTAAAGAGCCACATATTCTTTCCACTGGTTTAATACATGATAATTGTGCCTATTTCTGATCTTTGCAATCTACTAGTGTGTGATTTGTCTTTGTGACTATAATCATTACTTGGAAGTTTACTTTTAGATTCTCATTTACATAGCATAGTAATTATTCACGCAGATACCGGAAATGAATTAATTTGAAGCTAAATATAGCTGTGTACAGAATGAAAAACATTGAGGGGAAAGAAATAAAAAATACAAAAAGAGTGAGTGCTTTTCATTCTGAGGAAGATCGGATGATTGTTATTTCAAATATGTTCTGCCTAGAACAAGTTCATTGCATTCAAAGTTTGAGCAGTTCTTTGCCTCAGGGCACAGATATTATGGGGAAGGATTACTATTATTACTATTATCATCACCATCATTATTCTGTTGTAATATAAACAATATGCAAGACAGTTATAAAACCAAAGCACATTGGTGCCCCTCTTCTTCCAAGAACAGTGGCCTCCTTGCTCATGAACTGCAGTGTTTCTCTTTACAGCTAGTTCACATCGTACTTCATCTGTGTGCACTGACAACCATCGCTAGAGCATAAGCTGGTGCTATGCTGTGGTGCCTGCACATCCTGAAGTGGCCCCATCTTCTCCTTCCTCCCCTTCTCCAGGCCCACCTGTTGACTGCCACTGCATGCACAAGCCTGCTCCATTCAGCGGTGGGCACATGGTGGGCAGCTCTGGGGGATGACATGAGCGCCAGGCCCTGAGAAACCCTCCCCAGAGAGACTTCCATTGTTGCCTTTTCAGCGCTTCTTCTGCAGGCATTTTACTGTGTCAGCATTTTTGTTTTCCTTATGTTACTGAGTTTTTAGGTCTTTCCCTTGCTGTTGCTTCTTATTATGCTTTATTCTGTTTTCCCATGTTGTATTTTTGGCTTTCGTTGTGACCAGTCCAAAATTCTTTGGCTACCAGGCAGTTTAAAAATGTAGCAGAGTGAGTAATAGTTAAGAAATATTTGAGAACTGCAAGCACTTGCTTTGGCTAAAGAATCCGTAACTGTCTTGTCCTCTTAGGGCTCAGTTCTACTGCAATATATTATCATTCTCACTACTTGTCTTGATTACTTTCCCATCTGAGAAGCAGACTTGTGGGAGGACATACCTTTTCGTTCCATTGAGCAGCATTAGCCCCATATGTGAATCTCCTGCAAGCCGTACTAATTTAACAGATCCATGCTGCTCTTCTAACTCCTGCTCTGGAACAACATGCTTTCCTTCACTTTCCTAAATCTTTCGTTCAAGTGCATGTTAGCAGAGCAATGCTCTGTCCTTCCTGCATTTCCTATTCATGTCCGAAAGTAAGAATAACTGTGTCTTCCATAGAAAGCAGAGCAGAGGATAGTTCAGGGATCACCCTGAAGAATTTCAAAGAGGAGTCAGTGTTGGTTACAGAAAAAGAAGCAAAATTATTTCATTAAAGATGGTAATAAATTGCCTTGAATAATAATATGCAAAAGTAAATTCAGATGGTCTTTCAGCTCTTAGAAACAGAAATAGTACTCATGCAGACAAAATTGTAGGGTGATGGGGAAACTGTCTCTTTCAAATTTTGGCCTTGCTAATCAATACGCTCTTAACTGGACAATAGGTATGTGCTTACCATCCAGTAAGCTCACTCTCCAGTTATGGGAACACTCTCCTTTGCCTAAATCTTGGCTGGCACTGAGAAGTCTGTGTACTGACAGTTAAACTAGTGACTTGACTAAGATCCTCATACGGCTGATAGCACACCCCATGGACAGATGGGACATATCAAGAGTATACCTTGATCTGTAAATGAATGGAATGACAGCATGGCACCTATACATTTGGCAGCTTCTCACATAATTACCAAGTTTTAGTTTCCTGGGTATATAAGCACACATGACAGAGAGCGTGTGTTTGCATAAAAGCCCCAGGTTCAAGTCCTGACATTCGTAGTTAGATGGGCATGGCTAGCAGAGATAGGAAAGACCTGCGAGGAGATTGGCTGCCTTTAATGTCTGATGGCATTGTAATGGGACCACTGGTTGGGTGCATTGAGATCACAGCCACACCGCAGTTTTCCACATTCATATCAGGGTGTGGTAGAAGGGTGTTAGGTGTGTGCTCCAAAGGTACCTGCTTCCTCAACCTGGTGCACCTGCCCGATGCATTGCACTATGATTCCCAGCATTCCCCAGCATGGCTGGGGGATGCAAAGAGTTGCAGTTCAACACATCATCTAGAGGGCACAAGGTTGGAGAATGTTGCCTTACTGTACTTCATTCTTACAGCGGTCATGTATATGCATACCCTGACACTTGTGATTTCTTTTTTTGACAGCATAAATTAAACAGTTTTGAGTTTCTTATTTGTTTTGCAGTAGTACCCACATTTTGCTCTGCAGAAAATTAACACAAGACAGCCCCTCCCCAAAACACACACACACACGGTGCAAGTCTTAACAGTCCAGTCCATATATATTTATTTATATTTACAGCTCAGTGTTTATTCTGTATATATACTTTTTATTTTGGCAATGCTTTTGACTGGCAGCACTTAATCCTTCTTTATCTGTCCTTTTTAATCAGACATAGATGTAAGATTGAATTCTCATCCCAGAGTATTACATGCTATTAAGCACTGCAATATGCAATCTAAATGCAAAGAAGCATGTAATATGCATCTTCACAAGGCATAAAACACCACAATGAAATTTCTATTCAGGTTTTGTTTGTTTGTGCATCTGGTCTGTATCCACCACACATTATTTTAGCAGCTTGCTTGCCTGCTGTGTGAAATTGCCCATTCTTTCTCTTTTCCATTGACACTCTCTAGGGGTATTCTGAAGGTGGGCACTTAACCTGGTGATGATAAGTGGGGTCAGTGAACTTTGAAACATTAGGGGAAATGGCATACACAAAAGTGAATAATGAGGATTTTTAAAATAAATGTCAGATTTTTTAAACAAGCAAAAAGGCAATGCTGGGGGTTGAGATGTAGAACAGAACCTAGGAAAGCAGCGTGATGACTATAGACTGCGCCAAATAGGGCCATGCTGGCTTCAGGTTTTTAAGGGCCCTGGGGTAAGGCACCATCAATGGGAACTTCAGTAAGTCCAGCATCTCACCAGCACTGCCATCAGATGCTGTGTCTCCTCATTCTCTCGCTCATCATTGATACTGCTTGATTGTTTATTACATGTTTAAACCACCCAAACGCCAAAGTTCTCTGGGCAGTTCACAGCTAGAGAACAACTTAAAACATAAAACACATTTTAAATTACAATATAAAAATGTAAATGCCTAAACAGTATAAAAGTAAAAACTAGAGTAAAACCTGGCAGCAATAAAAATATTAAAATACAATATAGAATTTCAAAGGGTGACACTCAAATGCCTGGGAAAATAAGGTCTTCACCTAGCACAAGAAAGACTATAATGCAGGTGCCAGGAGCACTTCCCTGAGAAGCGAGGGGGCCACAGCAGAAAAGGCCCTCTTCCTAGTAGCCAGCTACCTGACTTCCTTTGCCAAGAGCTCTCAGAATTCTCAGGGTCTGGCCAGGTGGATATGGGAGGAAGCAATCCTTCAGATAACCTGGTTCCAGACCATTTAGAGCTTGCATGTTAACCCCTGCACTTTGAATCAGTCCCAGATATGGACTGGCTCTGTTTTGGCTTTATCAACTTGATCCTATTTCTAATCTTTCTGTGCCAATGGCCTGCATGGAGCATTCCATCATGCAAACGTGGAATTTGTGAAGGCATAACCAGGTAACCTTAATTTTGGGATCAAGCGTATAAGGGCTCCATATTCAAGATTAGTGACAGCTGTGATCTAGAGATGTAGTAGGTTGCCAGCCTGAACAGGAATCAGCATGGGCCAAACAAACTCCAAAACATCTGGAAAAAATGAGGAACCTAATCCCTTCCTAGTCCTTGATTACATTACTCTGGGAATATGGGGTTAATAACTTGTTGGTGGGTAAGTTTCAAATGTGATGACAACATCTGCCGTTTATACACTTTCCTTGCAATATTTTGCCTCAAAATGCTAGGAAACCTGTGTCTACTTTCTCCTTGAAACTGGACTTCCCCAAGCTGGGGCTTTCCAGGTGTCCTGGACCACAGCCGCCGTATGGGGAGCATGAGAGTTTCAGTCCAACATATCTGACAGTGCTGGCTTTAGGAATTCCCAGAGTGCTGTACACTCTGCAGTGGGAAAAAATAAATCCGTCTACATTCAGCCTGTGACAATTTCACATATATTCAGTCCATTTGGTCTAATTTCCTGCCTCATTCTGCGCATTTTCTTTAACTGCACCAGAACATTATATGTATTTTCACACATACCTTTCTCTCATATATGTATCTTTGATGGACTGAGTTTAGACCTGCAAAATTCAGAAAAGTACTCCTTCTGAAAGGGTAACTGTGTTCTACACCACATATTTAGTGCAAGAAGTGTGAACTGAGGTCAGTGCACCTACAAGTGCAGGCCAAAAAATGTCTCTCCCTCAGCGCCATGGCTATTCTGCAGGTATCCATCTTTCTGAATAACCAGTTCAGGCCCTGAATACAGCATGGAGAGAAATTATTGGCATTCACAGGTCCTTACTTTGATGGCTCCTTTTTGACAGAAACATTTCAGGTCCTTTGGAGTGATGATTTACCAGGCAGACCTTGTTTACATAATCCCTTTAAGATGGAATTAACAACAGCTTTTAAAAAATCAAATGTCTGGCACAGCAACACTGAACTACATGCTTCAGTGTTCCAAGAGGAAGTTTTCTGCTTCTCTGAATATTCAGAAATGAACCAGAAGTTACATACTTCCATAAACTGATTACTCACAAGAAAACCAGTCATAAACATTATGATGAAAGCACTTTTGCAGGTTCCTCCATGCTTTTAAAAATTTGAAGCCTGTATAAAGTAGAACTCCACTAGGCACTTGTAACTTGGTAGGATATGCCCTTCTCACTATCCAGGCCACCTGTTTAATGACAGTGGAGATTAACCTGTGCATGCTTTTTGGTTAGGCCTTGAGAAATCAGAGTTGCACCTCCATCAGCATCTCTTGCATGTTTTTCCGTTAAATGCTACCGTTTTGCATTAGTAAGAGAGTGGGTGGAATTTCAGTCTCAGGGATGGAAAAGGTCGGGACAGCGTGGGTGTGTTCTGATCTGATGTACAGCCACGGGCAAACAGCACTGTGTGTGTTTTCGGACTACAAGCCACCCACTTGTACAAGCACGGCAGTAAATTGCTTCTAGAAAAATGGTGAGTTGCCTATCCGTAAAAAAACTGTCTGAAGAGCTATTGGGCACGAAGGTTGCTCAGATCTGGACAGTCTGCATTTGAGCCTTCCTGCTCTCTGAACTCTTTTGCAAAAATATGAATGGCATTAACTCAAGGTTGGTAACTTTTATTCTTCATTTGCTTCATACAGTTAACACCATTAACTTCCCAACCTGAAGTCTCTTCTTACTGTACTTCTTAATCCTAATTGCTACTCTCCTATGCTACTAAACTTTTCACAAGCTACTGAGAGGTTAATTCATGGGGCATGGATACTTGCTAAAGTATGTAACAATATCTTGGCATGATTTTTAAAGAGCAAAATAGATATGGAAATCAGAGGAAGAATTTATAATAGAGAACTAAGGTGAGAAGTATGTAACCTTCCATTACCAGCTATTTTTCTACTTGAATTTAGTTCCTTCGTCTTGAACACAGAAGAGGGGAGATTGGGTTTTCAGGGGAAGATTTTGAATGGGAAGGCTTCCCTTTCCTACCTCTTCTCTGCCTTAATGTTTCCCATTCCAAATCTCTCTCGCTCCTTTTTATTAAAGGCATCTGGGCCCACTTAAATATATTAGCATTCATTGGTAGTTATCCCCTTAGTCCAATGTTGCTAACTTGATTATTATTATTATTGGATTTTTTAAATCCCATGGTATATTGATATACTGTAGGAGTATATGTGAGATGCTTGTATGTGTATTATTTGAACCCTTGTTATTGTGTGAACATTCTTTATATTGTTTGTAAACTGCTTTGAATACAATTTTTACATGGACAATAACATACAAATAGACTAGACTGATGCTGCTACTGATGGCGGTGGCGGCACTGATGATGATAACTTAATTCTAAAAGGTATTATGGGAAAGGGGAGAATGGTGGCCACCAGCTGGTTGCAGCAGGAAGAACACCCTAAACCACTGCCTTGAACCACGTGATGCCAGCGCAAGGGAGTGGCTAAAAGATCCAAGCCAATTCACACTCTTCCTCCCCAGTACCCCTTAAAAAGTCAGGAACTGTCAGCATTCTGGCATGATGAGATGGGTTCTAGCTACAAGGTCATGACTTAAGGAATGCTTGAGCAATGATGCCTCCGCATTTCGAATACTAAGCCCGCTCTCAGCATATCATCTTGAATCCAGGTGTGCCTGCAATCCCCTTCACACTTATGTGGGAGCAAGCTTCAAGGAGTTCAGTATGAAATATATCTGAGTAGGCACGTACAGAATTGCACTGTAGGAAAAGAAGCTCTTTTATAGCGTTTTTTCTTGCTTTATCAAAAATAAAAAAATGGAAATAGCTTATTATCTTTAAATAATCCTAAATGCTGGAGGACAATACCTGTGAAAAAAAGGCCTTGAATTTGTTACCAGACTTTAAGCACGAGCAGTCAAATTCATTGATTGTTTCACAGCTGTTCTTTTCAAAATTGGGTAAGAGCTGTACTAATTATGGTCATTATTTGTATAAGCAGCACTACAATCCTTTTACTTTCTTGTTGAACAATAGCTGTAGTTTATTCCTTGGATCCCCATCAGCATACCTTTGAGTTCCAGCATGCCCATGAATACCTCTCTTGGCAAAAAGCTTCCTGCCCCTCCTGATTTGATTTTATTTCCTAAGGCTACTTTAATTGCAGTTTCTTAATTGGGAGACTGACATTCTGCTAAGTGATGTTCTGCCCTCTTGTACTATCTTTATTCAGGTTCAAATGAGTGCTTTTATGTTTTGAAGCTCTAACCTTACCTGTGCCTTGTACTTAGTCTCCTGGGAAAAGTACTTTTCTTTTAGTGTTACCAGCTTGCACCAAATGAGTGTTTTGTGCCTGGCCTTGCTCTACATGGCAGCCATTTTAAGAAGAGTGAAGCCTTCCTCCATGCAAGCCATTTTGTGAGAGCACCCACAATATTATTTCACAATATAATATTCCTTCAAGACATCTAATCAAGGCCTCTAAGTGAGAAATAGCTGCATTGCTATGTAATTATAAGTTGTGTGCTTAGACAAATAATTGGACACTGTTTTGGGGGTTTTAATGTTTGTAAACCACCCAGAGAGCTCTCTGGGCTATTGGGATGGTATATAAATTCAATCAATCAATCAATCATTGTGGGTTTCTTTGCCTATAGTGCTTGTGACTTTGGGGTGGCTTCCACTACAAAGGGCAGCTTTCATGTGTGCTTGAACACCCTGCCCTCCTGCTGTCCTCTGGAAACATGAAGTGATCCAATCCTGTAGCTTTTCCCAAAATAAGATCTGTGGATCACATTAAGCTTGCCCCGTCTCTCTACTTTCCCCACAAAGTTACTGTTCTTCTTTTGTGCCATTGCCATGGTGTGAGCCGTCCTGTGCATTGTTTATATAAGAAACCAGGTGAATGACATCATTGCATTGAGTGCTTTGTGTGTGAGGGAATCCCTGTTGATCCAAGTTGTTATTTAATAGCAGTCTGTCCTCTAAAATCATAACATTATGCATTGATGGCTTTATAAAAGAGGGTTGCACTTGTGTCATTAGAAGACCCCACTCCTCACCACTTTAGTGACTATCCAGCCACCTTCAGCAGAAGATGTGACTGCATTGGCTGGTGGGCAGGTTAGTCCGATCCCTTGCCCATATTGAGAGAGGAGACAATTGGAAATAATGCTTGGCATTTTTGGTATAGCAAACCTTTCCACACCACTCCCTACTTCATGTTTCAGTATTTGATCAAATAAAAATCAGTTTTATGAGCCTCAAGCTTGGATTAAAATCTGAGCTGGAGAAGAATTTTTGACTTCTCGCCTAATCAGTCTTCCAGCTAACCTTCTCACTGCCAGGGACTCAACTCGGTAGATGCTTTGGACCATCTCAGTTGCTCTGGAACCCAGTCATTCCAGCCAGCACTGCCAGTGGTCAAGAATGCTAAAAGCTGTTGTTCAAAAGATCTGGAAGGCTGACCTAGGACGTAGTCCTATGCATGTTTAGACATTAAAAAAACTTACAAGACCCAACGTTCCTCTCAGCAGTTGTAGCCCACTTTATGGAACAGTCTCCCGAAAGTAGTTCACCTGGCACCATCATTACAATCTTTTCAGTGTCAGGCAAAGCCGACTTTATTTTGTAGACATTTTAATCACTGATTTTATCTTGTTAATTTTGCTGGTATTGCTGTTTTAATCTACACTGTTTTAAATTGTTATCCCTCAGCTGTGGACTCCTGTTTTACTGGTTTTTCTTGTTTATTCTTGTGCATTTTAATTGATTGTTATTATTATTACAGCATGTTTTTTATTCCATTGCAAACTGCTTAGACAGCCTTTAAGCCAATATAGCAGTCTGTAAGTTTAATAATAAATAAGTAAAACATTCCCCAACCAGCACTGGCTGAGGAATACTGTGAGTTGCAGAACTTTTCTCTCTAAACATGGCCTGGTTTTACTTTTACAAACTTAGCAGCTGGAAACAGCAGCAGTGTCAGTTGTGCACCGTGAGAAAAAAGGAAGGAAGGTTCTCCGGTGCTCCAGCAGCCTCCTAGTGGTCTATGGGACATGTAGTTCCCCTAAGGGCTATCGCAGTGACTTTGCAGTATGACAGGGTCCTGAAAGGTATGTGAGAAAGAGAGATACCTTCCTCCTTCCCTCTCTCTGTCACAGCTGTTCCCAATTATTTATTTATTTGTTTGTTTGTTTAAAACATTTCTATGCCGCCCCCATCGCAACAAAGGCTCGGCATGGCTCACAAAAAATACAACAACAACAAAAAACATTTAAAAAAACATTTAAAACCCACGGTGCATTCTCGGCTAATTTAAAATCCTAATAAATACAATAATTTAGCAATTAAAATAAGTTTTAAATAAAAAGGTCTTAGCATGGCGCCGAAAAACAAATAATGATGGCACCAGGCGGACCTCTCTGGGGAGCACATTCCATAGACGGGGCGCCACCGCAGAGAAAGCTCCTTCTGACATATGCCTGTAGGTCATTAAGGGGAGAGTTTGGGGACTGAGACGCTGATGGGTGGGTGTTTGGGCAATATGGGAGAGCTGATAAGCAGAGGAGTTGCTGACCCTGACTGGTTCAGAAAATAAGCACTTATTTGTGGCATTATTATTGTATAACATTTGTCTCACAATGTGATTATTCAAGGAGAGATGCCTTTCAATATAAATCATAAGAGTATCCTGTGTCAGAGAGGTTGGAACAGTTAAACCCACAATCCTTCACTTATATTAGCCTCAGAATACATTGTGAATCTTGGAGAGTTTTAATTTCTAGCCCAGCCTGATGACTTGTTGGCACAGTTATGGTTTTGCTTTTCTGTGTGCATTTTGCAACAGCTGGGTTTAAAAACATCTTTAGAACTGGAAAAAATCATGAGCTAAAAAAAACCCCTCTCTTAATCTCTAATCTGACTAGTGGAATTGGGACACTCATATAGAATTACAGATGTGTGCAGAGTTATATTCCTAGAGCGAGGTGCAGAATTTAGGAAATCATTGATGAAAGAAAGGAACAAAGCCAGTACAGAGAGAGCGTTGCTTCATTGAGGACTGTAGCTGTGGGTTTCACATGTGAAGCCAAGAATTTAGCATGGCTGAAGCCAGCTGTAGGGAAATACAATCTTGAGCCACATGCCACAGATATGTGTGATGGGTCATTATCTCCCTATGGCTCTCATGTTTGCAATCTAGAGCATGTGCCAACTTGCAAGTGAAGAAAATAAAATGTTCCTGATGACCAAACAAGGATCGCTTATTTAGTGTTATACCAGAGACACAAAAGGGGTTAAAATATAAAATAAACCCCTGTCCAGCTCCGAATTTGTATAGATAAGCCTGGAGGTAAATGTTTCGGCACCAAATGTCCTGCCAAATATCACAACTTGTAGTTAATGATAACCATGTACAAAAGTAACTGAGTGTTTTCAGGTATGACATTTTCTGTTACTAATCATTGCAATGCTAATGTATAAATTCACTATGTATTGTTATGTCCCACGGTTTTACAGATGAGATTAGAGACCAGTTGGTATTTTCAAGAGAAGGTTTATTTCCTATAGGGACGACACTCTCTCACAAGGATGGGATGAGTGCCGTGCGTTTTAGAGGGACCACGGAGTATTTATACCTTGTTACACAAAAAAAAGGAAAATCGTTTCTTGGCAGCATAAAGCAAGCTAGCATGATTTACAGAAGCGAGACGATTTGTAGCTCTGATACAAAAAAGTGGCGCGGCCTTGCAGTTTGTCTATGTTTTGATAACAGTGGAGATGCTCTGCAGCTGGTCTATCCTTTTAAGTTATTACCCCTTTGATGAAACTTGTCTATTTGATAAAGTAACACTCTGTATGCATGAAGTAACTGATAACCCTTCCATTTGGCTATTTTTATTGAGACCCCAACCGGTCCCGGGCGCCAAGGGTTCTCCCCACTTGCCCTCTTGGACATCCAGTTGGTCTGTCACACGAGTTCACACAGGGTTCACAACTCTCCGTTCCCCCCTCCTCCCTGCTGGACAGGATATACAACATGACTGCGGCTCTCTGGCTAAGTGGTCTTCCTTGGTTTAGCCTAAGTGGAGTGAAAGGGGGCATTCTTGGTAACGCTATCATATGAATGTGCCCACAAACATGTCTACTGCATTGTATGTGTTATTTTTTTCTCAAGCCAGTTGGGTCAAGTCCAACAGTATGATGACTGTGGCAGCTGGTTTCAGCTGAAGAAGGGCTCACTTTCTATTGCTAGTGTGCACCTCTATTAAAGAGTATCTTTAATATAAAATTACTTCCTGGTATTGCCTGCCTCACTCATGGTCAGACAATGAACAAGAGGGACCTTTTTCATCCCTAACACAATGGTGGCCAGTTATGAGTCATGCTGTGCTGGATTTTCATTAGGTTGGACTCATGGAAGGACAGGGACATTGGTTGCCCTCCAAATGTTCTTGAATTCCAATTTCTATAACCTTTAGGCAGCATGGTCTGTGGTTAGGGTTTCTGGGAGTAGCAGGCCTGGGAGTTGCAGAAGTTTCCCTACTTCTGAATTATGACACATAACATTTTCATTCATAGTTGCCTAAGAGGATCAGAATGTGCTGTTGAATGCACTTCCCAATCAGTGGTTGTCCCCAGCGACTCATCCACACTCAGCTGGATTGAAGGACAGAGATTAGTCTAGTTACCCTGGTGTGTTGCTTCTTCCTATGATCTGCTGCCTTGTATTTGTAAACCACTTAGGAGTTTTATTATAGTTGGTAGTATACTAATACCACAAGAAAAGAATAAAAATAACAAAGCGTGACTTTTGTCTCAAAGAGATACAGAAGACTGCATTCTGTAAGGGGCAGGAAGTACACAAAATGTCAGTGTTTGGCAGATTGTTACTGTCTGATGCCAAGCATTACGGTTCTTAGTCATGTTCTGCTCCTGAAGGCTTTTGCTGATTTGTTTGTTGGCTGGCACTATGTATTTGTTTTTATGTCATGTTTTAATTAAGATTTTGTTTTGATTTAATTTTATGATCTATCTTGAACACCACTCTTTGCTAGAAAGGCATGCTTTGAATTAAATAAATAAAGTGGAGATCTGAGGGGGGGGGAAATGAATGGCTCAAAGCATTCACAGACCAGGAGTCCAAATCTGACCCTTAGCCACACTTTCTTCCCCTCTTCCTCTCACTTTCCCCTGACACTTTGTTTTTTGGTGGTTTCCTGTTACTTTTCCACAACCTAAAAGGGGAGAAGGTCATGCAGTCCTTCTATACCCATTATTCCCATGGCCAAGTTTACAATTTCCAATGGCTGCTTTTGATGTAAAAAATACACAGGGGAGACTGTTAGGCATATAATATCTAGTCTGGCCCCAAGATATATTACTAGATAGTTATGATGATCACTTGGTCAGCCAAGTTGGTTTTAAGTCATTATTCTGTCATATATGCCTTGTGAGAATGTGAACTTCTGCAGAAAACTGAAATCATCTCTCTTAAAGCTGGATCTTGTTGGATCCATGAAAATATGATCTGAAATCTGTAGGTAATATGGAATACTGCTGACCTGCCAAATGAGTCTATTTTGAAGGCTCAAAAAGTCCAGGAAGGCCATCACGTTCTTATCATGTTCAGTGGTTTACAAGCAGAATGACAGACCTGGTTGTGTTTAACTTATTTTGTCTGGTTGATTTGGCAGTTTTGGTTCAGTTTGGTTTGACGAGAATGAGAGGTACTGATTCACTTGTGCTTGTATATTCAGTTCCTGCCTATGTACTGTTACGTTTTGATGCCCGAGTGCATATTACTCCCCAATTATATTTTAAGCAGCAAACAGCTGCTCAACTATTCCCTCAGGAATATGATGTTTCCCATCCCGTCTATTCCTAATAGGCTAGATATTGTCCTTTAATTAAAATGCGGTGTTATGCCTATTCATTATATTATAAAATATGCAGATGAAACACATCTTATTTCAGCAAACCTCAGAAAGGATGCCCATATAAAATACACTTCAGAGGAATATGAGCGATAAGGGGTAGAGTAATAGGGCCACTCAAAAAATCTTGCCTTCGTCCTGCATGCACAGTACTGATCAGCCCAAGAAAACTATGTTACCTCCTTCCTGTTCCAAATCTTTTGCATGTGGAAGAAACTGGAAATGCAGGTACTGCTATCCAAGTCTGATGAGGACTTTTCTAGGTCCCTTCATTATGCATTGTGGAAAGGGGAGAGGAATAGTGGTGAATTAACTCAAGTCATTTTACGGAGGGGAAGAGATGCGACATCTGCCACTCTCACTGCTTTAGAATATAGTTTCCACTATTGTAGAAAGCAAGCTCAAATATACAGAGAAGCATATCAAGTGTCAGTCTCCTAAAATATATATAATTAACATCTTCTTGGGCTGTGCATATACATTGCCCTCCCAGCCTTCCTCCAGCATAGTCTGAACTACTCAGAATGGTGGGGGATGTTTAGATAAACTGCTACATCATCTCATCATCATCATTAATTTCACTTCTATACCAATGAAAGCTCACATTGAAGCTCACTGGGCACTTTACAATAATGTATAAAAATAACAAAATACAATTGATTAAAAGCATTAGCAAGATAGATTAAAAGCATTAGCAATAATTTGCAATAGCATAAGAGACTGTTAAAAGACAATTAAAAGATCTGACCAAGAATAAAAGAAAGGCACTTGGATGATCATGTTAGGCCCCTGAATG
This sequence comes from Varanus komodoensis, assembly GCF_004798865.1. Lineage (NCBI taxonomy): Eukaryota > Metazoa > Chordata > Lepidosauria > Squamata > Varanidae > Varanus > Varanus komodoensis. The sequence goes on from NW_025335268.1 coordinate 129,075,814, forward strand.
ACCTGGGAAGTCTTTAAAGGTTTCTTAACCTGTCTCCAAAAAGATAGCAAATTTGGTGCCAGGTGGACTGCAGGAGGGAGGTTGCTCTGAACATGGGGCGGGGGGGCCTTGTGGGCAATACCGCTGCACATTTGTTTTCCCTTGTAGATTGGCTGTTGTGTTTTGCCTTGATGATGCTCAATTGATGTCAGCATTACAGTTCCTTATTTATATTTCGTGAAACCGGTGTTGTGTTGCCTTGCCTTGCCAAATGGGTTGCTGTTGCACCATTCTTAATGTACGACGACAGTAAACACTGACAAGGACACTAAGAATAGAGACATGAGACTGGGGGTGCTTTATTTTCATTTTTGATATGAGCAAAGAGATCTGCCTGCATGTCTATCTGGATGCCAGATATTTATAGCTCCATTACAGACAAACATTAAGTCAGGGATAAGACAAGTCCTTGTGAGCTATGGTAGTGACTCTGTTAAGCAGGTTCGCAGGGTTTTGAAGCTGGATGATTTATCGTTTGTATTTCCTTTTGATCCATGGTACCAGTTTAACAACCCATCAGGAGATGTTGCAATGTTTCTCAGCATGAACTTGTCATTGGGATGCCTCATTTGCAACCATCTCAGTTAGCAGATGCAACTCATGCACTGGAGAGGACTGCCTTGCACTGGAATAAGAGGAGGGAGAATTTGAAGGCTAGAATCCCTCACGTATGAGGAACTAACCTCTAGGTTAATAACACCATGGCATATATCAGCTGCTGGAAAGATCGATAGTAGAGAATGTGAATTAAATCTAACCTTGATGGTATTTCCTCATAAAGCAGACACAGAGATCTGTATATATTCATGAATGTCCCTATGTAAATGATAACAAAGCTGGACAAATTCTGCAGATGTTTGAAAATACAGAATTGTGCTGATAAATGTTGACAATCATCTATTTATTTATTATATTTATATCCCACCATTTTTCCTTCAAGGAACCCAAGGCAGCTTCTCCTCAACTCCAGTCCAACATTCCAACCACTATACTACACTGGCTCTCAAATACCACCTAAATGTGATGGCCAGTCCCCTGTGGATGTCTGAAAGATGAAGACTATAATCCTAATTTGTGGCAGTCACAGAATTAATGAAGGTTTTTCACATCCAGATATGAATGCTCTCATTCACCAAATTCTGGGCCTTGACTGTAACACTGCTTGACCCATTCTCATATAACGAGTAGAGACGATGCTCTAAATTTAGCCTAGTTGCGGGGCGGGGGGATGATTACAAAAAGTCTTTGAAATCTCGAAGATATAAAGGTCAAAAGAAGAAAGCCAGGAATTCATGCTTAGTAAAATTAATTACTCTCTGAGATAATTTATGCCACAACACTAATGGGCAATGGTCATCAAGCAGTGGTAGAGCACATAATTTGCCCTGAAAAAGATCCTAGTTTCAATTTCCAACATCTTAAAAGAAATCTTGAAAAGCTATTGCCAGTGTAGAATCTCCATTATCTGAGCTGGGTTTTTTTCAGGCAGCTTCCTGTGTTCCCAGTACAAGGGACTGGGTGGATATGAAGTCCAATTGTAGCTCATCTGTGCAGTACACATGGAAGGCACTTCAAGTTATTTTAGTTCCTAGATAGTTCTGTCCACAGGATTGGCAGGGATGCTTATGGAACCAGGCAATAGTAATTATTTTACATCGCCAGTTTGTGCACATTCTTAACAGTGCACCTGGGATGGTCCATATGCTAACAGCAGAGTGGCATTAGTATTAGGAGTGACGCAGAGGACAGGTGGGTGGCTTCAGTAGAACAGGCATGATCTGTGCTTGACACGGTGTGGTTTGGTGCACACTGTTTGCACAGGAGGATCTTCTACTGATATCAGACATATTTTTTATTTCATTCAAAAAACCATCAGTGCTGTGTGTGCAGATGCCTGTGGATACAGTATATTGCTAAAGAAGTTGCTTCTGAAATCTAAAAAATGCACAATGACTAAGTAAATTCTGGGGGAAATAATCAACACAAGTGCCTCATGTTGAAGCAGAGAGAATGTGGGGGGGGGGGTTCCTCCAACCCCCCCTCTTCTTCCCCTTCCTTCACATCCCCCAAGGCAATTTGTTTGACCTTTCCCATCCCAATCCATCTGGGAAACTGAGTTAAAAAGAGAAAAGCTTCTCTTACCAAGAGATATTGCATCTGGGCATCACTTCCTCAAAAAACTAATTAATCTGGTAGCATATGCTCTTGTATAATAATGTAGATAGTAGCAGAGTAATTGTTATTTTTAGTTATTGCGACCTGCCTGGCTGAAGGGTACAGTGCAGATCGGTTTGGGGGCACTTGCTTTTCTGCACTCAGGTGGTGTTGCTGACAGAAATGGATCCAAAATGGGGGAAACTGGTAAATAAGAGGGAGAAAGCTAAAAAGATCCCGAAGTTTGCAGAAGTGTGATTGGTGTGTGTGCACGTGTGTGTGTGCATGTATAAGAGGGAAAGCTACATCCCAAAGAGTTCAGTGATGAGGACTGAACATTCTCAGTAGCTATAGAACGTTGAGTGTCATCTGGAAAAACAAAACAACAACAACAAAGAGGAAATGTGGAATAAAGCAATTGAACTAATAACTACTGGTAGTAGCCTTCACTATCCTCTTACCTCTAGATAATGTGTTGGACTGCAATGCCCATCTTCCCATTGCAAGGCTATCTCTGTCCAGGTAGGTTCGTATTTGGTATCTCAGCCTAAGCTGATTAAAGGCATTCTGAGCCACTGAAGCAACAATGATGGATCCATGAGAGCTCCCAGACTACCATCTTGTTCCGGGATTGGGGTACAAATGCCCAATAAACTTGCCTTATGTCAGTGGTGAATGATGCATGCATGTTTAAATCAATAGTTTTGTTTACACAGTACATGGAAGTGTTGGTTGCATTGGCCTGTTTTGTATCCAAGTTATAAAATACTGCAAAAACATTAGATCCCTGGAAGAGATTTTTTTGTGTTGGAGAGGCAGTGGAGGAAGAACAACCACTGAAGCGTGACCTATGAGTAAGTGCTAAACATTGCCTTGAAAGTTGCGCTAAAAACTTACCTTGAAATGACAGAACTGAAGAATTACATGATAGAACACAGTCATCATCTAAAATGCTGGATCTCAAAATCTGAACTTTTCTGGCTCATACAAATTAACGTGTAACTTAGAAACAATGGGGTAATATGGAGGAGATTATCCCAATTGATGAGAGCTAGTAAAACATTCTTTAAATGCTATGAAGAAGTCCACAAGCTCCAATCTATATGATGAGTCTCTCACAGTTACTAAGTTACAAAACACTAAATGGTTAAAAAAGAATGAGGCATATGTAAGTCTTAATTGCAGGTCATTAATTCCTCTTTTCTTTCTTTTTTATTACTTTTTGCAGTAAATCAAAGTATCCTGCTGCACTACGGTAGTAAGACACCACTTTGCCTTGTTGGAAGAAACTGGGGACGTAGGATCTTAGCCAAATATTCAAAATGGTAATGCAAAGGTATCTCCTAACCTATATGGGAGTGGTGCTTGCTTTATACCTTCATCACCTCATCAGAGCCATTGAAGTCCCTCGGGATCGTGAGTCTACTGATTTATTTTCACACTTTTGCAATTAATATCTTTAGGAAGTCAGGAGCTTTAATGGTTAGAGAAAGAACTAGATGTCAGCCCTGAGTAAGTTTGTGTATTCTGCAGATAGTTACCTAGATTCTCATGGCTCATGTCCAGAAAGCAAATAGTTGAGCAGAAAATCAGAAATGGTACTTTGAACTAAAGACTGTATTCACATTCATGGGAAAGGGGGGCTTGTGAAAAGTATGAGAGCAAATTCACATAGTCTAAAAATGAAACAGGTCATTTTCAAGATGTACAAATAAGTGCATCTTATTCAATGGTCCAATCAATTTTCCATGTGTTATGAGGACTATAATATTTTCTGTTGACCGCACTGTTTGTTGAGGATTGTCATGGCAGCTCATGCATGTGTGGCAAATTGCAATGTACAGCAACATCAAGGATAGTATTGATCATGTGAATTGGACCTTTTGTTGTTTTGTGCTTATGTGTGTAGAATGGCCAAATTCTTGCTATCTTGACTATCTAGCAGTGAAGTAGCTGGCAAACTATTCTGGAAAAGAGAAAACAGTATCAGAACCAATTTCAGTATGACCATCAAAGCTATTTGCAGAGGAACGTGCTACTCCAGTCTCTGTTGCATTGCATTATTTGAACTAAAAATGGTAGATCTTTGCAACTCTGTTTTGTTCTTGTTGATTCGAACACTTTCAGATCCTTCTGCAATTGCAGAAAGAACATCAGACCCATGCAGACAATCAGTTACCAGATGATAACTTTCTATAGTATATATCAGAGGTGCAGAAGTATGTTGTGATGGGAAACTAAACTGCCCCTCTGCAAACTGGATGACATCACTGAACATGGCCACACCCCCTGATGTCACTTCCTGCCCAGAGAAAGGGACTGTGCCAGCAGGATCAGCCACTCCTCCTGACCTGGCCAGTCTCCAGCTTCATGAGGCATCCCCGTCAGAGTTGGTATGCAAAGCACTCAGCCAGTGTTGGGAGCAGCCATTTTTCCAGGGACAGAGGCCTCTGTTTCTTATGCAGAATAAATACCTCTCTGTTGAATAGTGCTTACTCTCAGATAAGTACACATAGAATCGTAGTTGTGAAGTATAGTCCTATGCATGTTTATGTGGAAGTAAGTTTCAGCCCCTCGTTTCACCCTGGTGGGTAGGATTTTCTCCCTACCTGCTAAGGACAGTGCTGAGCTCCAAATGGATCACCACTGAGGAAATATGGACCTCTAGAAAAAGTTCCCTACATATGCATTCCTTTATGCATCGCTGTATCATTCTAATTTTAATTATCACCCAAAATATGGTCGTACCCTTACTAAAAGTGAGGCTCTTTCAGTTCTTTGTGCTGCTGATTTTAAGACTCTAGCAGAGCCTTAGAGATCACACAGGAAAGACATTGCCTTAGAAATCATACAGAAAAGTTCTCCTTGGTAGACAAGAGATTGATTAAACTGTTTTTTTTTTTTTAGGTAGAAGCATTCATAAAAAAATGTACAGGTACTGACTCCAAGCAAAAATAATACTCATGTATTGTGAGTCATACATCAGAACCACGTATCACTTGTATCTCATTAATCATGGATCTTTTGTAAAGTTAATTGTTCTTTACTTTTTTTCTCTGCAATTGTATCATCAAACTTTGGCAGTGGGGGGCAGGTAGGCACACAAGCTGTAAACCCAATTCCTGAGAGATGGGATAAGCACAGCAAAAGCAGCCCTTACCTACATACAACTGGAAAAGCTGTTCTCCCCAGTGCCCTTGAACTGCCCTGGCTTTTGGATGCTGAGAAAGTTCACTACACTGTCTATTTAACCTTCGTAACCTCTTTACCGTTCTTCTGGTAGAGCCCAGCCAATACATTGCCCACCCCTGTACTTTTTCTCATGATGTACTGCAGAATACATAATGACGCATCATAGTGCAACAATATTCTGCTTTCAGCTACCAGGTACTTCTCTTGAGCAGAACTTTTTGTATATGTGAACATTTGCAAATCAGCAGGGGACACACTGTGACAGAGCCCAGATGGAGCAAGTAAAACTGAAGGAAATCAGCAGGACTATCATGGGTAAATGTTCATGGTCACAGCTCTATAACCCCACTCCCAATCAAATGTGGATATTTGCATTATTATTCCTCGAATCTTTGCTGCTACTCAGATTTCTTCACTGGTGGCATTATTTTATAGGCATTGTGGACACCCCTTCTGATTTATTTTCATGAAAACCTGAGGTAATATAAGAAGTTGTTCTTTCATACTTGTCCTGATATTTGCAGCTCAGCAAACATTCTTTCAGAATGGTGTATGGGTTTTTAAAATTTATTTAATTATTATATTCATATCCTGTCTTTTTTTCCTTTTTCAAGGAATGCAAGGAGACTTACATTATTCTCTTCCTCCTCTCAATATTATCCTCAAAACAACAACCCTGTGAGGTAGGTTGGGCTGAGAGTCTGAGACTGGCTCAAAAGTCACCCAGTTGGCTCCATGGCTGACTGGGGATGAGAATCCAGATCTCCTAGTCCTGGTCCTCCACTCTTGACCACCTCACCACACTGGGTTAGTTAACCGGTTTTATGCATGCCAATCATGTACAGATACAACAGCTCAAGATACCACTATGGAATGTATCTTAGATTATTACAACTTGTTGGACTTGCTGAAGAGTGTTCTTTAGAACCTGTATAGGGAACCTTTGGCCTTTGCTGCTTTCCTCAGACCACAGCCCTCTACCTTTCGAATGCACAGTGACAAAGTAAAGTGTTTGTCACTTAGGTGTTACCGCCAGTTAGCTCTGCTTTTCCTTGTTGCATGTCCTGAGAATGGGACTGTGCAGCACAGAAAGGCAGCAAACTGCTCCTGGAGCAAGTGATGACATATGCGGTCTGTGTGTGTGTCCATTGCCTTACCATCTGGGCTTCTGTTATTAGTTCTGGGCAATAACTCCAGTGGGAATATACAGTGTATTGCAGGCAGCTGGAACTCATCTGGAACTCATTGTGTTAATTTCAGGACCATGGACAGAAGTCATAGAGCTGCTAAGGTGCTGTCGAGTTACTCTAGCAATGACGAAGGGCAACTGGCAGAAAATTATAGACGGGTCTGGAGAGCACTTCTAGAAGCCTCCACTCAAAGATACTGCATTGGTTTTTAAAGAGACTTTACATATAGGCATCAGCTTCTTCTGTTGGGTGAAGGTTAGAGAGATGGGGAGCGCATTGTGGATTGCTCCTCAGGATCTCCCTGTTCAGCAGGGGAGTCTGAGATCCATTTCTCACAGTCAAGCAGCAGTGGCACTTTCTGAAGGTCACATGAAGAGGATATGAGATCCTAGGCACCAATTCAGAAGGTTTTGCCACATTCTTAGAGTAACTGTCACTGAAGGCTTCAGTCTGCAATGGATTCTAGACCTTGGCATTGCTTGTGTCTAGGCAAACATCCAGAGCAGCATGCCAGTAATAAGGTGCCCCTAATTACTTTGAGCTGTGGTACTCCTGACATCTTTGCAAATAGGCTGGAATGAAGGCCTGGAAATTAGAGCTCAGGTTGGGAGACACTGTCACCAACAGAACCTGTCCAAAAGATCAATTTATTCCACTTGTCCTCTGTATTCATGAGAATACAGTTGGTTAAGATGTGCTTATATATGGAGGGGAATGCACACAATGTCTGTAAAGAGAATGCTATCATCAATTACATTTTGATTTGTTTCAGACCAGAATTTGCCCCATTCCACCCCTAAATGTAAACAGATGTTTTGCAAAGTCCTTGCATATTCCCAAGCTTGTGTTTGCATCTGGAACAGTGCCTACATTTGGGTGAAATTCACATTTTCACACTTCAGTCACTGAGAGAGTGGCATTTTAAAAATGTATATCTAGATGTATACTTTTTCCATTTAGACAACAGCTACCACAACAAAACCCACAACTGGGAATGAAAATGAGAAAACTTTAAGGTGAAAATCAGAGAACCTGAACTATATTAAGCTCCACTGATTTGCCCATGCCTCGTGATGGGATCTGCAGCAAAGATACTTTGAGAAACATGCTCAATAAATACCCCAAATTATAAAAAGGTTTACCCATGCAAACTCACTCAGGAGTAGTCCTGTTGACTTCATAGATCTTTACCTACTTTACCTGGCATTGTCTCCCATGTGATTTGCAAACTTTCATATGCATACTGCTTGCCCCCAAAACAAGCAGCTGGGATTGAAATGTTTTAATTCTAACAGCTTAACCTCCCTGCGTATTTTAGGTCAGGATTGCACAACTTGGCTTAGGTAGCAAGTCTGAATAAGACCACTGATAATGGGTTTCTTCGTACTGATGTCAGGCATTGAATTATCAATGAGCTGATAGGAATTAAACGTTTAAGCCATGAGTTTTTCCCTAAAATTGGCCCACTCTTTACACCAGCTATGGGGAGATAAGCTGAAGCAGCTTCTGTGTGCAAATGCTTTTTAATGCTATGGCCACAGTACCTCAGCTTTTTATTTGCTCAAGAGGCAAACAAATATATAACAATATCTTTTATCTTTAGAATTTTCAGTAAGTAGCAGCATTAATTAATAACAAATATGGTTCTTTGATTTGGTTCATATAGTTCTACTTCTAAGCCACAGGTAGTTACAAATGGAGTGTTGCTGTTATGGGAGCCTGGCACTCACTTTCACCATTTTTTGACTCTTGCTGCTGCCCAGTTATGCCACTTCTAAATGGCGTAAGGTTGTTCTTTCTCTTCTTCTGCTGTTGCTTTGCCTGGACTTCCTTCTATGCAGTTCTGAGTCATCCTTCTGTTGCCCTCTTTTGTCCTCATTCTCCTTCTGGCATCAGGTGATTTTTTCCAATGAGGCATCCCACTTTCCTTTCTCCCCACCCCGTGCCCCTTACATTTTACACAGCTCACATCCCAAGGTTTCTAAAGGGCATTGCACAGGTCCTCCACATCATGTGGAAGGTCCCCATCCCACCTCTAGAGATTCCAGGCAGTCCGTGGTGGCATCATGGAAGTTCTCCATGTGATCCGTGGGATGAGCTATATCATGCAATATGCTTCCAGGGTAAATACACTGACATGCAGAAATTATTTTACCTGACTTCTAGGTGTGTCATAGTAGTTAGCATGTCTGAGTAGCACTGGAGAGACCCAGGTTCAAATCCCACTCATCCATGAAGCTTGCTGAGTGACCTGAGACCAGTCACTCTCTGCTGGCCTAGCCTACCTCACAAGTAACATAAGCACTAGTGTAAGCATTCCCTTGTGCAGTGCTGATGTGAAACCTTGCCCGAGCACTGATGAAATTATAGCCTCAGGTGCTGATTCTACCTTGGAAGAAGACACTGTAGGGTCAGTCCTAGCTGTGTGAGACCGTAGACCTGAGAATTGTGTTCTTCCAGGCCTCCCACTTCCTAGCAAACACAGAGGGGGCGTGGTGCTGCCTCTCTTCCACAGCTGGAAGACTTGATCTGGAGGGAGGTCTCAGGCAGAAAGGACATGTCAAGGGCGTCTCCTTTGATCTGTTGTCATCAGAGGGGGCAGGGCAGAAATGCCCCTTCAGGTGCAGCACCCACTTGAGAGCCAGATTTGAACCTGTCAGGAGCAAATGTCCGATTAGCAGCCATTCACCTGTAATTAAGCCAGGAATGCTCTGTAAAGTAAACATCACAAACCTGGTTTCTGAAAGTAACGGTTGCCTCAGGTCATGACACTTTAACAGAATATAGATTTGCTTTCAGCTTTCTGAGCCTTACATCTATATTGTTTGACGATTGGGAGCTTTTAATCAATGCGCAGCTTGGCATTTTATGTCATGATTTCTTGCATTACAACATGCCTACTTTCTGTGAACTCAAGTTCTTGACTGAATTTTCCCAGATTACCCACTGAGATCTTCATCCTAACTTCTGCTAGGCTGTTACATCATGAGCCTTTAAAAAGAGCTGAGTTTCGGCTCTAGATGTGAAAGTCAAGTTCTATATAGTGATGGGAAAACTCACTTCAGTTTGGAATTGAGCACCAGTTATGCATAGTTTTAGAGAACATCTTTTGATGAAGGAAAAAAAACTTCCTAAGAGTCTGAAATTGATTCTTACTTTTTCTTGCACTAAGTATTTTAGATTGGTTTGTTTTCCTCTTTTTGTTGGTGAAGTTACCTTAGATCTAGACTCGAATATTGCTTCAAACTGAGCTAAGCAAGTATCTCTAAAGGGGGATTTTTAAATATTCCATGGATTGCTGGGGATTTGAGTCTAAAATTGGATGGAGTTCTTTCGGATGCTGTCCTATGCACCAGCCTTCTGCAACTGGGCACCTTCCAGGTGCTTTGTACTACAACTCCAATCATCCTAACTACCATGCAGGGTCAGAATGATGGGAGTTGTAGCCCAACATACCTGGAGGGTGTGAAATTGGGGAAGTCTGCTAACTTCTTAGTAAATATGCAGATGATTGAACTATTAAGAATCCCTTAATGGCTTAGATCATGTGGATTTTGTTGAAAGAACTCTTTGCTGTAGTCAAACTTACACTGAGCTTCATTGCTGAAACACTGAAGGTTTTTGCAGCTTGGGCACAGGCTCTTGTTCTGATATGTGAGCCACTTGAAAGGAAAGTAGGAGTAGTGAACTCGAACACAAGTGATTTCTAAAAGAACTTCCTGTGGTGCTGTTCCTTCCACTGAAAGGAAGAATGAACCATATTGTCTTAGCAAGTGTAATATGACCACAGAAAGGTGTTTTGTTGTTTTTAAAAGCATACTCAGTATTCTAGTTACTCTAAAGGTTGCAGTGCTTTTAAAACAATGCTTTGCATTTCTAAAGCACCTTCCGTCAAGGGCATAGTTAGTACTTTGATATTAGCTGCCTGATTACCACGATACTCTGCTGGGGGCAGGAGGTGTATGTAATGAGCTCCTTGTTGTAAGTTAGGAAGTGGCAAAGTGTTTTATTTAATTTTAATTTTTCTTTGGCAGTGTGCATCAATTCCAGACCTTTCCTGTTGGCTGTGTTCAATACTTGGCCCATATTATCACATCTTGGCCCTGTGTATTAGTGCTCGGGTACCTTGCAACACCCAGCCATCTCCTTGCTGTCCCGGTACTGCAACCTACACCTGCCTGGTGTCCAGCTGTGTTGACAACACACCTGGTTTGCCTACCTTCCCATACCCCACCCCACACAGCAGCACTAACTCATTTCAAGTGCTGAGGTAGTAATCTCGAGCATGTGTACAAGAGAGGAAATGAAAATGCAGAACCTGCTTCTGCGTAAACATGTTTAGGATTGCCCTATATGCCAGCTTGTAACATTTGGACAGCTGAGCAAGTCCTGCAGCAAGGAGATATCAGAGCAGCTACTCAGTGTGTCTGCTTTTGTTAAGGTAACCCGACGAATCTAATGAAGTCTTGCTTAAATGAAAATGTTGTTATCCCAGGATCTTGTAACAGGATGAAATAGGAAAGTGGGGTGTCCCAAATCAATGGGAAGTATTAAGGGATCTGATAAACATCTGCCTCATCCAGCTGGGCCCATTTCAAAGGTTTTTCTTTCTCTCTTTCCTTCTGGTGCCATCAGGCTCTGGAGTCGCCTTCTCCTTCACACAAGCTGCCTGGGAATTGGATTTTTAATCTTTCTTTTATTCAACATAGAAAGTGCTCAGTCTCCCTTAGCCTTCTGGTGCTTGCCCCATTGTTCATAGCAGAGACTCAACTAATTAATTCATCACTCCTATTTGAGAACTTGAAAGGCTTCAGGTTTTACTAAGTCGAGCAGGTGGCACATAAATAGCTACAGCTGCTGTGGGTATATGATAAGTGTGCAAATTGCTGCTCCTGGAGCAAATGGGCCCTCCTGCTTCTGAACCCCCACAAGCCCACCCCCCTTGAGGGAGATTAGTGTTTTCTACAGGTGCAAGGATGTGAGTTAGAGCAAATCTCTACTGGCAAAAGCAGGGTGTCAGATCTTAATTCTGAGCTGCTTAGCTAGGAAACTTCCTCTGATCATCTTGGGGACGCTGCAGCTGCTAAAGCAAGCTGCAGTATTATGAGTATTCACACAAAAAGATCCTTAGGAGAGACTGATGATACACATTGCATACATGACAAAAAACTGAAAAGAGAAGATGATTTGTGCAAAGAACAGTACAAGACCAGAAAGCAAACCTTCTCTTACCACCTTGTGGAATTTTGCAGTTGTCAACAAGTATGTGCCATAGAAGCAACCTGCTAGATATTGTTCACTTATAGCAGTTTCCTAACAAAACTGAGCAGTTGTAGGATAAAAAGACAAGTGGATTGGTCACTGACTAAATCCCAGGGAGCAGAGAATTAGAATCAATTAACAGCTTTCATAATAAGTGAAAGTGAGCAGAAGTGAGCCCCAAATAACTGTATTAGGACCAGTGCAATTTAGGATACCATCATGTACACATTTATCTCAGAGTAAGCCCCATTCAGAAGCCACAGCTTTGCATTTACAAGAGCTGAGCAGGGCTGTCATGGATAGGACATTCAGGAGGACTTTCATTCCTGGCATCATTAAAAGGTGGAGATGACTTGATGGCCCATAACTACAAGAAAAGCCCCATCTGTCAGCATTCTAGGGGTTATGTATGTGTGAACATGCACAGAATGTTACTGTAAACTTGCTTTTAAATGGTTTTGAGTCATTGAGATAGTGTAACCTGGGAACTTTCCTCCTGGGCTCATAACATGGAGGACTGGATTTTTGTCTGGATGCTTGAGTAGGAAAAACAGGTGAACTCTTTTCCCATCCCACGCACCATGCTCCCGGTGAAAATTCTGCTTTCTTCATCTTGTATGTTATGAACACTTTGAAAGGGACAACACAACAGTGGAAGTCACATAAGCGAGCTCTGCTGACCTGTCCCAGTTCAGAAACTCATCCCAGGGCTTCCTCTAGAAATATTAAATTTCCGTTGCATGAATGGTGAGTGCCACTTCCACAATGGAAGTGGAGGAAGGTGCCACTGGAAATGAATTGGCTGGGAAGCAGCATCTTTACTGGGTATGGCCCATGGATTTTAGAAAGAGCTAGATGAAAATAGCTCTTTCAATGAACATTAGTAATGACAAGTTGAATGGATCCTCCATGACTAGACACTACAGCACGGATAAGTAGAGGCTGGGGACAAATAAGAGTGTAGTGGTTGTATTTGTTCCTCTCTGTGAGCTTCCTGCAGCCAGTGTTAGGATGTTTGGACCTACCTGAGTTATGTATCCTTTATGAAAAGCCTTTGGCTATCAGTTAAGTCTATGTAGAAGATGAATATGCTTCAAACAAAAGATACATTTTGCTTTTGCTTTTCTTTTGTACTAGCAAGGATTAATAAGGAAAAAATCTCTCTATCCTTGTGTTAGTTTGAATATAAAATATTACTTCTGATTTCACAAATGGAGAATGAAACGTCATATGTAACATTTACTGTTGATCTGTAGTGTTATAAGCTTTTAACAGAGTCTTCTATTTGATGTGGGTGTTGTTTTTGTTTTATGTCTTGGCTGGGCATATGGAGATTATACTCTGAAAACAGAGGCACTGAAAGCTACAGTTCAAATAAGGAAAAAGGAGAGCAGAATGATTACTTTTGCTCAGGTTTTGGTCTACCAGAATACTTTACATTCTTTGCCTCCACAAAACTTTGGAGTAGCCCTCAGTCTGTGTATCCTTGAACCATACATGAACTTGAATTTTTTTTTAAGGAATGGGCTTAAATTACACATGTAAAACTTGCAAGTTTATCTTGTCTAGGCAAATCATTCCATGTGTTAAAGCAGTCCTAAGCTGACTGGGCGTGATGGATGTTAGAATCCAGCATAAATGGAGAGCATCAGGTTGAGGAAGGCAGAAAGGAAGATGTGTACATTAGAGAGAACAGCCTCTTTAAAGGCTTGAATGACTTTGTTGCCAAAGAATGGTCTTTGTTGCCAACAATATTTGCAAACTGCATACTTTTATTTACCTTTTTGCAATCGTATTTTTCCCATTGTTATTTCACCTAACGCTTCTTCACAGGAGCCCAGAGGAGCATTCTGAGGCTAATAATAATAATAATAACCATTAAAATTTGTGTTTTGTTTTAACCCTTTAGACATTTAATATTAGAACTAAAATGTTTTCAATTAACCCTACATGTTTCTCTCTCTCTTTTTATTATTATGCTTACACCTTCGAATTAACAGCAAGTATTCAAGATACATGTAAGTCCTACTTCCCCACCTGTTCCCCCTCTCCCCTGAAGTAGTTCATGTCTGAAAAAAGGAGCAGACGAAATCTGTACCTTGCCCTGGGGCTGCAGGAGCAGCGCCACTTGTATGGTTCATGGTCCCTGACGCTGAGAAAGATCTTTCAAGAAAGAGCAGTTTATCTTTTTTGCACCTTGAACTTATAGCTCATAGCTAGATGATAGTATACAGAACCAAAGTAAAGGAAGTGATACATTTTTCTTGTAGCAGCAAATGATATTCACTATGTTAGTCCCAAAGGCACCAGCCTGGTTTGCACATCACAACTATCCATGCTCTTTGAAGTAGTGAAGACAGCAGAATTGTGGTGCATGCCACACCACCATTTGTGCTGCAAGTGGGACCCTTTAAGGACATTCAAGAATTTTGTTCCTGTTCACAAGTCCTTTTTTGCACCACAATGCAAACAAGTCCTTTTTTGCACCACAAATGTAAATATGAGCAGGAGCACAGCTCTCGGAAAATGTTTGCAAATGTCCTGCACTTGTGTTTGCACTTGTAATTGAACAGTTCTACAAGGATGAACTCCCCCCACCCCCAACCACAATTTTTTTGCACTTTATTCCATGAGGGAAGTGTGCACTTTGGCACCACCGTTTTTGAGTGTGCAAAAAAGATGCTCATGCTCAGGAATATGAACAAGCAAACTAAACTTTAAAAAGTCTGTGGGGATGAGGAACTCTGGCTTGTCTGTCCCCCGAGAAAGTCAGAGAAAGGATCCACAGTTTGTTGCATTGTTTCTTTGGTTCATCAATAGAGGATCGTACCAGAGTTTCTGGTTGTTTAGTTGGAGTAATCAATGAGCATGAGCAAAAATGCTGCCATATGCATAGTACAACACAGCATTGTTGAAATCTGGATTGCTATTATGTGTGAACTGTGTCAAGCGGAGTCATATAAATACTACTGCTGCTTCCCCACCCCTCTGAACATCAGCTGGAAAAGTCTTCAGTGCTAAATGCAAATGAGATGCTTCTAATGTTGACTAGTTGGTTCTCTCTGCTTTTCCTGGACCCCTTATGCCTGGGGAGGAACGGGGAAAGCCATCCAGAGCATCCGCTGAACTTTGCAGGGGTGAGGGATGGAAGAGCTGAGGCGAGGAGTGGCAGGGTGGTGCGGCCCTGCATGTGCCACTACAAATCCTTCATTCAAAAATGAACTTTTTTTTCAAAGCAGCAAAAAAGAAAAAAAGGGGATTCTGCACTATGTGGGTAAGAACTTTAAAGGAGAGTAGGTGGGGTTGTTACTTTGTGAACTGAACTGCTGCAAGAAGTGACAATGAGGGTCAGGATTAGTCATGTTCTTGTGGAACAGCAAGTAAGTAGTGTCAACAGATACAGTTAAAATCTAGGGTGAAACATTTGTTTGGAAACAACTTATTTAAATTCTAAGTGTGTGAGAAGGAGGCTGTTTCAGTTCCTGAGCTAGGAAAGTACTCTCCTTAAAGTCAAACTAAATCTGTATTACTGAAAGTACAATCTTATGCATGATTAAACGAAAAAAATCTGTTTAAACGTGTGTAAGATTGGACCCTAATTATTCTTTCTGCTTAAGCATTCTCTGTCATGGATTTCTTGACACTTCTTCTGCTAATTCTTAGTCTGCGTGCCTCAGTATTCCTCAGCTTTGAAATGGGGCTGATGATGTGCAAGCAACATCATGTGTCTCTCTTCACAATATATGTCTTTGACTTTTCCTGGAGGGTGTACCTTGCCTCTTTGCTTAAGGCACATAGCAATTTGTGAGGAACCCAGTTTGGGGGTGGGAATCTGTCAGACCTGATCAACTGGGCTCCCCAGTCTCCCACCAATTTCCTCTCTCTCTCTCTCGTCCACTGAGCCTTCATAGGGGTGTCCGGCAAGAAGCAAGTCTAAATGCATCTGCTAGTCCGACTTGCATGCATGCCACCCACTGCTCTTGCACTCACTGTGCAAGGAGAGTGCTGCTTCATCTTGTGTGACTTGCACAAAGGACTGTGTACTTTGCACAGAGAACTGCTAGCGTTCCTAATACTTGCACTCTCAAGCTCTGCTCAGCTTGCTTCCTGCCCGGGGCCAAAGTCCAGCGAGCACAAAAAAGCCAGATACTGGCCGGATCTTCTCATTCTTATTGCCATCTGCAGCTATCTGTTTTCAGAAGCACTATTATTTCCTGCCTTTTCTCTGCGGGGTGGGGGTGGGGTTTGATCCAGGATTCTCTTGGCACTCCCGCTGTATCAGTTTATGCTGCCAGCCTCACCAGTGTTCCTATTCTGCCTGTGACTGTTTGGCTTTGTATAAGGAAAGATCTCTTCCTTCACCATGAAAGGAAAGCCTTGCTAGTGTATGTGCAAACAGCTATGTGAGCGAAGTAACTTCAGTGAGGACAGAGCGCCTCCTTATTTCACAGCCGCAATCTGGGCAGAATCCATGGGGAGGTGTATGTCCCCCGCCCCTTTGCCCAGCTCCTATTCACTTAAATGGGGCTTGCACAGTGGAATGAACCTTCCTGTGGATTGAGCTCCATGCCTCTCACAGGCATGAGGGCAAAAGGAGTCTGTTGATAACTGATGCAAGTACCATAGCCTTGAACTTCTTTAGAACAGAAGGGCCTGTGGAGTTCCTAATTTTTCTTCTGGAGAGTCCTTGTGGCTTGTACAGTTCATGAGACAATGCAGAAGAGGCATCGGTCACATCAGAAAAGAGCCCTTATGCTTAAACCTGTATTACTTCAAATGGCAATATGTAGAAATGGCTTCATTTTCCCCTTATTCTCTCTCTCTCTCTCTCTCTTGTGTATGCTTTGCAGTGCCTCAACCCCCCACTATCACAAAACAGTCTGTGAAGGATTATATTGTAGATCCAAGGGATAATATATTCATTGAATGTGAAGCAAAAGGCAACCCCAATCCCATGTGAGTGCAGTTCTAATTCATTTGTTATGCTTCCACCCCATCCGTTCTCCACAGAGCTCAGTGCTTATCATCAATGAGGTGAACAAGCCCAGACCTGGCTGTGTGGCACCACAGCCCTCATCACAGTGTGGCTATATTGGCTGCTTCTTCATGATGACTGTAAACTGGTGGGGAAAGTATGGTACCCCAGGTATTCGTAGAAAACAATGTGGTACCCCCCCCATTGGTCATGTTGGACTGATGAGGGTAGAAGCCTCCCAGACATCCACAGGGTCCCAGTTTCCCCAGCATGCACCATCTTTAAACATGCAGTCATTTTTATGAAATGGTTTGGAGGTAATTCCTAATTTATTGATTGTGTCCAGTCAAGTGCATTGGACGGTTGAAATTAAGCCCTCACCCAGTTTTCTCTGCAACAATCAAGGGAAGTTGTATCATAAAGCTTCTGTTTCAGCCACTATAGCTGAGTGCCTTGTGGTGTGACCTAAATGTACCATGTAATGGTTATTCCAGTAAAATCCACATAAATATTTCAACCCCTTTATTCCCTCTGATAAAATGAGAGATAGAATCCTACATTTGCTGCTACATTATGCTTAAAGTTATGCTTCTCCCAGCATATAGAATGTAGGAACCCATCTCATTAATGCATGGAGAGTAAATGGAACTCAAATAATCTGTAAACCATGAAGCTCTTCCTAGGCAGACAAGGTCATTGTCTCTCTGGTGTAAATATGTTTCACAGATTTTCATGGACACGAAATGGGAAATTTTTCAACATCGCCAAGGACCCAAGAGTAAGCATGAAGCATTGGTCGGGTACACTGGCTGTTGACTTCCGCAGTGGTGGTCGGCCGGAGGATTATGAGGGGGAATATCAGTGTTTTGCTCGGAACGACTTGGGAACAGCCATCTCCAACAAAATATTCCTACAGGTTTCAAGTGAGTATAACAGCAGTGCGCTTTGGAATGATACTGTTTATAGACTTCTAGACAGTGTGTGTGGTTTGCTCGTATTTTCTGTCCTTGGGAATAGAGATGGGTGGACACCTGTTGTTTGAACTTAGCAAGATTCATCAAACTTCAGCTTGTGCATCATTTCTGTTCAGATTTGCAAGCACTGCTCATTTTGTGTGAATGAGAAAATAGTGCAAGAATCAACTGTGGAAGTTGCGCAAAAATCTCCAAAGTTGCACAAATTTCCCCATAGATTAAAATGAGTTTGAGTCTAAAATTTACCCAAATTTGGAATCTTAGTGCAATTCTAACAGGGAAAACTGTGCAACATGAGCGCATGTTCGAGCATTTGTGACCACTTTTGGTAGACATTTTCCCC
Source organism: Varanus komodoensis (assembly GCF_004798865.1). Taxonomy (NCBI): domain Eukaryota; kingdom Metazoa; phylum Chordata; class Lepidosauria; order Squamata; family Varanidae; genus Varanus; species Varanus komodoensis. Next base: position 129,093,943 of record NW_025335268.1, read on the forward strand.
TGTTTGCATTCAAGCTGGCAAATGGACTGCTGGCATGTGTTCTCAGCAGAAACAAAATTCTCATACAGTCCTACCTGGGAATTGGTACTGTGTGGGGTAGTGCTAGAGACAGAAGAGCACTTCTAGCAATATATGAGGTTTTCAAAATTGATGCAAATGAGCTGCAGTTATGTTTCGAAGTAACAACTTGAAAAACCATTGTTTGCTTGTTTTTTTAAGCAGGAGTTTGTTATTCATGATGCTTATGTTTCTTGAACTGATCGTTCCAAGTTGTTTAGAAACTGAATATGGCTGGGGTTTTGTTTTTGTTTGAGGATAAGTTTTTTTTTGTTTGTTTTTTGAGGTGGTGGCTTTTCTCCCCTTTAATAATTGTATTTTCCGGAGGTTTCCTGGAGGAGTCTTTGAAGGTGACTCCCTGCGGTATATTGAGGAGCTGGCATCCTCTCCTTAGCTCTGAACCAAACTGTCTGGCCATCAGATATGTTTTCATAAACAAATATAAATCATTCCACAGTTGCTGTCTTTTTTCCCCCGAGGAAGCCAGAACAATTTTCTATTCTTTTCCTCCCTTTTCTTTTCTCTAAGTTTATGATGTGTTGTTTTATATTGTTTTCATAATTGAGGTTTTACTATTATACTATTGTAATTTTATATTGCGTAAGCCATCCTAAGCGCTTTTCGGAAGGACAGGATATAAATGTCTGTAATAAATAAATAAAATAAATAAACCTGACTTAAAGAAGGTCTCAGACTGAAAATTAGAACTATTATATTGTTTTAGGATTTGCATGTGAATGTGGTTGGCTAGTGGCATTTGTTAACAGTGGATGTGTTAACTAGCAGAAAGAAGGAGTACATTTTGATATCAATAAATGGACAAGTATGTAGAATAATGCAAATAATGAAATCCTATAACATGTTCAGGTAGGAAGAAGTATTAGAACAATAGAGCTGGCTGGAGATGCTGGGAGATGTAAGACTTACTTCTGTCCAAACATGCCTTAAATTGTGGCCCAGAATATTAAATCTAGTGCAGTAAGTTTCCCATATAGTTTGGCACCAGTCATTACGGAAGATAATTGCACATAATTTTTGTTCTAAATGTTTTATGCCAACTTTATTTTTTTTCTGTGACATACATGTTATTACTACATAGCACCTATGGGAATGTGCTCATATCATGAAAGATGCTCACTGAAGTTATCCTAATTTTGGTTTCATCTAAATGGAGTCAGTCAACCTTTCACCATTAGATCTTCCATATTTTTAATAACTGCATGTCTAAGAGGCAATTTAGCAGGGATGACATGACATTTCAGAGTGCCAAAGAAGCTTTAAGAAGTAGGCATTCTAAAATTCTACACACAACTAGTAGAGGTATAGAAATTTTGAAAGCTTGGCTGTTCCTCCTTTCTGTGGATGGCTATTTTTTGTCTTTCAAAGTATACAGTTATAATAATTAGAAAGCTAATGCAAAACAACCCTTTGCATCTCTCAGGTGAAAATGTGTGCTTCTCCTCCTCCTGTTGTTCATTTCAGCTGTCAGGGAATTGAAAAGGGGTTATTGAGCTGCAGTCTTCTGGGTAATTTGTTTGCTGCTGCCATGCTTTGCTCGCTGGCAAGGCACTTTGCAGTGGTTGAGGTAGCTGACTGGACAGCCATTTCAAAGCAAGGCTACCAGAGGCCCAGGGAAGGGCTGCAGAGGGTTAGCAGAAGGTGTGGGAATGTTAAAGCAAATTGGTCTGGCTGAAGGTTTGCAGGAATAGGAACAGCATAGAGCAAAGGGTATGCATGAAGCAAGATGGATGTTGTTGGCATGTTATGCCTCTACATGCAAATGTAACTGTACTTTCAACATTTTTTATTGCAGAGTCTCCTTTGTGGCCCAAGGAAAACTTGGACATTCAAGAGGTTCATGAAGGTGCTCATCTTATCTTGGCATGCAATCCACCTCCTGGACTGCCACCTCCTGCTATATTCTGGATGAGCAGCTGTAAGTGCACTCTGGTTAGTCAGCTAGAACCGTACTTGAAGAGGAGGAGGGCTTCCTAGCAGTATCTGATTTAGACTGATCTAATAGATTACCCTAATCTGTATTGGCTACTGATGGCATAGCTCTAGGCTTAACTTCAAAAGAGTAATCTTCCTGCCTTTCCACATTTTCACGTTCCAAATACTGATGCAAGGAAGAACTCTTGTGATTCAGATAAACAGAAATGGAGCTACAGCCAGCGCAGTTGCCATATTATTCCAAAGAGTTGGAGAAGTTCTGAGACATACTTCTCACACTGCACAATCCTTCCTTGACACACCTTTAAAAATGCCATCCAACACAATCATCTGAGTTCCTCTGCCTTTGGGTGACCATGGCCAAAACTCTGGACAAGAGCTGATTACCACAATCTATTGAGATTTACCTTCCCAAATATTTTATTTTCCATGTGGACTAGATGCGCATGGGATAAACTGATTGTGTGAAGTGTTGACATGTACAAACATGTGAAGTGTCTACACAAAAAGCCAGGTGGATGTTCTCATGTCTCAGTGTACACATGCATTGTGATATGGTTTTATTATTTTCATTCTCATGCTGTGAAGTGCCCTGAAAACATTTGTACTGAAGGATAGCATATCCCCTGTTAACTAACAGTCTAGATAAAATGAGTTCTTCCTGTTTCTTTTCACCAATACAACAACTGAGGTAACTAATGTGGGCCTATCACAGGGTTGCAAAACCTCTCACCAGGACCACCATGGTGCATGACCCCACCTAGTCATGCCACTCCTTCTGTTCTCCATGCTGGAAGGAGGCACAGAGAAAGTCACCCCGGCCCAGGCTGCACCACATCCCCACCGCCACGATGAGAATCCCTTCTGTTATGTCTGATTTCTGATTGGATATAGCAGTGGGAAGGTGCCCTCCAAGGAGATTCTTCCAAGAAACTTGGCTTGAAGGCTAAGTTCCACCCCTTGGAGGAACCGCAAGAAGCTACACAGGCCAGATTCAGCCATTCTGTGGGACAGATTAGGCCCATGAACTGAAGTTTCTGCACCTTGTATGATCAGGTATCTCCTGAGCTGAATGCCAGTGCTAACTAGAATTAATCAATGCATACCTTTTCCAGGTAGTTTGGGCTCATAGACTGTTGCTGTTAGGTCTAATGCAGAGGTGCGGAGCTGTGAGTTCCAACAAGAATTATTGTTCTTTCTTACAGCCATGGAGCCAATCCACCAAGACCAGCGTGTCTCCCAAGGGCAGAATGGTGACTTATATTTCTCCAATGTCATGCAGGAGGATGCCCTGACTGACTACAGCTGCAATGCTCGCTTTGCATTTACTCACACCATCCAGCAGAAAAACCCTTACAACCTCAAGGTCCTGACCAGTAAGTATTTACTACAACCAGCATGGCTGGAACCGCATGGGCAAGTTACCTTCTGTATCTATTATACTGGCAATGCTCAGAGGAACCATCTCTGTACAAATATGGCAGTATTATTGTTGTTACTATTTTTGTGACATTCCCTCAGTTTTCTCACAATATATTTGCAATGGGATGACAATGTATTGGTGTTCTGTCCTGCCTCCAAGGAGATCCAATCAGGTTCAAAAAGCAGCTTAAAGACAACTTTACATATTGGGTAGAGATTGCCTTTAATTATCAGAGAAGGAAAGAGACATCAGTGACCGGCTGATATAAATGCAGAATAGGTTGCTGATATCGACTCTGGCCATTTTTGATGTATGTGCTCATGTTTTGAAAAAGAAATCTGCACTGGTATTGTTTCTATATGCTGTACTAATATTCCTCAAAGGATAGCTGCCTGGATATCTGTGATAAAAGAATGGGATATAAGGGGTGTGTGTGGGTGTGTGTGTGAGGGCACTTTTGTGGTCTGTTGCAGTTTGCATTCTATAACTTCCTTTCTGGTATGACATTTAGGACTGTGTTTCACAGTGATTTCAAAAGGTTGCTTGGCCTCTGGTGTTCATGAAGTGTTTTTAGGGTAGTGTCATGTCATTCTAGAAAACTTACATAGCCTCTTATCAGACTTTTGTTTCTGATGTCATGTTTGGCTTTAAACATCTCTTGTATGTTATGGCGAAAGCAGTAGAGTCTCATTTCTGATATTTGCATCATTTTGCCCCTCCCTACACGTTTAGCATTTTATACTGTGCATTTGACAGTGTACAAACCCTTGTATTTACCTTGACTCTGTGGCTGTCATGATGGTTTCTCCTGTCGCGTTATCAATGTCCTGGGGCACTTTTCTGTTCTCTGAGCAGCACTTGGGACATTTCTGGTCTGCCCACTGATGCCACTGGAGGTGAAGGAGACTGGGCACACCTGTACTGTCCTACAGGGCATCCTTTATAGGTCTGTTCCCTGTTTAAGACTATAGATTGTGCTTCCACCTCTGCACAGAGGGAGTGACCTCTCTGTTCACTTTCTTATTTCTTGTACCTGAATGACCTCTCCCTGAATTTGAACATTCATTGCCTTAGAGTTAGAGGGGCAAATACAGGAGCAGGTTCTCCCATTTAAAATAGGAATGATTCCTACTGATTGTCTTTCCTTCTTTCCCCAGTTCTAATTACTATTTGCTTATGTTTGGGGGTACACATGCTTAAGTTCATGCTTCTTTCCAACTTAAATACTATCTGAATTACTTATTGTATGTATAAGTAATCATATGTATATTGTTTGTCATATTGGGTGAGAAGGGAGAAAGTCCTTACAAGCATGGGAGCAACCAGCAGTGTGTGTGCCGTGCCCTCAGTTAACCCAAAAGGCATGTAGAAGAGAGCTAAATTATTGATCAACAGTGAGCATCTCCCAATTGTCTTCATGGAACAATTATCCTGCAAAGCAGCAGCAACTGCACTGGCATTTTACGCCTACTTGCAGATGACCTCAACTTCAACCCAACAAAGAGCATCTTCTCTAGGGATGGAGCATGATTAGAATTCACTCTTGCTACTCTAATCAGAGCTTTCCCCCAAGAAGAAAGTGGGGGCTGGAGATATGCAAGATACAAACTGGGTGATGGTTTGTGTGTTTGTTTTTGTGTGTTTGTTTGTTTTAGCCCTCTGTTTCCCATCTCGTATATTTGAGCAGTCCTCCTGGACTGGGCTTGAACATTTGATGTGTTTCCTATGAGACAGATATATATGAAAGGGGTAGCGGGGGGCGGGTGTGGAATGGCAAGCTACTAATCTTAGAATTGAAGGCACTGGCTGACTTGCTACTGATTGATTTTAATTAGGAATTTACTTTCTAGCGGACCTCAGGGTCATAATCCAGACTTGCCAATTAAGTGTTACAATCTTAAGAACATAAGAGGAAGAGATTAAGGTAAACTTCAGTCTGAAGGAGGCCACACAGCTCTAAACCCAACAGATTGCAAATAATTTTTGAGTAGCTGCCACAACATACTAAACTAGTCAAAGGAATAAATCTACTCATCTGTGTGAGAAATTCAAGGAAGGAGGGATGTGTGTTCCTTGATGAAGGCTTTGTGAAGTACACATTACATGGTGTACAGCTGAGGGTTAGCTTTTTATTTACTCTGGGATAAGTGTGTGTGGCCCTACTTTGCGCTGGGACATGGAAGGGAAAATAGTTTTTCACCACTGCCACTTTTTCTGGAATGCCCCCCCCCAACGTTTTTTTTTTTTTTTTAAGGGCTTGATTGATGCCAGCGGATATATTTTTTCTTTTTGCTATAATACCCCAGGGATGGGAGCTTTCAGAAAGATACAGGAAAATATTAATCTTCCCCCATCACACAGAGGTCCTCATCTGAATAAGGGCCATACACAGTTCTACTAGAATCATTAAAAAGTTAACCTTCCACTACATGCTATACAGTTAGTATAGCCTGGTTTGTCTCTTTCTGTGACTGGTGGGCTATCAAAGGAGTTACAAAGTAGAACATGTGCATCATGGGCAGCATTCCTTTGAATAGCTCCATCCAGTTGGTATTAATCAGTCCATTGCCAATCCTCATTTCAGCTTATTTGCAAGACCATTCAGAAAATAGCCTTCGCAAAGTCATAGAAAGCTTTGTGCACCAGCATGGTATGAATAAGGCATGTACTTAATTGCCACAGGCATGGAGGGAGCAATCCTAGGGCCCTAGACAGTGTCCAAGGAGTCATGGGATACTTCAAAATCCACCTTCTGAGGACAGAGACAGTGCTCCCCTTGCAACCAGCACATTAAGAACAGCTCTGGCTGCTTTCCAAGATTAGAAAGTTGACCCTGGAGAAGGAGAAAGGGGAGCATTTCTGTGGGTGGTTGGGGGTGGAAAGAGCAGAGATGCCAGGATATGGGCAGCCTGACTGTCTTCCAACCTCCTTCTCTCCTGTTCTGAAAGGTCATCACAAAAAGGACCGTCTAGGAAAATTGCACGGCAGAAGGGCAGGGAGGCAAAGATCACCCCTACTCCTCCTCCCACCCTGCAATGGATGATTTGAAGACTCTGAGTCTGAGGATTTCCAAACATGAAGGGCGCAATCGCTAGGATTCCATCTTTAGTTGAAAAAAGTTGCTATGTTGGCCATCAGAGCCCAGATCTGCAGGTGGTTCTTTGGTCTTAAGAAAATAGACGACAAGGCTTTCCGCAGATGCTGTCCTCTATATGTGTTGGACTGCAGCTTCCATCCTCCCAGTATCCAGACTCTGGAACTTTCATGATCTTGTCCTTCAGGGCCAGCTGAACAATAAGGCAACTGATGCATTTTCTTGGGTGTTGACTTTGCCTGAGATGTTGAGCAACCGCTGCTGGAACATCTCCACTTCTGGGGCACTCCAAGTATGGAAACTACATACTGGGGAGAAATGGCAGTGACATAGTGAGGAGAAAAATTAATACAGAATGTGGGCAGTGGGAAAATGGTTCAAGTCACAGAGGTGGGATCCTGCCTAGTAAATAGGAATGTAGGAAGTAGCCTTGTTCAAGTTGAGCTGTTCTCCAGCAAGACAAGTAATGTTTCCTAATGCCACCAGTTCTCCAAGGTTTCAGACAGAAAGAATTATTTTCCATCACCTCTTCCCTGACCCTTTTAGAGGAAGTTGCCAATGACTGAATGCAGGAACTTGCACATGGAAAATATGTGCTCTGCCACTGAGCTATAGTTTCTCTCTATACTCATTATTATAATTTCAACCTCAAGCCTGGGGTCTCAATCCCACCCCACAGGGATCCCCGGATGGCCCCCTTTGCCTGGAACCACCCTCTTTTATTCTGACCACCACTTACTGGGTGGTACCCTGGTTTTTGTGCATTTGCCCCACCTCCCATTTTGAAAAGGCAGACATGTCTTTCCTGAGGCTTAGTTGTAAATCATCCAGAGTATTAGGTGATATAGAAATGTAATTGATAGATAAAGTTAGTGACAGTAATAGCTTTAAGCTACAATATGCTAGCACTTTTAGTTTGCTCCACTCCTTTACCTTTCAGCTAGATCCACCACTGAGATATGCTTCCTGGAAGTTTCTCTAAATGGGCAAAGGCTCACAATGCTTGCTCAGAGTCACTATAAGTACTGGGAGCTTTCCTCACAGGCAACCCTGTTACCTATTCTGTGACAGTCTCTGTTGCATGCATGCAACTTTTCTCTCTGGACCTCCTTCCTTCCTTTCTCAGCAGCTGTTACACTAGCCAGACAGATGATCTTCCTTTGAATGTTTGATTCTTCATCTAAGAGTGACCAAGAAGACCGGGGGAGCAGGAGGAGTTTAGTACAGCGTGTTCTTAAATATATAGTAAAGTGGTAATTCAAGTGTCTGCTTAGAATGGCATATACTTGCTTTGTGTGGAGGCAGAGAGGGGGTTTGGCAGTCCATTTTGATCATCCTTTATATTCATCCTGACTGGAGGATCTGATGTCTATTGGGCATTTTGGAAAAAATGCCAAAATCTTCACTGTTTGATGATTGCACAGAAGAGAGTCTTCTCAGTGATGGTACCCCCAATACTCTCCCAGATGAAGACCGAGACAGAAACCGTGTCTAGTTTCAACACCTCTGGATGCCGCAGAGGTTCACAGAGGCCTTCCCTGACCAGTGAGGAACTCTTATACTTCCCTTTTTGCTGTTTATGGTGTTACAGTGTTTTTAACATTTTAATGTTTCTAATTTTGTGTTTCTGTATTATTATCATGTATTGATTGTAATCCACTTAAGGATTTTAATATCTTAAGTAGTATAAAAGGATTATAATAAGTGTACCACATAAAATGCTGGATGAATTCACATAATTGCCCAAGGGTTTCCTTTATGTTTACAGGTGATTTTTTGTTTGTTCGTTTAATGTCACTGAAGGCAAGCTTTCATATACCTCCTGAGGCTACTGTATCTAATGGAAATCTGTTGAAACTAAACATCTGAGAGTATTTAACCAATAAAATACTTGTACAAATGGGTAACACTTAATTTTTATGCTATGGTTATCCTTCCTTTTCACTTAGAGACCTCCAGGTTAACAGCAACTCTTGGCAAGTCTCATTATGATTTCTGTATGTCATAGTCCAGTCATTTTGCTCTTACTTTAAAGTATTCACTTGAAGTCTTTTGTTTTATTATAACATGCAAATTTCCTCCCTGGAGGTACTTTTGTTAGAGGATTACTCCCTTCCTGTTCATTAAATAGATTTTATGGTTGCATGTTCAAAAGGACTAAACTGCCTTTCTGTGTATACAAGTTGTTTGGTGATCTGTTTCTTAAAACAGTGTAGTTTCCCAACCTTTTATAGTGTAGATTTACTACGTCTATGTAAGTCATTCCTTGATTTTGGTGATTAATCATCTCGTCTGAAGGGGAAACACAACGCACAGCTTGAAACCAATTGGCTTTACTTCCCAATAGATTGAGGGTGAGAGATTTTGCCTTCTCTGGGTAGATAGGACAACACCTGATATGTAGCCTAGTATTCCACGGCTGGTCCAGCGAAGGCATGTCACTTTGAAATTGAGGATCATCAGGAAGAAATAAAGCCACCTATGTGAGAGACAACATAGTTTACTGAATACAGTGATGAAACGTGGATGCAAGTTATCAGTCAAGAGGCAAAAGCAAAGCTCACACATGTCCCTTCAGTTGCAAAGTTTCCTCATATGGCAGATGTCACCCCAGTGGCATTAGCGTGCTTAAACACTTGCATGCTCTCTATTCTAAGCTGAAAGCCAAAAGCCAAAATAAGAAAAACTATGAATTTTATAGATGTTTTCCTAACTGCCGGCAAGTGTCAGACACTGTGAAAAAGGGGGAAAAAGGAGGGGAAAGAAAAGAAGAACCAAGAATCCCAATTAACTTTAGCAGAAGTTTACCTTGAAGATGAGGCAAAAGTGTCAGAGTGGTTGGTAGCTGGGTCCCTCACTACCTTTCAGGGGCTATGAAGGCAGCTGTAGTAATTCTCTGGGGTTCGGCATCTTCCCCAGGAGCTTCCACTTGTCTGAGTTACACCGTGTGGTTGTGGTTACACCATGTTTCTAATACAGTTTTGAGAGCTGGTCTGCTCCTCCTGCCAAGCAGATCTGAACAAAAAGCTTTCCAACCAAAGCTAGGGTGGCTCTGCTCTACAAAAGAAGAGTATTGCAGAAATCAATAGCAAAAGAAAAAAACCAAAGCCTATATATTGGCCATTAGGGAAATGCAGCTTAATAGCACGAAGTTGATTTCAACCTGAATATCTCTTCTCTCTTCCAAATCAAAAAGTGCCGCTTCTATTTTCATGGTGGATCATTTTTCTTATGGGCCAATTTCCTGGAACATCTGCCATGTCTCAGTTGGTCTTCCCTCCTAACCTGATGCTGTATAATGGGACTAATTGTGTTAAGCCTGCTCCCACCCATCTCAGTTTGTTCCCCAGAACTTCCCCCTCAAACTCAAAACTGTCTGGATGTCAGGACTGCCTGGTTTATTTCTGGGTCCAATAGCCTTGGCATTTCAGCTGCATATTCCCAGCCTGCATCTTCTTCCACTTTGAAGGAGCCCACTATTATAGGAGTGGTAGGCCCAGTCCCTTCATGCACCTGCTCATAATATAACTATTTCCCTGGAAGTCCCACAGCAGGTGTCCCCTCCAGGCATGGAGCTAATGTGCTATGTAAATATGGGAGGGGGGACTTGGGGAGGCTTCACCTATTATGTATCACTCCATTGCTTTGCAGCCTTCCATGCTGTCTATACCGCCCAATTAGAAAATCTGATTTTAAAACCTCCTACAGGAGGAATTTCCTTATGATGTCTTCCCTTGGACGTTAATCAAGCTATGGAAAGCTGGGAAGGCTACAGATTAGCAAAGCGATGATTGTACAAGAAAAGACAGATATTTGTGTATACTCCTTGGCCACCTCATACGTTAAATGAGCTATAAACCCTTTAACTGAACACATGGGAGTTTCTGCAAAATATGCTTCTCCTTTGATTTCATTTTCAAAAGCAATTTATTTTCTAGCAAATTAAATGAGAATGGTCACAAATGTAGTGTACATTTGTTGACATGGTACTAATTATCAGATTGACAAGCTTACATGGTAAATAGAAAATGTTCAAGTCTGTCAACATTCTGGGAATATACATATACATTTGCTGGAGATCCAAGGCTGGACTGTGGAATGTTTTTGGGCATAGGGCTATGTAGATGCCTGTTCAGGGAAAATTGTGAGTTTTCAGAAACAGTGGCCACATTCACACATCCTGCTCTGACTAGGTTTGGACAACATGATAATATGTGCTCGAGAGCTGAGTATGCATTGAGGGAATTGTTGTTCTTCCATGGGTTGTCACTGAAATGTGGATTATTGTGTTGACTGAATCCAGCTGCATTACTAAGCTGTGACTTACTAACCATAAACAACCCATGAAGAGAACTCAAGGTTTGCTGTTGGATTGTTCATCATGGTTTGTTATCTTGGTTCAGATACCATGATAATCCATGTTTCAAGAACAACCCATGGTTCAGTGGCAACCCCCACTCAACCCATATTCAACCCTTGATTGTGTCTTATGAAGTTGTCTAAACTCAATGAAAATCACCCTGCCTATAAGCCACACAGTGCGAGGTTTTTACCAAACAACCAGTAATAGCCAATAAATGATCAGGCTCACCATGGCTTGTTCTTCCCTTCCTTCCTCTTCAGTCCTCCAGCCAGTCCTTTGTAGAAGAATCCATCTTGTCCTTTTCTCCCTAAACCAATCACTTCCTCTTTTTCTTCTCTGTTGTTTTATTATTTTTCAGAGCCTCAAAAATTCACTATCAGGGTGAATCAGCCCCAGAAAATCATCCTATGATTATTTTTGTTGTTGTTGTTGTTTTGTTGATCTTTTACAAGTCTGCTCTTAATGGCTGCCCAGTCTTGTCTGGTCAATTTTCTTGTATATTTCAACGGTATAAGGAAGCCATGAAGCGGAGTAGATAACCTATATGGAAACTGACAAGAATATGCTGTGTATACTATAATTTGCACACTGATCCCATGGATCAGTTGCTGAGTTTTCAATTGAAAAAAGTGGAGAGAGGGGCAAGCCTAAGTGCACCTAAAGGTAAAGGGAGAGACACAATAGCTCCCACTTAACAATGTAATCTACTTGATTTTAAATGTTGAATTGACACTTCTCAATGCAAGAAATACAAGAAAATTGACCAGAAAAGATGCCATGTATATGGACAACTGGAAGAACACACTTGCAAAAGACTGACAGTAATAATAATTTTAAAAATTATGAACACATTTGTGCAATTTTCTAGGTCCAATTTTTTCAAGGGTGGGGAACCAGCAAGGGTCACTCCAAAATGCTCCTTTGGCATTGGTGGCTGGTCCATCACAGACAGCAGGTGTGAAATTACAAAAAGCTATGGGGGTGGGGGTGCCACTCATGCTGACTGACTCACTAGTTGTCCCTACAACCTATGTTGCAACTGCCCGCAAGGTCAGATGGGATGGCAAATCTACATGCATTGAATAACCCCTAAGACAAACCAAGGACTGCTGCCAAAAAATACATCATCCTGCCGGAAATGATCTGGGTTCAGATGAACATGATATCCCATCATAGCTATTTTCTTATGACGGGTTGTTGTGTTGTATGTTACTGGTTATGTCATGATGTTCAACTAAAAGTCCAAGTTCTTTTGAATTCAGGTACAAGATAGGTGTTCAGTGAAACAAAGAGGAGAGGGAGAGGGAGAGAGAGATGTTTGTGATACTTTAGTTCAGAGTACTGCATAACAGTCTTAAGATGGCATGCAGGAAATTTTATGCAAGTTTTGTTAAGTAGGTCCAGTTTGCAGTTTGGTATATTATTGTATTCATTAACTCATCTAGTTGCTGCAAGTGTCAAGTTATTCCATACAGGTGGCAGAGGACAGATGGTTAACTTTATTCCTCTTCCACTAGTCCACTTGGTTTCCATTCTATCCATGAATGGCAGAAGCAACATGAGATATAAATATACTGAATAAATAATAACTTGGAAGAAGGCTGAAAACAGCTGTCTTGATGAAATGCAAGGTGTGAGGAGCATATTTGGAGACTTAGGTGCACTAAGGATAGAGCGCATTGGATTATTCCCTCTGACTTGTAAAAAGAAAAATGCAGACAAGTAACTTTCAAGTGCTTCTTTGCACTTGAAAGTGCTTCTTTGCAGTTATGCTGAGGCCATTTCTATTAGACAAACATGATTACCTACATTTTTACAATGCAAATGACTTGGCAAGTATTAACTTTTTTTTGAAAGAAATACAGTTCCTTATAATAATGTTTGCTTAACTGATTAAAATCTCAAATATGTTTTTTCTTCTGCTTTTATAACTTCTGTCTTTGTTGATAAAACTGTTACTTGGCTGAATCTAATCCATTCTTTTCACTTGGGATAAAGAAGCGGGAATATTGGTTTGTTTGTTTTTTAAATTAATGCTAAAAACTCTGCTGAAAAAATAATTGCTCTTCTCAAAAGAACCATTGAAACTTGTTAACAAAGTCACTGTTAATGTTCTGATATTTAAGAAGTCCAATTCAAACATCTCACCAGTGTCCTGAAAGCAACTGAAACTATTTTGATCTTGATCTTATATGTTTGTGGTATTTGTCTTTTTGGGAAAAAAAGCACATAATTATATATTTCTTTAATTGCTGTCTTCTGTTGCTTTGTTCTCTGATTTATTTCCAAATTGTGTTGAGGTGTTTTGGATGTTATATGTATGGCATTGCCTCTCTGTTTTTTTGTGGGGATTTGGCTTGTATTTTGTCTTGTTTTAAAATTTCTGCTGTGTGGTTTATTTTCCTTTTGTGCACACCCCTCCATTACCTTTTTTTGTTACTCAGTGCATGCTTTGTTGCCTCAGGTACGCTCACGCTCTTTTGTTTATTACAGAGCATCCCCATAATGAAACGTCCTTTCGAAATCACACTGACATATACAGTGGTGAGTCAACACTGATGTCTGGAGAACTTCACGTTCTAACTCCTCTGTACCTAACCTGACTTACTATTGTGTTAACATCACTTGTGGGTCAGTCAGTGAAAGTAGCAAGACAGTTTCAGAGACATATTAAAACACTTTCTGTGTGTGTGCACGCGCACGAGAGAGAGAATGAGAGTAAAACCCTCTGAAGGATTCAGATTTGTTTAGCCTTTAGAACCTACTGTAATTCTCCTTTTCATGATTGATGTTACCAGTCATATTGGTTGAATTAATGTCCCAAAGCAGTTCATATTTGTGATGTTGCACTTTATTCATGAAGTTTTATGTGGATTTATTGTTTTTGTCTGGTATCCATGTAACAAAAACAATCCCATCCACTCTGAAGTTTTCAACATATCATATAAGTGACCAAGTTATTATTTAGGATCACCGGAGCTGGTTGTCTGAATCTCACTGTTGGAGTAGCATGGGAGTAAGAATAACCAGCCAGCAATGCTTTGCTGAATCTTCCTAGACAGTAAGATGCCTAATACAAAGAGAAGATGGGGTATAATTTTCCTTTGGCCATTTCAGTGAAACATCTGTAATATCTGTGCTATACTGGCATTTGTAAAAAGAAAAGTACTCGATCTTTCTTCCAAGCAAGAGGTGGGTGGGCAGTGTGGGAATATTACTTTGAATGCTTCAGAAGAATCAATATTTCTTTGTCTTTTTCAAAGTGGGAAAAACTTCCTCTAGAGAATTAAGCACTGAAGGAAGGCTGAATTATAAATTGTGTTGCAGCTATATAATCACTGAATTCCCCTTGGGTTCAGCCATTCTCCTGCTGTATGGTGGAAGTAGTGTGCAAATGATGTGATAATGTAAACAATTGCAGGGGGATTTGTTTTAGGGGGGAAAGTTAGCAGAAAATAGAAAGTGAGGAGTATGGACAGAGAGTCCTGCTGATGCCTGTAAGACCAATGTAGCAGATTGTGTGCATTCTTCATTTTGTCTTTATGAAACCCATAAGAAATTAATTAGCATTTGTTTATTGTGCAGCACTTTACTGTGCAAACAACCCACATACAACATCTCTGGGTTGGGTTTCTTTTCCAAAATTTATTTATTTGCCTAGAATGCACAACACACTATTTTGTACTTGGAGAAAGCTCCTATTGAATACTAGAATGCTTCAAGACAGTGGGCTACCAATTACAGGGTAGTTATTCCTTCTTTTATCTCCTTAATAAATTTTCTCTGGTAAGAAAAAAGATGAAATCCATGGGAAAACAGTAGAGTTATGTATGGAAGACATCTGGAACTCTTGTAAAATTTTGTGAAAAAGGCAGGGCAATGGTGCAATAAAAACCAACGAAACAAATACTTATTTGTGCATAAGTAGTTAAAAACAGCAACATTTTGTGAACTTAATTAAAATATGTCTATATTTGGAAGTTGTACACTGCTCTGCTGTGGGAAGATTCATCTAACTATTTTAAAACAAGAAAGGTTAAGAGATATCAGGATAACACAATCCCTTTCTCCCCCACTTGAATGGTCCACCATTTTGTAAGTGTGTTTTTTGTCTAGTCTAGTTTGGTTTATTTTCCATTTCTTTGGGGACTAAAGAGTTCCTTGGGAATGCAGACTCTGAGTGTCTGGAGTTCCTAAGTCAGAGGTCCCTGACTCACGGACTTGCTATCCAAGAGTCTCGTGCCTAGTTTAGTCATTCTGCTGGGCCTTGCTTGGTTTCCAGCACCTTTGCTTCCAATGTCATTGATCCAATAGAATAATTTTTAAGTCTGGTTTTCTCATCAGCATTCTTCTTGGCTCCTTAATCCGTTACAGCTGCTTGTGTTAAAGTTTAATCTAATTGTAAATAGTTTAGATTTGATTTAAATCATCTTCCAAATCATATTGTGTGATTGTGTGAAATCTGCCTTTATAGCCAGTTTTATTATTGTATTATCTGAAAGCCATTATGATTGAAAATCAGTATTTAAAAAGATTGTACATGAATAAACCATGAAAAACAATCAACATGTAAAGCATTACTTCCATTAAGGTTGTTAAAGGGGATAACTCCCCTTCCACAGCTTCCAGTTTAACTTTCTGTATGTTGAGTGAACAGATCAAGAGACTCAGGATGGGAGCTTTGGTTTATAAATCAGGGCACCCAGAGCATACTACAGAATGTCAATAATGATTGGAAGTAAGAAACAACCTTCCATTTCTTAGCCATGTATGCGACACTTCAAGCATGATTAAGATGGTTCTGCAAAGATCTTAGTAAAGAGTGCCATGGGGACTCATTAGTGGACTTACAGCTGAAGCTTGGAAGCAAGTTTAATTGAAATCCAGCATTTATGTTTAGAACTTGTTTTTTAACCCTTACCGCTGCCCACAAAGTGCCAGGAGCAGAGCATGTTTTAAGTAAGTGGCAATATCATAATAAATGTTCCTTTAATTAGAATCGGCAATGCCCTTGGGATGCTCATAGAGGATAGATGTTGAAAAGAAGGTCATAAATAAAATTAGATTCACTAGGTGTAAGGATTTCTATTAAATTCAAACTCAAGGGTCCCCATATGAAGATTAAAAGAGGACAGGGGTATACCTACATACTGCATGTATTTGTACCTATAAGAGAAGTGCCTTTGTTATGACAGCTCTTATTTAATTCCTGTAGCTTGGTTTGCTTCCAAATACATTTCCTGTGAAATTATAAGAGACTTGCTGGATCAGAAGAATGATTCACTTCATCCACCATCCTTTTTTCCAAAGAGTCCAATATGAAGGCAATAGTGGTCTCCTGTTGTTGTTCCAGAAAGTGGTTTTCAGAAGCATGCTACCTCTGAAGCTGGACATTGTATGTATCCTCATGACTTGTAGCCATTGATGGACTGATCCTCCATGAATTTCTCCACCACCGTTCTTAAAGCTATCCCAGCTAGCGACCATCGTCACATCTCATGGCAGTGAATTCCATATATTAATTATGTGCTGTATGAAGAAATGCTTTATCCTGTCTGTCCTGAATCTTTTGCCAATCTGCTTCATTGGATGACCTCCCCAGAGAGGAAGAAACTAGGCATGAGGTGCTTTTTCATTAGACGGTGCCACAGAGTTCATTTCATACCCTGTTGCCTCAATGATTCATCAAGACTCTTAAGGTCTGGCTCATCTGAGGAAGGGAAGTTCATACTCATTAGCTCAAATATATATGAATGCAATGGTACAAAGGGTGAGGGACACAATGGAGGGTGTTATTGGAGTCTCCTAAGAACCTGATTGGCTGGAATAGTGATTCCCCGTGTATACTGGCATGTTGCAAGGAGGACTAAAGTGTGCCTGGAAAAATGAAGCCAGTTTGTTAGACCCCTTTGTTAAATGAAAAATGGCCATTGCCCTGCCCTTATACAAATCCTTGGTGCAACAGCACTTTGAATATCATGTACACTTTCGGGCATGGCACCTGAAAAGGAACATTACTGAGTTGGAAGGAATCCCCAGAAGGGCTACTAAAATGATCAAGGAGGCTATAGCAGCTCCCTTATGAGGAACGATTTCAACGGCTGGGTTTATTTGGTTTAGAAAGAAGGAGCATAAGGGGAAACATGATAATGGTGTACAGAACTAGGCATGGGATGGAACAAGTAGAAAAGGAGACTTTTTTCCTCCTCTCCCTTAGTACTAGAATCCAGGACTGTCTCATTAGGGTTAGGGCCAAACAAAGGAAATATTTCTTCACATGCCATATGGAATTCACTGCCGCAGGAGACAGCTTCAAATAGCTTCCATGTAGCCCGAAGTGCCTGCTCCTGCCTAATCTTGGAAGCTGTGCTGGTTGAAAACTGGATGGATGACTTAAACGTTGTGAACCACCCAGAGAGCTTCAGGTATGAGCAGTATAGAAATACAATCAAATAAGAATAAAAGGGGATGGAACAAATTCATGGAGGAGAAGGCTATCAATGGCTACTAGTCTGGATGTCTATGTCCCCTCGCATCTCTATTGTGCAAGCTTGCACTCCCTTTTGTTTTCCTTATTTGGGCAGGACTTCCACTTTCTGAAGGAAGCCCCCTTTCCCTCTAATAGTTTCCCTAACACTGCTGGTTAACCATACCAGTGAATGCTTGAACTTGGTGCTACTTTTCCTAACCTGTGATATACATACTGAGTGTCTCTTATTGTGGTTTTTACCAGTCCCCTCACTTTAGCGAAATTTGCTCTTTTGAGGCCAGATGTGACTCTTTTGGATGTGCTCTCACCATTGTTTTCAATGAGTTCAATTACATTTGCATCCCATCCTGGGTTGTGGGCAGGTCCACCAAGGATTTAATCCAGGATTGCCTCCCCATGACCATGTGTTCAAGGCCACAACCATTAGGACAGTGAGAAAGTTAACCTCTTTGTCAGAACTCAAACATACATTTATTCAGTCACCATGGAGGGAGCTGAAGCCCCCCAATAGAGGCTTCAAGGGTGTGCCAGTCTATGAAGCAGCAGGCCATAAATCTTAGGGAATCAACATTCCCCAGAAGACACTGTCCCATCCCCCAAGATCTGACTGTCTGGACAACACATTGTTTGTATTCTTGTATCTGTTTTAGCTTTGTGCTGTTCGTGACTCTGAAATCTGCATAGATATGGTATACCAATTCTGTAAATAAAATAAATGTGGGCTACTTAGCAGCAACATAACAAACCTGTTGCACAGGTGCAAAGAAGATCCCTGTCCATAGGTAGCCCTATTCAGGCATTTTACTTCTGTGCAGAATCAACACTCAAGGGAGCAGAGCTAACACAAAAACTCCCCCTGCCCCATTCCCAGTGCCCCCCATGAGCTGGAGGAATAACTTCTATAGTACAGAACATTTCTTACCCTGCACAGAGCCTGGCTTCATGAAAAACAGCCCTGCTAGGGAATCTTGCCCCTGGCTTGTTTGTAGCTGATGGATACTGCTGTGAACACCCTTGCCCTAGGATACATGCACACCCTGCCGCTCAGCCGTAGTATCCCTACTCCATGTGCAGTGAAGGCATGCAAAGCATAGTCTTTATAAGGCCTCTGTGAAACTGTCCTTGTTGCCAAAGCTAGTCTTGTAACACTGTGAATGATGAAGCTTAGCTAGACACCAGTCTCACATTCGTTTCAGCATGCAAGAGGTGCAGAATTGTGAATGTGGCATAAATCTTCTTAATGGGATCTGCACATGTGTACTTGGGAGATATTAAACAGCACAACATTCCATGGTTCTGTACAATACAATAGTTTTTATACACTCCTATGGGCAAAATTGTTCTAACAGAAAGCCGAAAGAGTGAAGAATATCAATAGCTTGTGCTTCTCAGTTCAAAAGAACTTCTAAAGCGGTGGGATATGGGGACAGAGACTTTTTCTGAGTTGAAATTGGACACACTCAATTTTTTGCAGTGAAATATAAGTTTTCTAACATATGCAGCAACCCTATACAGGTGTTTGACTTCAGTGTTTGCTATTTTGTGTTTGGATCTTAAGATGGATCTTTAGCTGCACAATAGCTGAAGCTGTATGCCAACTCTCTTTTCTTAATTCGTGGTTAATGTGAGTTCATACCTAGGGAGCTGAAGGTGTACTTTGTTAATCACCACAGTGGGCGATATTCGGTATTCCACTGCAGCTGCACTACTAGCCTGAGTTAGTATTTCCTAAAGCAACTCCAGAAATGATCAAGATTCTTTATTTTTGGATCAGGATAGGTCAGTGGCATTCCTTTCTGCAAGCTCCATTAACCTGCTGTATTACTTACCACTGCTGGTTTCCTATCTGGCTAGTGAAGGGTCACACTGGGACATGGGCAACACTGGTTACTGCTCCTACATGGGGAGATGGCATGGGTTAAAAAAAGACAAATAAAAAATCGGCAGGACAGTTCACAGGGCAATGTGGGCTCCCAAGGGCACCAATGTACTGCTAGATGCCTTCTTGGCATGTGCCAAGATGAAGTTGGAGGGCAGCTGTACACTTTCCTCTGTAGCATGCTCAGTTGTCACAAAAGAAGAGAAAGAGAAAGCAAAATGTTGGAAACTGTAGGTTCAAAGATATGTTTATCCTACTGAGTCTCAGACTCCAGCTTTGGCTTATGTACAGTCATTTGGGCTGGTTACTTGTCCTTTGGGCTGGTTACTTGCCACATTTCCCATTTTGTGGTGATGCCCACAGAAGTTTTGCAGATTGTGAAATGTGCCCATGAATCCAGAATGGTGTAGAAGGTGTCACAATGGTGCCGTTTTATTAGATCTAAGCAGAATAATTTGGATCCAAAAGTGTCCTTCTATGTATGGAAGATGCCTTCCATGCAAAGAAGAGTTATTTCATGCCTTGTGCTACTGTTGTACAGGAAAAGGGAAATGCCAAAACCAGGAATGGTATTCTGCATGCACATTCTCTTACATTGTGGAAAGGCATAAGAACTGCTATAGAACCTTCTTATTACATCTCTCTGGCGGGGCCATCTTAACAGCATTATGGGTCCCAGGCAAAGCAGTGTACTGGGGTCCCTACGACAACCACAACTACTGTTAATTTTGGAAGTTTTCCAATTTTCCAAGGGTCAACATACACAGATTAGTATGGGGCCCACGGGCAAGTGCCCATCAGGCCCATGCGTTAAGACGGCCCTGCTCTCTGGCTCTCAGTTATAGAATGGCAGTAATGACTGTTTTCTTTCTGCTTGCCATTCTTTGAGTCCATTCCTGTGTTGTCAGCATTTGACTGATTTGTCAATATTAAAAAGAAAAAGACAGTAATGCATTCCAATTGCTATAAAATGGAGCTCAGGGTCACGAGTTGATGTGTAGTGATGTCCAGTGCATACAAACATTGTAAGCTGAATCCATGCTAAATGAGAAAAAAATGTTTGTCTAGTCTTTGTTTCTCTGTCATTTTCATTCATTCAGATAAATAGCTGTGCTTTTCCGTAGCCATGGCTCCAAGTCCTGAACTGGAATGGTAGCTACACCAAGATACATTCAGCATGTCAATAACAAATGCTTGTCTTCATGTTGTGTTAAAATAGAGCCATTTTTATTGCTTTTGTGAGTTTGTATGGAGCCTTAAAGAGCTGCTAGGAACATATGTACTACTAATTTTCTTCCTTCTCCATATGTTGCTAATATAACATGGGAATACATTACACTTTGCTAATTCCTTAGCTAGTTCCTTGTTCAAATACCAAAAGTCACAGTCAGACAATTTGGTTATTTGCTCCAACCAAATAGGCACAAAATTATAGACCAGCTTTTGAGACCTCTTCCTCTGAAGGGGAGAACAGGTCTCTACCCAGCTCTGAGACATCTCCTCACATACCTGAAGGCTGAGAGTGTAAAGAATTTTGAATAAATTTCTCTTGAGGAGTAGAGTGCAGGGATTTTGTGCACTTTCCAAGTGTATAAGGCAGACAAGAGCTCTTCATTTTAATGTTTAAACTTTTAAAGGCTTCACCTGCACATCATAATAGAGCTCTTTATTGACTGGCTGCCAGCACTGTCTCGATTGGCCGTGTGACTATATGAAATGTTTCTCTCTGCTCCACGAGGAAGAGATAGAAAAATATAGGAAAGGAAAAATTTCACAGAAATAGAGGGTGGAGGCTGGCACAGCACAAACTTAAATGGATCAGACTGTGCTAGGTATCATACAGGTTTCGGGTTGTTCAAAGTGGGACTTACAATGGATGATTCTCCCATTTGCAAAAATAGAAAACATATTTATACAAAATCCAGTCATAACTTTTTGAGATAATAACAGCCAAGTTCACCAAATTGTCTGTCATTCATTGAACCAAC
The DNA here is from genome assembly GCF_004798865.1 of Varanus komodoensis. Classification (NCBI taxonomy): domain Eukaryota; kingdom Metazoa; phylum Chordata; class Lepidosauria; order Squamata; family Varanidae; genus Varanus; species Varanus komodoensis. Next base: position 129,115,190 of record NW_025335268.1, read on the forward strand.
AATTTTTCTATAAAAGCCTTTCCCCTTTTCAAACAGAAGTAAGGATGTATTTACAGATGTGCAATACAAAAATGTTCCATTGCAATTATTTGATTTCGAGAGCATCACAATGAACTGTTAACATCTCTTGCACACCGTGCTTGGAGATAGCAGGAACACTGACTTCCACAAGCCCTTTTAGTTTGGTATGGTCTATACCAGCTTTCCTAAGCTGTTGCCCTCCAGACAAATTGTACTTCAACTCCCATCAGCTCCAGTTAGCATGGCCAATAGCCAGGAAAGCTGGAATAGGTAGTCTGCTCTGAATAGGATTAGTTCTCCATTGTTTCAAGCAGAAGTCTTCTCATCTTCACCTGGAGATGCAGGGCTACGAACCTGGGACTTTTGGTGTGCAAATGCATTTAAAATGTTTCCTCTAAATGGTATCAAAAGTTGAATTCTAGTGGTAATCTATTAACCACATAATTAACTAACTACACCTTTGCATATTGATTGTCATCTCAGATATTACTGTTGTGGCTTCTGAACAAGTCTTCAAGCATTGGCCGTTAGTTTTCCTAAAATGAACTTAGTTTTGCAAATGTTTATCCTTTTCTTAATTCAGTCTTCCTTTTCTACATATGCCTATGAGAGAAACTCCATATCTATACCCCAAAATAGGGCACACCGCTGATTCTTTATGTATTTTATATTATTATAGTCAGAATATTTGGTTAAACATCGAGGACCTGCAATTCAGGCAGGTTTTTTTCCAATGATCCTAATCTATCATTTCCTACCCTTTGTTTTAATCTTGATTATCTCCTGGTTAATGTCAGACATTTATTTCAGTTAACACCGTTGGTAACATAGCCTTTTCAAATAAGACACCTTGATTTCTTTCCCCTACACCTCATTTGTTCACCTTGTTCACCTAAACATTTTATATACATAATTAGTCCATTTCCTTCACAGATTCCTTCTGTTCACCTACAGAAAATTTCTTGTACTTTTCTTTTTGGTTGCTTTGTTTTAACCCTTCCATGTTTCTTATGCTTATCTTTTTGCTTGTCTCGTCTTAAACGTTTGTTCCCCTTTGTTTGTGCAGATGGCAGGGATCAGGAAGTCACTGTGTATGGATGTGCCCAGTTTACAGATGTGAGATCCCACAATGAGCAGCATAGAATAATAGCTTCATTCTTAATACATCTCGTGACACCATTTATTCATGCGAATTGTACTGTCATCATGCAACAGTCTTCATTCCTCCTCAAATGCTCTGATCCTTTCTGTGACACTACTACCCACCTGGTGCAGTGCATGGCTTTGTCTCTGTGTTAGGTTTTCTGAATCCTATCCAAGTCGTTTCTGTGCTTTAAATTTTCATTTGATGGGTTTAATCTACTGTTTGATTCTGCCCATCAAATTCATGATGAGTTACCCATCTACTTCTGTTTCATCTGTACAATGCTTTCATTGTTTGATTTCTCATTTGTACATCAAAGGCAAGATTCTGAAAGTAGATTGCAGATGTTCTAAGCAGCTAAAAGATCCAGGGCTGTATTACAAATGATGGGTGATACACTTCGCTGTGATTTGTGGAAACCTGTTAAATTTCTGAGAACTTTCTTTCTCCTTTTCTTGCTCTTTCCTCACAGTTATACAGATACGCCTGAAAATGATACATCAAGGGCTGATTCATTATTAAGAAGCATTTAATGCTAGCTATGGCAGGGCATTGGGCATACCAAGTGGCTCATGCATTGGCAGGGGATGCCCGTCACCTTCATACAAAAGCTGTGCCAACTCGATTAGCTGTCTGCAAATAAAGCAGTAAGGGCACCGTCCAAATAACGACTTAAGAATGCCCAGTGAAAGTTCCAGGGGCCATATCTGAAAGACAGCTTTTACCATTCCCTTCCCTTTCTGAAGCAGTTGGCCAAGGGGCAGCCTTCAGAAAGCTCAAGCCCAAGGCCTGTTTAGGTGCATGGAATGAGTTGCCCAGGCCTTTGGATCCCTACTGGAAATCACTGTAGGTCCAGTTAATGATATAAATCTGAAATAGCCTTGGATATTGTATAAAGCTGAAATCAGCTTTCAGGCTGATTTATCTAGAATAAGAATAACTGGACCGAGTTTCTATTTTGAGTCTTACCTATTAAAACAGTCATCTTATGGCTGTTTTTTTATATTCCATGCTACTTCATCCTTGCATAGCTCTAAAATGAGTACCAAAGAGATGGCTGCTGCCCATTTGGCCTAATTAAAATATTTGCATGGGGAATGTTTTTGGAAATGAATACTGCAGATAGTTGCTTCATCCCCAGACAATGTGAGCTTTCCAGTCTATACATGGAGCCCTCCGCTGTAGAAGAACTTCACCACTGACTGTGGCCTTGGCTGCAGTTGCATTCACACAATGGACAAGCATGCCTGGAGCTGCTCCTGTCACTGAAGACAACAGGGGAAGTCCTCTGGGAGAGAACTCTGTGTGTGTATCCAAATGCCTCCTCTGAGCAAATATGTATTCACACCCCATCTAGACTTGGTTTCAAAATCTATGCTTGCTTCTGCATACCCTGCAATAGCACTGCGATGACTGAGGCCCTGGTGTATACTCTTAGTTGATAAATAAAGCTACTGAACCTGGGGTTCTTGCATGCTCAGACGAACTGGATCCCGAATTCACCTTCATAGCTTAAGTATTTCCTACCACATAATGAGCATAGCATTTCGCACTATGATGTTACGTAATGTCCTTCTAGTCCATTCAACATCTGTGTGCCTTGCATTAGCCAAAAAAAAAAAAATCATCTTTGGAGCAGAGGTTGTATGTCTCTTATACAGGTGTCATTTGATTGTCATTGAAATAACATAAGGTAGCTCAGTTTACCTTTAACATAAGGTAAATTGCTTTTGAGGGACTCAGGACTGGAGAAACATAGAAAACTAGGAAAAGGAAATAGCGGTACTTCAGAATGCAATCTTAAATTCACTAACTAGGGAGTAAAACCTACTGAAGACAACGGGAATTACGTACTTGCAAGTGAGCATGCATTATATTGCACTGTTTACCTTCAAAATCCTCAATTGCTAGTCAGGCTCCCCCCTCCCCCCCCAGCATCCCAGACAGACTTCTAGCACATTCAGTAAACTAGAAAACAATTGTATGAAAATGTTGGTTAAAATGCACCTTTTCTCAGTAATGGCACATTGACCCGTTCTTGATGTGAAAGAAGGATTTGCCTCGAACAGAACTGTTTCTTCTCTGCATTTGATGCCACTTTGTCTGACTGTTCCATTTAGGCCCTGCATCAAGTCAGCATCTGCCCAAGCTCTTTTCAGACTTCTACATCAGATTTTGGGTGATGCAAAGATACTGATTTGCTGGGGCTTGTGATTTGCCTTGTTTCTCTCCTGCTGTTGGTTGGCTTTCATTTCCAGCAGCAGTACTCTTTATTGCTTTGTAGAGAAGAAAGATTCACATGTGTGTATTTTCCTCCCTCACCTTATGTCCTGATTTCAGCTCGAGGTATCACAGAAAGGCATCCCAGCTTCATGTACCCCATTGGGACCACGAGCAGTCAGATGGTGCTGAGAGGGGAAGATCTCTTGCTGGAATGCATTGCTTCAGGAGTGTATGTACCACTTAGGGATGGGGAGACGATGTGTGCCAAATATTTCCCTGTCCTCCTAGTCTGCTTCCTATGTTGAAAGATTGTTGTTGTTATTTTGCTTTTCCTGTAGATCTTAATGGGGGTCAAATCAGAGGCTATTATTGGTTCCTCCAGATTGTAGGATAGATAATAAAAAGATCATTAGAGGATATGAAATAGCATGATTCAAAGCAATGTAATTTTGGTGGGACATGATGTTACTTTATTAAAATCAATAGTGCAACTTCTGTGGGGTACAATCCTATGCAAG
>NW_025335268.1:129119195-129452025 GCF_004798865.1 Varanus komodoensis
CTATTCATGCTGGAAGTTTCAGGTTTTCCTTCTGTCTAACCTTGCATTGTGATATACTTTAAGAGAGTATTTCAAGAGCAATATGGGGATCATGTGCTATGATTACCCAATAGAGCTCAATTATACCTTGTTATATCATCTATGTTAACTCTTATGACTGCAAAATAGAGGTAACCAGCTGTGAAAGCCTGAGGCAACTGCTTCACAAAGTTGTTGATGTGACCCATAAACATAGGTCATTTCCCCATCAAGTTGAATGCTGCCTACTCTTGAACAGAAATGGCTCTCAAGATCTCAGACAAAGGTATTTCCCTGATTGGCTTCTTTAAATTATTTTAGCCACACAAGCCAGAAATGGAATCTTCTCCATGAATGAATTCAATCATTAGGATTTGGCCTCTTGTCAGTGAGGGTACAGGATCCTCTCAGGATCTTTGTCTAGGATTTTGAGAAAGTACAAAGTGAAAGCCAGTTTTAGAACTGCCTTCCTCAAGATGGTATACTCCAGATGTATTGGACTACAACTCCCAACACTCCCTACAAGCATCCTAGCTGTGGATAATGGGGCTTGTGTCATAATGCATCTGGAAGGCATCTAGTTGAGTGACACTAGTTTAAGAAGTTGGGCTCCAGGGAAATCCTTTAAAGTACGCATCTCACACTGAAAACATTTTCACATAAAAGACTCAAATCCCATTCTCTTTCATGCAGCCCAACTCCAGATATCGCATGGCACAAGAAAGGAGGTGAACTTCCAGCAGGCAGGTACAAACTGGAGAACTTTAAGAAGGCTCTTCATATTGCCAATGTCTCCGAGGAAGATTCCGGGGAATATTTCTGCTTGGCTTCGAACAAAGTGGGCATTAGCCGCCACACTATCTCCGTCAGAGTGAAGGGTACGTCATGTTTACTCTGCCAGTCTAGATTCCTCTGTCTAGCAGCTAGCAAATCAAAAGAGAACTGCAAGGAGCGTGGGGAGGCCAAGGAGAACACTCTTTGGTGCTCTGCCCATGTGACTGGAACATGGAATCAAGCAAACCTTTCGGTATAGCAGCTCAAGCTGACAAGCAACCTCCCGTTCTTACACACTATTTTAACTGTTTTCATCCTTTGAGAACTGAACATATGGCCTTTCTTTATTCCACTTAGCAGAAGGAATGTAAACCTGTCAATACTGATTTGATGAAACAGTTCTGGGATTATTTTTCTGCAACTGCTCATACAGCCTAAAGGTGTTCTGCTTTGTGGAGTGCTTGCATACACGTGTGTCTAGATCTGCTGGTGATCATAAGGAGTCAATGAGGCGGCATCACTTCGTGCCCAGTGCAAAGACCACAAAGACAGCAGATTTATAGGCAAATAACTACACCTACAGGCAGGTGGCAGCTTTCATAACTGAATGCTCTCCCAAATAATTAGGAAAAAAATTAAACCTTTCACACAGAAAACTAGCTGTCAATGAAAAAGACTCTTGGGCCTCCGTTTCTCTGTCTTGCTTTTTTCTGCATATATAGATTTTTTTTTAATTCACAGAGGAACATTCAGATTTCATTTAATTTATTTCTTTCATTTCTCTATGGCTCCACAGCTGAAGCTCTCTAAATTCATGCTATCAGGAGAAGACAGCCTGCCCTTTACAGTGTTCTGTTATTATTGGAGAAGCCAGGGTCTCTTTACCCAGGTTGACCAAATGTGTGCCCACAAAAGATAGGGCAGTACCTCACATTGCTGCTGCACCTCTGGTAGATCTGCTATGTGCAGAAGCATTAGCGCCTCTTAAAACAACCCTGGAAATGAGCAGAACTACTTGTTTCCAGAACAGGTCAGGTCAGTGAAGTTCCCTCCTTCTTGTCAATATGAAAATAGGCCTGTCCTCATCAAAGAGACAAAAAGGAGATATTACATACAGGCATATAAAGATCCTTTGCTCTTGCCTATTCACTTGCTGCCAAGAGTGTGAATCCAGCCCTGTGTTATGGAAGAAATCTAGCTGTCTCTTATGGTGGGTGACTAATGCCAACACCTGACACTCAGTAACAAGTTTTCTAGCAGTAATACTGACTTTGACCTAGCTGCCTGCTTGATTTGTGGACACTATGCTAGGTGCTGATTATTCCCTAGCAGCCTAAACCAGCTCCAGGTTTGAGGAAGCCCTTGTGCTCCATCATGCTTTTCCTCTACAGTCCCTCAACCATGGGCTGGACTGATGGTGGTTGCGGCAGGTGGATATTTCAATTTCCCACAATGCCATAGATGTAGCATCTCTCTGAGGCATTCTGGGTAACTTAAAATGAATTCCCCACTGGAGGAAGCAAGTTTTCTACAATGCCTCAGGGACACAATTGGACATTGCTGTGGGTCCTTGTAAGAAATTTAATATGACTGCTCACCCTTGCTAGACACAAAGGACCAAGGGCAGGCATCAGTGCCAAAGCATCCCTCTCCTAAATAAAAACAACTTCTTGATGAAGCATCCTGTTCATTTGGATCTGCTTTGGAGCCCCCACTCATCGTTCTCAACCTGAGAAAAATTGACTCAGCAGGCACAAAGAGCAGAACATTAGCTAGCTATAAAAATTGCTCCCTGGAGTGGTCCATCAGACTGAAGCTGCTCTGCAAAAACACTTTCAGTCCACCAAGCATTTGTGAGACCCAAAGAACAATAGCAGTAGACTGAACATTTTTATGGCATTTTATCGACACAGTCTTATGTCTTTTGTTTATTTTTATGCTTGTCATGTTCTTGTATATGTGCATCTTTTTTGCATCCTTTTATGAATACTGTATATTAGGGATATTTTGCTTGTGTCCCAAATAAGTATGCAATGAAATGAGCATCAGCTGTAATGACAGAAGGCAAAGTGTTTGAGTTTGTATTTCTCTTGTTCTAAAGCTGCTCCTTACTGGTTGGACGAACCAGAGAACCTTATTTTGGCTCCTGGTGAGGATGGGAGACTGGTTTGTCGAGCCAATGGTAACCCCAAACCTTCAATCCAGTGGCTAGTTAATGGAGAACTTATAGAAAGTAAGTATTATAAGTAAAAGGTAAAGGTAAAGATTTCCCCTTGACATTAAGTCCAGTCATGCCTGACTCTAGGGGGCGGTGCCCTTCTCAGTTTCCTAGCCGAGGGAGCCAGCGTTTGTCCGCAGACAGTCTCCGTGGTCATGTAGCCAGCATGACTAAACACCGAGGTGCACGGGATGCTGTTACCTGCCCACCAAAGTGGTACCTTTTTATCTACTTGCATTTGCATGCGTTCAAACTGCAAGGTTGGCAGGAGCTGGGACAGAACAACGGGAACTCACCCCATTGTGCAGATTCAAACCGGCAACCTTTCAATCAACCAGCCCAGCAGCACAGCGGTTTAAGCCACTGCGCCACCTGTAATCTGTTACAAATGGGAAATAAGTTGTTTATAGGCCTTACAGGATGTTTGACTTAATGATTATGGGGAAGAAAATACAAGAATACTGAAGCAACTGAGATCTTAGGGCTGAGCCCTCTTTCCAAGCAATGGTCATGATTCCTTGAACAGAAGACAGAATTATTAAATAAACTGGCACCAGTAAGCAGTAGGGCAGAGATCTCAAGAGGGCTCTGTTCAGTGCTAATCTTTAACAAAGCTCCTCTGTTTTACTCTGATTGCTTATGATGTATCTATGCATGTTGTCACATATTTGTGTGATCCATACATAGCTCCTGCGCATGAATGCACTACCTGATTTAAATGCCCATGAACCAACATAGCTTATCAGGACAGCAGTCTAAACTTCCCAACAATACTCACAGTACTCCAGATACTCCCCTCTGCCACCTGCTACAATGCCAGAAAAAGGAAAAAAAATCCCTGTTATTGAGCCACAGTCCAGGTGTCTATCAAAGCCTCAACTTATCAAAGCCTCAACTTGCCTTGTGCAGCTGCAGTTAGGAATTGTTCGAATAGATTTTGTGGTACATTCGCTATGATCACTGGGATCTGCTTTAAGCATCAGGAGAAAGGAAGCAGTTGTTCAGTCCTGGGATTTACAGCTAAGCTGAGCCAAAAGAACATTGACTCAGTCCATAAGTACATAAGGGCTCAGAGACTGTTGCTTTGCCCCTTTCTGCACTGTTTCTTAGTTTGAGAGGTAGACTGAACCTGGACTTGAACCACTCAATGTTTTGTAAACTAAGGGGAGGTCAACAACAGTCTTCCACCCACCTGGCACTACACCATCTTTGGGTATGCACATTTTACAGTTCGGGCATAATTTATTATGCTCTCAAGTTAACTGGTGTCAATTTGTTCTTTAATATATTGTCTCAACAGTATAGTATACAGTCAAGGAGGGAGGGAGGTAGTATAGAGAAGAATCCTATCAAACATGAGGTTTGCCTTTGGCTGGGCCCAACCTAGCTAAAGTTACTACTTTAGAACAATGGTTTTGTTTTCCTGCCTGTCGTATTTTTATAGATATAAAGAAAGCTGTTTTATCTATAGTGTCTCTGTCCCAGCTAAGATTAAAGGCTGCCCTATCATGTCTGTGTCTGTGTCTCTCAAAGGTTCTGCTCCCAACCCAAGCCGTGAAGTAAATGGAGATACGATTATGTTTCGGGACATTCAGAGTGGCAGCAGCTCTGTATACCAATGCAATGCTTCTAATGAACATGGGTACCTGTTGGCCAATGCCTTTGTCAGTGTGCTGGGTAAGCACCGAGGAGAATAACTGTTCCCAGCTTCTATGCATCTAACTAGCTTGTCAAGATTTTAAAACAGGGCTATGTATATTCAGATTGTCTGTGCTTTCAAGTGATCATTCAATCATGATTTCTCTTTGTCAGCAAACTAATATTCTGGATTGCTTACCAATTAAGGTCTCAAAAGGATAAAGGGGTTTTTGTTCTTGTTGTTCTGGTACAGACCTATTCAGAGGGAAAAATAGTATGCTTATTTCATTCAGAACAAAAGGAGGACTGGAAAGCTTTTCAGAGATAAACATCTGATGCAGTCTTCCTTATTAGTCTACAGAATGTATATGAAGGATTATTTGTCCAGAAATGTCAAAACAGCCTTCAACCTCTACATCAGATTTCCCCCTGTGTTCATTAATGTCAAATCACCCCACCCATGCACAGTATCAATTGGCATACTCTGTGGAGGGCTGTACCATGTGCATATGTGGCTTACTTTGAACTGCCTTTTAGTAAGCAGCATATGGAATATTAATAAGAAAGCATAGTATCTACATGTATCTTTACAAACTGGATGTTTCAAAGGAGAATGGTAGAGTTGTTTCATCCTGAAAGGTACAGCATTTGGCTGGCTGGGTATTTGAAATCATGTTATTGAAAGCAGGCCTTGTGTACTTCCTACTTCTTACTTGGATGGGTCTGACTTCAGAAAGAGCAACTGCATAATAAGTGATAATCTTAGGAAAGACATACCTAGATAGCATGCACATTTTCTCTGCTGCCTGGGGATTATGGAAATTCTAGCCTAACACATCTGGAAAGTCCCAGGGTATGAAAGGTTATGCTATACCCAGTGTAGAAATATATGTCACTTTGGTAGCAAAACATTATCAATAGGGTAAAAACAAGGATCAGATTCTTTACTCAAATGCTGGAAAGTGTAGTAGAAGTTAAAAAGCAGTCTTCAAATGTTAAAGTGAGAATTCAAGCTGTCAGGGTCCAGAACATGGGCAAAAGAAGTCAAATAGATGCACAGGGACAGAGCAACAGAGCACAAAGCAAGACAGAATCCAAACATAGCCCAACAGTGTTTCACAGTCCAAAGGCCAACAGTGAAGTCAGAGCCAGAGACATGGTCAAGGAACCAGCTGAAGTCGGGGACCAGGAGTACATATCAGGAAAGTCAAGAATGAGATCACAAACAAGCGTAGGGTTGAGAAGCCAGAAGACCACGAGAGAGGGAGTAAGAACCTGAGGCAGGATAAGGGGATCTGATTCCAGAGCAGCAAAGGTGCAGCAGGCAAGGCAAGGCATGGCAGGAACCAGATCTAACAAAGGTCAGGAAAGATACAGGAGCTGGAAGGCCCTAGCAGATGACCTGCATTGCTGAGGTGTGACAGCAAGGCAGGATGCAGCAAGGGTCCAGCAAGAGTCAGAAGCTGAAGCACAACTCATAGAAAGATCTGCACTGCTAAGGCAAGAAAGCAACGCAAGAGACAGCAAAGCAGGACACAGCAAGACAAGGCAGGAGCCAGCTGCAGCAAGGGTCAGGCAAAATGCAGGACCTCGCCCACAGCTATGAGTAAAACCACTGCTGCTGAAATATTTCTGGAGGGAAGAGCTTGCTGTTATATTAGCTCTTCCCCCAGATCCCCAGTTGGTGCTCATCAGGAGACTGAGAGCTCCAGCAAGGCCGGGGATGAATCCTCTAAGTGTTCTGGTTCTAGCCACCAGATGGAACTCTGGAGCAACCCACATCCTGACACAAGGTTAGTAGCATATAGGTTGAAATTTTTTTTTAGGTTGACATTTTTTATTTAAATAAAAACATGCCTTTTATCTGATGGAAGATAAAACTGAGATGAAATCTAAGTAGAATAAATGAAAGCTTGGTATGGTGGGGAAAAAGAAGAAAGTATTGGTGACGAAGCCTTAACTCAAAGCATATACTTTGGTATACTATTATGCAGAAAATTAGCAATATGCATTATAAAGATATGCAAAACATATCAAATAAGAAGAATCAGAAATGCAATTAGTAATCAATAAAACACAAGCCATGGAAATTTAATACTACTGAGGTATAATTTTTAAAACAAGAAAACTTACATAGGTGTTTCTCAGGTGGCCCCTGTATCAAATAAAGGGTTCCATGCCTAAAATGGCTCTCTGTTAGAAGAAATGCAAGTGAAAGCTAAACAACAACAAAACAGAAAATCTAGAAATGACACTACAGAGAACATGAAAATCTAGATGAGATGACATCATTTAGCAGCTTTCTTTAAACCAGAGCTAAAGCTCTCACCATATATTGTTATCTTTTAAAGATGTTATTCCTCGAATCCTCACCCCTCGTAACCAGCTGATCAAAGTGATTCAGAACAACCGGACTCTCCTTGACTGTCCATTCTTTGGGTCCCCGATCCCCACCTTACGATGGTAAGAACGTTTCTAATTAAGCCACAACAGTGCAGATGTTGTACAGATACGAGCCAGATCATTTTTTTAAGTCAATTAAATTGCCATTAGTACATAAAATAAAGACCTTGAGAGAAGGAAATAAGTGACTGTGTCATGGAAAGGGAGGATAACTATTATAAAAATTAATGGCTTGGACCCACTCTTCATCATATTAGGGTAGACCTGTTGAAATCAATGGGACCTAAGTTAGTCCAACTCAATGTGTTACTTGCGCTGCTATTCTTGTTTTGAAATATATATGCTAGTATTACTATCAGTAGAGCATATAAACTGAATGGCAGAAGATGTCAACTGCATGTCCAAAGCATCAATACATATTTTATTTAAAAAAAAACTATGGAAAAGGAGGGGGCTGAGTTTTATGCTGATCAGCTTTTCATATTTTAAGTAACTTTGGCTGCAGTCCTTTATGTGCTGACCTGAGTGGGACTTGGAACTGAGTCTATTTACTCAGAACTATGTACAGGATTGTTCAATTAGAGAGTTATTTCTTATAAATATATATGTATGATTATTTAATTTGTACTTTGTTAATTCAGAATAATTGCTGTTTCCATATGTATGTGCAGGGCTGGGGAGGTATTGGAGCAGTTTTAGATCTGGAATTTAATGTACTGAAGAGTTCTAATAAACTACAGCATCTCTTCCAGCACTCTCCACCTTGGTTGGTTTATTTCCTTTTCTTACCAGTGTTTTCTTGTGTTGTTGTGAGGTTTAAGAATGGCCAGGGAAGCACATTGCATGGTGGCAACTACAAAACGCATGAGAATGGAACTTTGGAAATCATCAGGGCCCGCAAAGAAGACCAAGGAACATATACCTGTGTGGCCACCAATCTTCTGGGCAAAGCACAGAATCAGGTTCGTTTGGAAATAAAAGGTAAGATGGCTTCTGTGAAAGCAAAGAACAAGTGCTGTCCAAATAGTACGCATGTTGCCTTCCATGGCAAGGAATCTGTACCTGGACTTGTGCAGTCAATGTTGGCTTAATTTGTCACCAGAAGTAAGAGCAACAATGCATGTTATGTGGCTAGCTGAAAATGTGGCTATTTCTAACGTAAGTTGGCTGTGGACCTCTGTCACTTGTGTGATCATAGATCCCACCCCACCCCAAACTAGTAAAAATGAACCATTTTCAAATGGCCTGTGAGCTGGCACACCTCCCGTCCCATCCTACCTACCTATCGCATTATGAGAAGATGCTGGACAGACTATCCAGAGAACTTCGGCTCTTAAGCAGTGCTGAAGTGCAATAAATAAACATGCAGATGAATAATAGCCTTGGCCACAGGGATGGAAATCCTATGGTCGGCCAGAGTATGAGCCAGACTCCAGGAAGAAGAAGAAACTGCCTTAGTTTACCATGTAATAAGCAGGTCAAGTGCAAATTGTTGGGAGTGTGTATGGGGAGGGGGGGGGAATAGAAGAAAGTGAAAGTCATTGAGAAAGAATTGGAAGGAGTAGGGAAATGCAAAGATAAAACAAAAGCAGGAGAAATGGGGAGATAAAGGAAGGTGACTGCATAGGGCTTCCTGCCCTATCAGGATTCTAAACCTGATGCTGAGAACAGGGAAGGATCGGTGCATGTGCCTCTATTGGAGGAAGTCTGTTGCTGTAACCCGATACAGAACTATTAACCAAACCAGGTGCATTCTTGCCAACCAAACCAGGTGAGTTCATCATTAGAACTGCTGCCTTTACACAGTCACTGGTTGAATTGTCCCTTAGCATAAAAGTACCATTCTCAGATACCACCCTGTGCATTGTAAATATAAGGGTTGCAAGGTTTATCGTTCTTCAACACACGGTTAGAGGTATCAGACAGAATGACAGATACAAATCTAAAGGGATTTCCGGAATCAGCCGTGTGGCTAGTTATTTCTGCTCACACAGAGTGGCAGTGGTTTTCTTTCCTAGGCTTTTGACTGAGTACTTGGTGTAGATTGTATAGTAATGCAATGATAACCTTCTAACTTCTAACTTTATAACTCCTTCCAGATCCAACCAGGATCATTGATGGACCCAAAGATGCTGTACCAAAGAAGGGTTCCACAGTTCAATTAATATGCCGGATAAGACATGATCCCACACTGAAACTTACCGTCACCTGGCTCAAGGATGATACACCCCTGTACTTAGGAAGCAGGTCTGTGGCACCTTTGTCTCTCTTTGCCGTGCACTTTGCAAGATTGTCCTCTTTGACATATTTGGGGAATGCCGAGAATTCATAAACCATTTTGCCAGTTTGGTCATTGTGCTGGTACCTGTTACCCAGCTCACAGGGAATATTAGGTGTGGAGACGTGGGAAGGGACCACAGCTCAGTGGTAAAGCACGCACACTGCATGCATTCATGAAAAGGATTTGGCAGTGTGGGGAGAGTTAACCACGCCCTCAGGTGCCACCCATCCCATCTGCTCTTCTGCCTGACTGCCAGCACCACCTGGAGAGTCATCCCCTCGCACCGTCACTCCCCATCATATTTACACTCGCCACAGCACACCCAACATCTCTGTGCCAGGCTCAAATTTAGCAGGAGCAGGAATTGGGCCACGGATGCCCACCTGAGGCCTAGATGGAGAAACAGGCAACTTTGGTGTAAGGTAGCTGTATTCCTTAATCTAGACGGTGGCATCCTCTTCCACCATGCTCAGTCCCATGACTTTCATGATCTTGTCTGGAAGTATAAATTGACTTGAAATGACTGAGTGTTGAGATAGCATTCCTAGACAATAAGAAATCCACTTCAGCTAAGGACGCGTTCCTATTGATTACATCCCCAGTGGTTGCCTCCAGACTCAGTGCAGAGCAGGGGAAACACTTCTTCCACCATACAATTCAGCCAGATGGCTGAAGTTGGCCCTCTCTCTGCAGCACTTTCCAGTGAGAGTGAAAGAGGCAGGAAGGCTGTGGGGACAACACTGTATCTTGGTGGTCCCAGTTGCTCCTTCTCCCTGCTCCCTTTACACCCTCTCCGAGGTCAGTTGTCTGACTTTAGGGAAGTACTAGGAAGGCTCTTTCCACACTGGCTACATAGCAAGGGAGGGGTAATTGGAGCTCAGATTCCCAGGTTTGAGGTCTCAGCACTGCTTCTGACCTCGAATCTGGGAATCTGAAGTATCCTGTGGCTCTGCTAATTGTTTTCTAGGGGCCATAGGATCATTCTCTAAGATTGCTCACTCTAGCGTATCAGAAACAGCAGTCAGAGTGAAAGAGAAGGGCAGGTATTAAAACACCTACATTCAGGACAACATGTGTGTGTAACAAGATGTATTATTTCTAAAATATATTGCAAAGACTACAAGGAACTAGATAGGTATGATAAGTCTTAAGCTGGCAAAGTGCTACTAAGGCTGGTGCAGCCTGGGCACCTGCAAGTATTCCAAGCAATCAGCATTTTTAAGTGCTTTGCTGGATTCATACTCAAATCAGCACACTTGGGTGTCCATTTTTGTACTTCTCTTATTTTTTTAGTGTGTTTCTGAAAAAATTCATCTCATTACATACTAAAAAACCCATATCATTACATATAAAATGTGTATTTGGGGTTAAAAGCAATTTAAAAATCTGCTTTATAGGAAAGGATATGTAGAAAATTTGTGTATATTTTAAATATTGTGAAACATGTTTTTCAAAAATCACATGAATTCACATGTGTTTAAACACACACACCGTGCAAGTTGGATGTGGAATTGGGACAGAACAGACTAGGAATAAAGGCTTGCAAATTGATATGGACTGAACAATTCATCCCTAGCGTAGAGTTGTGACATTAGGGTAGTACAAGGAGGTTTCAGAATGCATTCATTGCATATTGACAAAACACTTCGGTATGATGGAGATTATGTTGTTCTTGTTGTTTACAACAACAACTTTTTACAGTGGCATGAAGCAGTCATTACATTTGGACATGGCATTGGTTTCAGCAGCCTTTGAGGGACAGAGATTAAATATCCCATGATATTTCAAATTCTAATGTTTCCCCTCTGAAAGGATGAAGAAAGAAGAAGATGGCCTGACAATATATGGAGTGGCTGAAAAAGATCAAGGGTATTACACCTGTGTTGCCAGTACTGAACTTGACAAAGATATTGCTAGAGCCCATCTCACTGTTCTAGGTAACCATCTTCCCTTTAAGGTGATCAAGTTTGAGATAAAGTCCAATGAGAAACCTGGTTTTTTTATTCTCTTGTGTTGTGGGGTGAAACATACAGAATGCCATGCACAACGGACAGTACACTGTTAAAGATGTGATCTTCTGCATGTTGAGGATGAAAATTGTCCCACAGCTGCTGACATTTCCCACCATTCTAACCATCCAGCCCTTTGAAGTTGCCATAATCTTCTTAACAGCATCTAACTGCTGGTCAATCAAACTAATTTCAGTGGCATCTTTGAGAGCAGGCACATCAAGATCTTTGAAAAGTGAACCATAGTATCAGATTGAGAAGGACATGTAGCCCTGCTAGTTGCAGTTGCTGCCTAGAGTAGTCACCTTACTTTTGGGGTGACGGCATGATGACTTTAAAGCAAAGCTCTCAGCATCCCAAAGGGTTTTGGCAGCGAGCTGCCCTGGTGTTACTATGGCTTGGGTTAGAGGGCATAAAAGCATATTGACCAGGAAGTCAACTGATTCATAATCAGGAATCAATGAAGTAAAGCTGGGGTCTGTCCAGATGTTAACTCTGCCAAAGCTAACTGAACACTCAGAAACCTCTTTTGTGTTTTAATCTTGTCCGTAAGCTAGCTAAGAAAATGTTCAGGAGAGCTGGAATGTGTTTAGGTATACGGCAGTAATACCTGTGGGTTACTGTCTAGAAGTGGCCAGAAGGGGGGGGGGGGTGTATTAGATTTGCATCTGACCTTTTTATCAGAAATGGCATTCAGGTAGACTTCCAGATGTTTTGGACTTTAGCTCCCAGAATTCCTGATCTTTGGTCATGTTTGCTGGAGCTTTTGAGAGTTGAAGTCTAATACATCTGGAGATCTATCTACTTCTCACTCTATTCGTTGAGAGAGGCTTTGAAGATTGATTAACTCTGGTGCTTGCTGTGTCCTCCCAATAAGGATTGAGTTAACTCTCTTAATAGCTAATATCTTACTTTGCAGCTCCTTCTTCTGTTAACCGTATGACCCTACCCAAAGGTAATCAGAACTAATCCATTTACCTCTTTTATCTTTTCTTTTTCTGCCTGCTGTTCCTTGACCATTGTAATTGCCATAATATAAAAGAAAAATGCTGCTGAAACTATGATAACGTTAACTAGCCCAGGTCTCATGAGAGGGAGCCCTGAGCATTAGCAATCGAACTCATGTCAATATGGTGGTCTTGAATTCTATTCCTACTAGTATGAGAGTCCTTCAGTCCTCTGTAGAAAGGAAGGAAACTTATATTAAACTACACGGCTTAATCCTTGAGTCTGATATCCAAAGTGATGGAGGGTGTTTCTTGTTGTCCTTTTTGTTTCCACGGGCTCACCTTCTTGGGTCTTCTCTGATTCAGGTTCTTTGGGCAGTATCCAACCATGTCATTCCCCTAGCACACTAACTGAATGGACCTCTAGCACAGCAGCAGTAGCATCCATTTGCCAGTGGGAGTCTTGAGAGCTCACTGCACAACTAGTGCTTTTGATGTTGTACTTCAGGTACCTTATGCTAGTGCGGCATAATTTGTATGGAGCAATGACATCATTGGAACTGCCACTTGACTGTAAAGTTGAGATGGCTAATATCATTCTGTCCGCTGAAAAGTATGTTTCCTCGGTTCTCCAGAGGTTGTACAATGTCCCCTGCCCTAACCATCGATGCCAGTCATGAACTGGATTTCATAAACTGCTGTCTAACTGAAGCATTAGGCCAAGTCTTCAAGTCTGTTTGCACAATAAGTTTCCCTGTCAATCCTGCCATCTGCAGGTATAGATTTGTGTGTGACCTTAGCAACTTGTTATGGTGAGCTGCAGTTGCATGAATTACTGAAATTGCTGCTGACCATTTGCAGGGCTATCTAGTTCATAGAAAGTTTCTTTGTGAAAGCAACTGTTCAGGAAAGGTTTAGGCTGATAGTCTAAATAATAGATTGTAGTAGGTGGACCAGACCTTATTTTCAGTTATGTAAGAAGAGCCTGAGAACCAAACTACACATTACATGTCCTGAAGAATTCTGGTCTTGAGTGGGAGGATGATGGTGGAAGTGGGGGTGTTACAACTTGTGTGGGACCCTGATCTGAATTAGAACCCTTGCATTAAGAGGAGGGGCATTCAACCCTTTGCCCCCTACTGCAGTTTTGGTCTGGGTCTGGGCAGGGGCCCTGAACCTACAGTTTGTGCTGCCAAAAGTGGATCCATTGATATGAGAGAAACCTTTATTGGTAATGTAAATTGGAGACACGGGGGTTTTAATGCAGATCAAGAGCACAGCCGGGGGCAAGGGCTAAAGCTTTCCTCAACCCTGTACAGATTCCCGTTTGGACCAGGACTCTTGCACTGGCAATTTGCAAAACAAAACAAAGCGGGCACTCAAGACCAATGCATGCAGGATAGTTTGTCCCTCACTCGAGATTAGGATTCCCTTATCTCTACAGCTCTCTGAAAAAGTCCCTCTGATATCTCCATCTTTTCTATTTTACTATAATCTTCTCATGTCATGTCTTTATTATAGTGATATCTCTGCCGTAAGCTCCCTGCTCGCAGCTGTTCTCCCTTTAAAAAAGAAATAATTATCACTTCTGCAAAGCAGAAGAGCAACTCTAAATGTCCTCAATAGCTATATATATAGAACTCTGTAAAGTTGCCTGTTCTCAAAACTGTTCTAGGGAGACTGCTTCCAAACCTCCAGTCCCTGATGGCCGAGAGTCCCAAGCATGACCCCTCTGGGCGGAAGAATGAGCTTGTGCAGTCCCGAGGCACAGAGTGGACTCACTGCCTCGGGACTGCAAGTGTGGCTGTCCTGATGGAACCCTCCCCTTGCAAAAGACTCCCTCCAAGTAAAAATAAAGCACCCCAAAACTACCAAATCATGGAGAATGGCTCCAGTTAGCATACTCTCTGCTGTGATTGTTTTCCTCCTTTTAATGTGGGGGAGCATTGAGAAATGTGATGCTGCCAGCTACACTCTGAAGGGTGACACTGGTTCCATCACCCCAGCCCCATCAGATCACTCCCAAGAAGACCAGGTCTCATTTTCAGATCAAATGTCCGTACTGCTAGCTTCTGAGAAGAGCTAAAAAAGCGTTGGGTCTTCATCAACCATTACCGAAGCCCAGCCCCTAACTATGTATGCTTCTGCCGGTAGCGCGTCCTGAACGTCCCAGAGACCTTGAACTAACAGATCTTTCTGAAAGGAGTGTGCGGCTGACATGGATTCCTGGTGATGACAACAACAGCCCCATCACAGGTCAGTGCATGCCACTATGCTTAGAAATCTGAGACACTGAAACATTAACGTTTTGTTCTTTAAAATATCATTAGTCCATAATTATGTTGTGAATTGGGTACATGATCTTTTCTCTTCTAGATTACATTGTGGAATTTGAGGAGGATAAATTTGAGCCTGGAGTGTGGCACAACCATTCCCGCTACTCAGGAAGTGTGAATTCTGCCGTCTTGCGCCTCGCGCCCTACGTCAACTACCAGTTCCGAGTAATAGCAGTAAATGAAGTAGGAAGCAGTTATCCCAGCTTGCCTTCTGAACGATACCATACGAATGGTGCACGTAAGTGCTATCTGACTTGAGGTGGATGGTTACATTTGGAACAGAAGGAATGCTTTGCTGAGAAAAAGAATAAAGAAACCCAGCTAGTCAATGATGCCTGTATTAAGACCCAATAAAAACATCACAAAAGAGTATGCGAGTTTTCAGTTCCCCTGAATAATTCATCAGGCTAGGTTTGTGTGTGTGTGTGTGTGTGTGTGTGTGTGTGTGTGTGTGTGTGTGTGTTTGGGGTGGAGTGGGGAGACAAACAAAATAAAGATAAGATCCCGTGTTGCAGCCAGGAACCCTACAATTCAGACTCAGCATGATGATGGAGAATGGATACTGGGGGTGCAATCTTATGCAAACTTAGAGGAAAAAAGACCTAGACCTTTCTGCAATTCCCAGCAGACCTGCACTGCATTGTGTCCTGAATTTGTCAGGCAATGGTAGATGTTGCAGGTATCCAATTACACCTGGGTAAAATAACAATGGATAAAAATATACAGTGACAGCACACCTGTGAACCAGGATAGATATAAAAAAGAAGCTTGCAATGCAAGTGATAAGTGAGGATTGTTTCCTACTTTCTATGTTAGCCAATTCCTGCTTGGCACAATATCCATTCACCAGGCTGCAGTGGACAATCTCAGGTCCTGGGTAACTGCAGCTGTGAAATAAATGAATCCAAAAGCTTATGGGAAATTCAGTACTTTTTAATGAACTGAATCAATTTTCTTGACGTTATTTCCCAACTACCCAAAGATTGTAAATTCTGTGGAAAAGACATTTTTAGTTTGCCTAACTGATATGCCATCTTGTGCTATGCTTTTTTCAAACTGCAAAGCATCTGGAAACTGTCATAGGAATTTAAAAGGTTTGCTTTGCAAATTGCTCTGGTGATACAGTATAAGTTGTTTAACTCACTTCTTTCTTATGTTTTAGGCAGTAGGGACTTTAACAGCTTCTGACAACTCCTAATTCAAAATCCTAAAGGCATCCCCATTCTGTCCCTTATTTCATATTCATAGAAAAGGAGGTATCTCTTTAGCAATAACACATGGCATAGAGGAGCTTTATTGCTGTACACAATGTTTTGAAACAAATATTGTGTTTTCATTTATTTCAGGTCCAGAAATTAATCCCACGGGCGTTAAAGGATCAGGAACAGCAAAAAATAATATGGTTATATCATGGATGGTGAGTGAACATGCAAGGGGTTAGTTCTTTAACCATGCACTTTTCTGGCATGAGTGGTCTCGATTTCAAAGCTTTTACCGCAATAAGTTTTATCACAATGTGTTAAGAAAAAGCTCTGATAAGACAAAGGAGAAGTCAGATTTCTTACTGTGTTCCTCCTGAGTGAACCTTAGAACATCTGCATCAAAGTGTCATGCCAAAGAAAAATAGCCAGTTTCAACAAAAATACTTTAGGTTGACAGAGTAAGACTGAAAGGTGAGAGACTGAGAGATTTTTTTTTTGGAAAGCAATTTATGTGGATGAAGAATTGACCCTACTTTTGTCTGCGTGCTGTGGTCTCTCTCTGTTTGCCACTCTAAAGACAATTCCTATGCATATTTAGACCGAAAAAAGATTCACAATTCTCAGCATACTGTAGTCAGTATTGCAGGTGAGTCATATGCTTTTTTCCTGTTTAAACAAGTATAGGATTATATCCTCACCAGTCTAAAGCTGCTAACCCATTGCTGCATGTACCTTGGCATCCCATTGCAAGCTGGATGACACAAAGGTTCTCTTGAGGATGGATAAAAGGATCAAGGTAGAACAGTAGCAAGAGATTAGGACACTTTGCCCCCCAGTGGAAAGAGTTGCAATGAAACTCCATAGAATCCATCCCTCTAGCATTTGCAAACTTCCTCTTGTGCTCAGCCCTGTCTTAGAAAAAAAGCCAAGAACAAGTCCACAAACATCCACAGGTTGCACAACCAACAACCTTCTTCAGCACAAGCAAAGGCTGCTGGGTGTGTTGCAGAAGAAGGTGCCGCTTGTGCAGCAGTTGCGCGGGGCTTCATTTCTGGTGTACACTGCACAAGCACTGGGCACACTTGCCACAACTTGGATTGATGGCCTTGACAAAGTGAAGTGGAGTCTGGGCAGCCAAGCCCAGTGAATCCAATGGATTCCTACTTCCAAAATGGATCTCTACCTGTGGAGCAAACCACCCACTTTGTTCAGTTTTCCCCTCAGTCTAAAAGGCAGAGAAGCCTCTCTTAAGGCTTAACCATTGGTAGTAAAAGCTTTTAAGCTAAGATCTACCCCAGCCCCTTTTTGCCTTTGGCCCCACCTGCCACTGGAATACAGCCCCCAGGAGCTTCTCGGAAATAGAATTTGGCTGAAAAATGGTTTGACCCTTCTGCTGAGGTGTAAATATCAGGGGCTGACTATAACATAACAAGCTAGGCAAGTTTTCCAAGCAATGTCTGGAGCCAGCCATGAGCTTTCATAACCTTGCACCTAGGGCTTTTTCTCCAGCTCCACTCACCCCTGAAGAAGGCAGCACCTGTTCCTCAGGAAATTACTCTGTCAAGGCTGTGGGGCCTTCCTGCTGCCCTTGGCTGTAGGCCTTAGAGGCACAGCCACCTTTCTCTCCACTGAGGCTTCTGAGATGTCTTTGGACCCAGAAGACGGGGGCAGGTGACTACCTTGACTAAAGCAGTTCTGGTGCTGAAGGCTCCCCATCCCTCTCTTGCAACTCCCTGGCAAGGAGGGCTGTTCTACAGATCTTGCTGGGCATGGTTCCTGCCCAGATTTCCCATCAGGACCTAAGTGTGGGACCACACCACTTGCTGCTATAGATTGAACTGCTACCCATTTGCAGCATCTGAACTATGTTCAGAAGCATGCACTCAGAGTACTGAACACAGCAGTTAGACATCTGAAAGGAGGCCTTCAAAATGATAGAAGGCTAATTTTCTGTCAATATAGTTGGCTAGTAGTTTGTTTTTGGGGCCCAATTCAAAGTGGTGGTTCTTACTTGGAAGCCCTAAGTTGGGTGGCTTGCTACTAGAAAATGTGGAGGATGCTCCCCCCATATAAACATCCCCATCAAGCCCTTCTCTGTCCTACTAACAGATGAAATATGTTGGATGAGTGCAGGTGAGAGAGTGGTTTTCTGGCTGTGGCACTGAAGATCTTGATCTCATTGCCCTGAAAAACACACTTGATTCCCTCATTCTTTTTAGATGCCATATTGCTGATCAGGCAAGCTTCCAACCTGAGCAATGGATTTTAAAACTTGGTTTTATCCTATAGGCTGCTGGGGTATGTGGATGTGAAGTGTTTCCATTTCATGTTGTTTTATTTAAGGATTACTTGGTTTTTATATCATACGGCTTCTTTTCTGAGCCACTTAGAAGGGACCACAGAGCATGATGGAAATACCTTGATAAATGAAGTGTGTTGCTGAAGAGTAGCAGATAGAATCTGGGTGATGGTATAGGAGTGCGGATCATGTAGTCAGACCATGTAAAGTAACCTGGATGCTGGTGCATTTACTCCTCACAGAGTCCTGAGGCACCTTACAGACTTGCAAGCATATTTTGACATCAACTTTTGGATATTAAAACCCACTGTGTCAGGTTCACTATGTGTTATCCTCAATTGACAAGTGTGCATGCACACTCACACATATATACCACCCATTTATGAGTTTGGTGCTGGGGTAAATTCACAGATAGCAGGGCCAAAAGATGCAGGGCCTGACACATTTTGTTCTTACCCTGCATATATTTGGGTCTGCACAGATAACGTAACAAACAGAATGACTGTGGACTATTGTTTATGATGCCACTATTTACAAGTGCTTCCTCACTATGGAGGGGGGTGTGTGTGAAGTGTGCTTGCATCTATATCCTAGCTTACTATTTACAGAAACGCTCTCACATGTGCACCTCTATACATATATTCAGAAGGAGACTTTGCCCACCGAGGGTAACACACTGGTAGCACCTGATACAGTCGGCTCCTCTATATGAAATTCCATGCTGTGATATGCCTATCAGCTCCAATTGTTTATGGATTGATCGATGTTCCCAAATCTGCTAAAGTCACAGAGAAAGCATGGGAGATGAGGATGATGGGATTCAAACTCAGCAAGCATCACTGCTTTCTTCTTTCTCTTTAAGCCATTGAATGCAACCCAGGTGTATGGCCCTAACCTCAGATACATTGTCAAATGGAGGAGAAAGGACACACGAGAGAACTGGAGCAACAGAACAGTCAAGGGCGATGTCAGCCAGTACACCGTCACGCAGACACCTATCTATACACCCTACGAGATCAAAGTGCAAGCTGTAAATGACTATGGAATGGCTGCAGAGCCTGAAACCATCATTGGCTACTCAGGGGAAGATTGTGAGTATTCTTTCAGCAAAGACAGCTTGGGCCACAGAAGGCAGATTCCCTTCCCCAATTCTCATTTATCATTGCTAAAGGGCAGTCTTGCAAATCAAGACATGTGAAGATCATTTCTATGAAAGGTCACTGAACTCCAGTGCCAAGCACTCTGCTATCTCATTCTAGAGTGCAGATGAGAAGGGAAAAGTAACGTAAATCTCCAGAAGCATCTAGTATCCATATTCATATTCACTTAACTCCTTTCAGGTGTTTATTGCCATTTAACACCTCTTTATGTTGAAAAGCATTTGTATCTTAACTTTCCATTTAAAAATGCTCAAGGTGGCTAACAACACACATGAAAAACAACTGAAACATGTCAACAGTATGTAACAACAATAACATCAGAATATCAATAGTTCATGGGGCAGATCTAGGGCAGGTAATAGGGTTACTGTACTAGCTAATATAAAAGGAGGTAGGCAAATGAAAGAACCAGTATGAAGTAATATCTGAGAACTGGACCATGGATACTTGGTTTCAAATCCCCATTCGGCCATGGGACCCACCTTTGGTCAAATTACTTATTCTCTCTAGCTAAACAACTTTGCAGAGATGTTGTGAGAAGAAAAATGGATACCAACTCGAGCCTGTCAGTGGGATGTGTATCTTTAATCCATGGTCTTTGGGGAACCCACAATGTTTGGATAAGTTGTTCATTACTACCTAGGCTTAGCACTAGTTGCCAACTCCAGCTCAACTAAGTTAATCCCCTACCCCTATTCTGGGGTACAGTGTTGGCATTCTTCAGTGAGCCAGAGCTGAGTATTTCTATGTTTGAATGGCCCAGAAAGACCAAGACTGCATAGGTCCATAACCCAACACTCAAAAGCATTCACAGTCCTTCTGGAATGCAAGTAAGAATGCTATTTGTGTGTGTGTGTGTGTGTGTGTGTGTGTGTGTGTGTGTGTGTGTGTGAGAGAGAGAGAGAGAGAGAGAGAGAGAGAGAGAGAGAGAGAGAGAGAGAGATGGGGGGGGGACTGCTTTCCTCTGCTCATAGCCATTTGTCTTCTAAAATGCAGAGTATCATCCAGCCAATCTGAATTATGTTTGGGTTCTACCGATTTCAAGAGGAGACTGAAACACATGCTTAAACATTCCCCATTGAAACCTGTGGAACATAAGAGCACTTCACTTAGGTTGAGTAGTGCCCTCTGTCTTTAAAGGAGCATTCATCTTCCCGAGGCTTTATTCATATTTGCTTCATGTTTTGAACACCTCCTAGGAGGCTTGGAATGAGTCTGTTATTTTGCTGTTTTCTGTCAATACAGACTGAAACCAAAAGATTCTGTAATAATGAACCCTAGTACCTTATAGCTATTATATTGGTAGAAGGGAATAATAACTAAAACATGTCATGGGATTACAGTTTTCTTAGCAAATAAACTTATCCACAGAGTGTTGCTTCTGCACTCAACTTGGAAATAGGTGATTCCTTGTCACCGTAGTAGCCTACCATGCAGAGAGTTCATGGAGCCTAATGCTGTCTTCCCAGCTGCGGTGCAATATATTTGGAGATACCAATTCCTAGGCAGTATAGCAGTGGTTGGAGTTCCTGTCTGATAGGCTTCAGCATCCAAGCTGAGGGAGGTCTCTCTCTATAAACATTGTATATATGGGACAGTCCCTGGGAATCCAATCTAAGGTTCTATTGCAATGATTTAAAATCCACACCTGTATTGTTCCAGTGAGTTGGTGCTTGTAGCATCAGAAAGCAAATTAATGGAAACCACTTATTAATGAAATTATTTTTAGTTACAAATGTACTGTCCCAACAATAAGGAAAAAGTGAAGGGAGTATAGTCTTTAGGCAAGCCATTCTCTATATTATAGATCAAGAGATAGAGAGCATTTTATCAACAAAAACACAAGATGGAAACGTAAGTGACACCGAGCCTGAAATAACCTGTTGACAGTGGCTGAGATATGGCAATACAGAGGTATAAAACTGTAAGCCTGCATTTCCTCTGGAGGGTCTATTGATCCTGATTTTGTGGGGGAACATTAATAATATCTTGCCAGATGGTTGCATGTGATTGAGGTTTCAACTCCACATCCTGCTGGTTGGCTAAAGAAATCCAAGCTTGCTAGCACATGTAAAAGTCATTGTCAATTGCATTATTAGTTCTTTTGTTACGTTTTCTTAACAGCTGCAATGTGTCCCATTTTTTTAGTTTGTACAGCACCTTATACCTGTTGTCCAGGTCAGTTGTGCATATGCATTTTTTACAAAATGGATATTTCCTGTTTGTAATCTATCCAGACAGTATTAGCTGTAGGGAAGACTAAAAATGCAACAATTGAGTAACTGTACTACAAATGGAAATACCCCCAAATACCCAGATCCTTCCTACGTGGAGCTGTGTCCAGCCCATTGCATGCTTTACTTCCCCTTTCCCCTTCCCCCTTCCCCCTTCCCTTTAGTGTTATCTCTGTTCTTTGAAGTTTTCTCTCCTCATTTTCCACCCACCATAGGATGAAGGGAATTGTAGAACAAAGGCAGGCACCGGCGTGGGGTTCAGTGCAGCAGCAGCTGCTGCCACCCCTACTGGGCCCAAGCATCATGGCCCATCTCCAGGGATCATGCAAATGTATCGATTCATCTTTCTTTGGCCACCCAGCCATGCAGGCTGCTCTGTCACCTCCCATCTGGTCCCTTGTGCAGCCAGTCTGCTTGCCAGAAGCCCCTGAGTCTGCTAGAGCCTTTCCGGCTATTTAAAGAGGAAGGCACCCTTGAAAGAATAACAGGGAGTACAGCTCAGGAATAAATGGCACAGGTAGCTTGTCCAATCATGAGCTGCTCTGAATGCACTAAGCAAGCAAACAAAAACCCTTAAATGAAATGACATTGAGAAGAACTTTACTCCACTATGCCAATAATGAGGGCAAGGCAGGCACGGCAACATGTGATTATCTTCCTTATCTTTCTCGATAGACAACGACAGGTGGCCCAATCTCATCCAGCTGCTTTGGCAAAGGCAATAGCAGTAGAAGAGTGCCGTGGACTGTTTTAGGTGATGAAGCAGACAAACCTGCTTCAGTTTCTTAGCAAAGCTTTGCCCTGGAAAATACTTCTGAAGCCCTTTGGGTGCAATCCTATACATGTTGGAACAGAAAAAACTCTGAACATGCACTCTTGCTGTTTACATAGACATACCACAGGTTGGGGTGAGTGCCTGTTCCAGATCACTGGACTTCTCTTGAAACTGGCTTTGTTCATGGCATGTACACATGCCACTGCTCTGACAAACAGTTTCTGCAGATTTGGACAGGGCAGTTAGGATTTCAAACTTCTGCAAATTCTGTTTGAGCTGAGGTGACCGGTGAAACAAAAAATGTATACACCAATTATGACTCTGTTGTATAACCTAATCTGTTTGACACTGCTCTCCATCTTTAACCTATTTCACCTGGAAAATGGAAAAAAATGCATCTGGATCCAATCCATAAGGTTACGGTTTTCTTCTTGGTTCAGTGTTCAGTGATGCCCACATACCAGTGGGACCATCACCAGTACAATGAGGAGGAACTGGAAATGAACAGATACACTTGTTGCTGAATTGGAGTGGTGAATGCTACGCATGGGAGGACCTCCAGTGTGACCAGTCCCAGTCTGGAGACTAGCATTTCCACTTCTTTCCAGACTGGCTTAGGCAGTGCTAACCCCCCGTTGCACAAATGGTGAATCCTGTTGGTACAGCAAAATGAAAGGCAGCACAGAAGCCATGCTGGATGCCACCCCAATCTTTAAAATACTTGTTTCTATTGTGATCCTGCCCATCCTGTCAGTCACAAACATTTTCTCGCTTCTGTGAAAAGTGGAGAAAATGCTACAGCTCTTGCTCCCAGCTGCGGGGGAAATGTACCTCATGGGATCCCGTGGAAATGTTTGCCATTTAAATATCAGCTCTGTGTTAAGAAATTGCTTTGATGACATTTTTCTAAGAGCCAGTAGTTAAGTCCTGCTGCTCGTATGCATTGTGGCCATGTTTAAGTAGGCTTGCCTCTATCAGTGCCTCTCTACTTCTGCTGGTCAGGCCTCTGAATTGCAAAGTGCTTAAAGGGTCTCATGGAAATGACTCTATGGCTCTCGCATGAGCTTAATTTGCTGCTGATGTAACATCGCTGAGTTAAGAGCATTCTCGCTTTCCATTTAGTCTGTAAATATGGCTGCTTTCTGTTAGATTGACTGCAACTCTGTTAAAGACATTGTAACACTGTGAGTTTGCCAATGGGGCAGATAGAAAAAGTAAACGCAAGGGGGTGATCATAGGATGGGGAAATCCTGCTATCAAGCAATGACATGGTGAGCACCTCCTATGCTCCACAAGATGGCAGCAGGTGTATTTTTGTGGATGATGCTGCCAGTTTCAGGGGAGTCTTCAGCTTGCGTTACTTGCTTTAAGTAAAGCAAATCGGGCGGTTTTTTCACATTTCGCTTTGTGCTTAATCTCTGTTTTGCTTTATTCCTGACCACATAGATCCTAAGGCTGCTCCCACTGATCTTAGACTCAAAGTTGTAAACAGCACAGCAGTCAGCCTGCAGTGGAATAGAGTGTACCCAGAAACCATCCAGGGACAGCTTAAGGAGTACCGAGTGAGCACAACCAGAAACAAAACAGTTTAACTATTAATATGGCTAACCCTGGACACTAATAACTGGTCACTTTGTCTATTATACAACAGGGATGACGACAGAAGTACCCAGCAATTGCTACATGGCAGTGAAAGCTGTTGTTATGTAGGCAAATATGGATGTTCAGCTGGGAAAAAAGTACTAAGTTCAGATTTGTGTCGTCTTTTTTCCCAGTTTGGAAAAACTAACGTGTCTTACTAAGACATACTATTCTTTTACTGTATTACTTTAGGTAAAGTACCATAATGTCTAGAAGGGGAAACTAGGGTTTTTTCACATTTCTCTCTGTATTTAATCTCTGTTTATATTGCTCCCACTGAGAGTTTAGTAAATGATCATCAGCCCTTGCACTGAAACTGTTGCCATTGCATTGAAATTAGTGAGCCAATGCTGGCATCCTTCCAGAATCCCAGGGAAGCAGAGCAGTAGAAATTGTTTTTAGGTATTTTTTGAGGAAACAAGGCATGGCAGTTACCTTTGCTCTCTTTAAATAGGGAAACAAACCTGAGTTTTCTTCTCCCGTTGTTCAGATCCAATATCCTCTCAATGCTTACTCTAAGTTGGGGTTTCCCTCAACTTAGAGTACATCTAAGTGAAGTGGTACATCTCTGCCCCTTTTTGTCTTGTAAAGGATTATTGTGCTGGAGGTTTTTTTCACATTCTTGTGCTTTCAGTAAGCAAGATAAGACTTGCTCACTGATTCAAGGAGCCGGAGGTGATTGCTTGGATACCATCTTAACCAATTGTATCCAAAATCCCATGCTTTGTGGTATAGACTTTCCTACTTATGAGTGTCTGGCCATTGCTTGTCAGTTGCAAAGGCACAGTTTTGAGGAGCTGCTATCTTGTAATGCCCTTCTGCTAACAAAACAAAATGGGGTTCTTTCATCACTACGAAGATCACAAATTGGACTATCACTGTGAATTAGAAAATCAGCTTCTGAAATGGTTTCCGCTGACTTCTGTGTCATCCCCAGTGTGCATTTGACATACTTTATTCATCGTGGGTGCATCCAGACTAGGCTTTACTTTAAAACTGCCCTGATTTGCTCACAGAATTTTAGGAGGGGGACCAGATGAAGGTGCCCTTGATTTGTAACTTCTCTATTTATTCCCATTGCCTCTTTTTTCCTTCCACATAAATCTCTTAATAAGGGGGTGGAGTGGGGGACAGAATAGCTGCATCATAATTTTAATTGATCATGCCTGGAGCCCTCCATCTGGAAGCACCCCAACCAAGAAATGATTTGTGTCGACCTAATCAGAATTTAAATTTTGTGCTAACTATGAGAACTAGAAGGAGTCCCCCCCTCCACGTGCGCGTGCACACACAAACACACACTGTATTGTATTTTCAAGGTCATTCTTTTTCTTTTCCTATTATCTGCCCTATCAAAGAGAAAACAAATGAAAACCTACCTAAACAAAAAGAAAGCATGGATTCCCAAAACTTCTTAAGACATGAGCAAAGATACACTCTAACCATTTTCACATTTCTCAGTCCTGTAACTTTTCCTTCTTGTGCGATTTGCTTCTCTTTTTTTCTGCCTCTGTGGAGGAATCCAGTAGAATTATGGTTTCTTACTGGTCATGAGTGAACCTGAACAGAAAAAGAATTTTCATTGCTAAATGACTGAGCAATCAGTGAAAGATGGGAGGAGAGGTGCAGTGTGAAGAGTGAAAGCTTGGCCTTTTCATTTAGGGGGCGGACTCTGTTGGCCTTGTATCTCACTTGCCTGTTTGATTTTTGGCAAATCCAATTAATCTCCATGTGCTACAGTCTCCCCAGCCATAAAATTGGCAATAACAACACTGATTTCCTCCTTCCCTGTGTGGAATGACTGGTGTACTTGAACTAATCATTGTGTGAAAGAAGAATACGCATAGTGATTTTGTTCTTGAACCCCAGTAATACCCAAATAGGAAAAGTTTTACTTGCCTTACATGTTTCTTGAAGGCTTATTACTGGAGAGAAAGTAGTTTGATGAAGAATCTTTGGGTCTCCAAGAAAAAGCAGTCTGTGGGTTTTACTGGAGACCGGACACGGGGCATAGTGTCCCGGCTGTTTCCTTACAGCAACTACAAATTGGAGATGGT
Organism: Varanus komodoensis; assembly: GCF_004798865.1. Lineage (NCBI taxonomy): Eukaryota > Metazoa > Chordata > Lepidosauria > Squamata > Varanidae > Varanus > Varanus komodoensis. The sequence goes on from NW_025335268.1 coordinate 129,145,188, forward strand.
TGTAGTCAATGGGAGAGGAGATGGGCCTCGGAGCGAAACTCTGGAGTTCACAACACCAGAAGGAGGTAGGTTCCTGCATAATATTTGCTCAGCTTTGCAGGATTCTGCCCTTTTGTGGGTGAAACGTGGGTGGGTTCAGAGGAATGTAAAAACACTTTAAAGCAAGGGTGTTGAACCTCTTTCAGCCTGGGAGACAAATTCAGTGCTGGAGAAGCTCTTGAGAGCTGCATTCTAACATGGGTGGTGGAGCTAATGGCAGAAGGGGGCAGGGTCAAAACATACCAGCCTCTTGTAGCTTAAATCTTTTGCTACCAAGGCATTTCAGTGCTTTAGATGCACAAAAGAGAGGGATCTAAACGATCAAAAGTTGGGGTTAATATGTGGGGCCAGAGAAGTGAAAAATGGCTGTCTGAGGAACCCCATAGGGCTAGACTGAATGCCCAGGAAGGCCAGAGTGGATCCACAATCCTGCAGTTCCTCATCTTTGCTTTAAAGTCATTGGCATGTAGACAAATATTTGTGTTAATTCCTTTCCTGGTGTGTGAGGAATACCTAAGCTATCTTCTGGCACCACTGTACAATGACTGTACAGAACACTGCACTATGTCCCCCTCCATTATATGGAGCATCATAAAGGTAAATCCAGTAAAGCTCTAAGGAGTGGAATAAGCCATGAGTACAAGGAGGCATTAATCCCTGCAATTTTTTCTTACCAGCCTTAGATTCATAATCTGCTATAGATTGTCATAGACAAATGAATTGAGCACCTGCAGAAATAATTGAAAAAGTTCCAGGAATACAGTGGCCTGTGATATCAGATTTATTTCTAGTTCTGTTTATCTGCTATGCATTCTTTTGTAATTGTATGCCAATTATATGTGTCTTCACCATACAAGCCAATAAGATCTGGGATCTTGGAAAGATTTTGCCATGTTGTAGGGAGTACCTAACTGCCTTCCAATTTTCCAATTCTGTTCCGTTCTTAACATGTTTTAGAATGGATTTGACTGTAAAACTGAGAATGCTGCCTGTATTTGCTTTCACAGCTGGAATAATTGTGTTTTCTTTCCTCTTTTTCATCAATGCACATAACTGTCAATGTTGTTTACAGTTGCCATGTTGAATCATTCTAATGGATTGTGCTTTGATAAACACCAGAGCCCATTGCTGAAAGCATAGGAATTCTTGAAAATGCAGAACTGTACATTGGCATCAGTTATTGTAATACTAGAATGTTCTTGCTAAGAATTGCTTATGGATACATCTTTAGAAAAAGTGGCTCCTAGGGGGACATCCAGTGGTGTCTGCCTACAAACAGAACAACTGTTGGTTTAAACAGATTCACTCTCTCTTCTGAAGCTCACTGCATGCCCCCCAAATCTGCTCTGGAAAATTAGATGATGCTTCCAGATAGATTTGGGGAAGAGGTCAGGGTGAGGAGAAAAAGGGGAAATTTGTTGCTCAAACAGAAATCCACAAGTGCGATGTGAGATGGAGCTCCCAGTTTCTCCTCCAGCTTTTACTGCTTTTGAAAGCAGATTGAGTTAAGCCTGACTTTTGCATACTGAGTGATAAGCCAGAATTCATAAGCATCAGGCAGAAGCCTGAACTGAGTCTATTTTCTGTATGCTCTTATAACCATTCTACCTGATGAGATATACTGCATATAAGCAAGCCTGTAAAATTGGGTAGTTTCAGCATAAAACTCTAACCAGCTATAACCTGGCAAGGAAATATTAAAAACAAGTTGATTTAAATATAATGACTGTATCCTGTAAAATTAATTGCATTTTTAATCAGTGGGCAATAACACAAAATCTGAACCAGTTTAGTCTCCAGTTGCATCATGTGAACTCTAAGCAACATACATACTTTAGGTGCTCAGTATGGTTTCCCTGTGTACAAAGTGCAAAGAGAGCCAAAATCGCAATGGCTATACATAACTGTTCATTAGAAGTAGCACACTGATTTAAAATGTGCTTGTAATAAAGCACTCATCTGAATTAGCCGTATGAGGGATAACACGGACGGCAAAATCCTGCCATGCAACATCCACGTTGAAGAGCTAAATGAGCAAATAATTCTGTGCAAAGATCGTCTGTGTGATGCCACGTGGGCAGGCAGCAATGGTGGATCAATTTATGATGAACTGCTGAATCAATACATTGTGCATCATTTAGTAGCTAGCTTCTGAGATATTGTAGAGTCATCTTCTGTTCTCCAAAGAGCCTAGTAGCAGCTTGAATCTTAATTGTCCAGCATCTTCCTAAGTATTCCAGGTGTTTTTGCCCTCTGGTACGGGTCAGAGTTGGGATGGTCTTTGCCCCATTAAAAGCTTCACTCACATTCAGTGCATATTTAAGTTGGAGGGGTGATTTCAACAAAATATGTCCAAGTACCTCCTTCGCATGTGCACCATTCTTGCTGTACGATGGTGATTTAATGTTAGCTGTTTTCATTCCTTAAGTCCCACCTGCCCTCTTTCTCCAGTAACAGCTGCTATCCCATTTAAACCTCTTAGATTTCAGTGAGAACCTGTTACGTGCATGGAAGAAGAGACTGCAGGTGCTACATGACCCTCCTGGGCAGTTGGTAGACCTGCCTGGTTATCACCAGGTATCAGACTGAGGCCAGTCTTCAGTTACACACCTACATGGGTCAGCCCAGACACCCGCTGATCACCCCAGGTTACTGTTCATTGGTGAGCAGCCTACAAACTGTTGGGAGCTGCCACTGCTGCTTGACTCTTAGACTGAAAGCAATGGACGGGGCTTGGCTTTGGTTACACCAAGCTTGTCACAAACAAAATGTGCCCCATGTGGCTGAAAATTTGTCATTTTCTGTCAATTGCTGCACTGGTATTTTGAGCCTAGGAGACGTGATGAAAGGAAACAGTTAGGGTGCCATGTTAAGGAGCTAGTGTTATGAAATCCACTAGTGCAGCAGATTTAGCCATATAGTTCTAAGGGTAAGACGAACTGTGTCTTTAAAATTCTACATAAACTGCACCTGACAACAAGCAAGCTCACATGCTCCTCTGGTCCACTAGAGGGCAGCTTGAAACACATCCATGATTAAATGCATATGAGATATACGAAAAGCAGACATATGAAACAGTAGCTCAGTTACCAGTTCTGAGCATTCTGTTGCCTTAAACAGTCTGCAAAATCGTTAAACGGCTGCTAACAGGTTCTCTGTGCCACCAGTATCCAACTTGTTTGTGTGTAGTATTTTACCAGTGTGCATTTTCAGATACAGTACCTTATATGTCTTTCTCCTCTTCCCTTCTTTCTCCTGGACCCATCTATCCCTAAAGTACCCAGTGCCCCAAGGTACTTCAGAATACGCCAGCCAAACCTGGAAACCATCACTTTGGAATGGGAGCACCCTGAACATCCCAATGGCATTCTTATTGGATACACTCTTAGATACCAAGCCTGTATGTCCCATACTTGCATTTTTGTTTGTTTTGTCTCTCTATTAATCCACAATCAGAAACGCTTTGGAAGTTGCATGGCATATTCTAATACAGTAGTTTCCCTTAGGAGTCACTAACAGGAGTCACTAAATGAGGAATTTCTTTTTTGTCCAATTGATTCTTATTTATAAGAACCCTCAACACTAACAAATCCATAACAAATCCTATAGCCTTCCCCAGTCTGGAGCTGGGCATTGTAGTGCCTCTTTAGGGACTAGCACAATGTTGTCTTTGGGCTCCAAGCGGGTTAGAATACTTGTCAGGACTAATTAAGTTCTTCCATCTCAGTCACCCCAAGTTCCCTGGCTGATTTTGTTTAAATTAACTCTTAACATTAATATGCATTCAGCTTACACAGTGTAGCCAGTGCTTCTGTCCAGTACTGTCCTAGGATGAGAGGTGATGAAATGTGTAGCTTAGCATATTTCTTAAAGCAAGACTGAAGCCTACACAGCCTGCCTCTCTCTCCAGTTAACGGATCCAAGAGTGGCAGAACAATGGTAGAGAACTTCTCTCCTAATCAGACAAAGTTTTTACTCCAGAGGACGGACCCCATATCACGCTACAGGTTCAACCTGCGTGGCAGGACACAGATTGGGGAAGGTGAGCCTTCCACGGGGGAGTCACCAATTCCACTGAATGAAGGTAAGTCAAAAGAGGGCTCCATGGCCACCTTGGAGTGTAAGAACTGTGCCCTGGGGAGCTGGAAGTGGTGACAGTGTTGAAAGTTTTCTAGGATCTGCACATAGCTTAGACAGAAAAAGAACTCCTGGTATGAATGGAGCCAGACATGTTTCTAGCTATGTATCTGTGGCCATCGGCTAATAAATGCCTTATGAGAATAACTTGTGAAGACCTGGTATCCCTATCGGGATAAACACAAATCACCCTGGGTAATATAAATCCAAGAGTTCTGGAGCAGAAGAGTAGAGTGTTGCTCCTGCAGCTCATCCTCTTCCCAACACCCATCCAGCATCCATCCTCTTGTTGGGAAAGGAGGAGTCTTCCTTCTCCATGCAGATTTCTATACCACCGGCGGGAGAGACCTATTTGCACCCTCCCCTCTTCAGACATTTTCCTAATTCTTGGATACTGAGATGGGAGGGAAGCCAGCAATAAGAGTAGGGCTTGTTGACACAATCCTGCTTCATGCAGTATTGACTGCAGGATTTAGACCGCTCAGGTAGGGCTCCTGTTAATCACCTATGTCTGGATCCTACTAGTGATGGCAATATATACACCTAGTGATGGCAATATATATATACTTCATGCTCCGTCCTTTGCCTCTCAGCATTGACGGCGAAATTCACCATGGAGTAAATGATGTTCCAGACACTTGCCTGTCGCTGCAGTCTAGCTATTTTCTGTTTTCAAAAGAATGTAGAGACTATTGATAAAGGGTTTTTTGAGTGATTTCCCACTGCTTTTCTTTTGTGAGATGATATGGCATAATTATTCCACCTGGTATGTGATGATACAGATTTTTATTTTGGTAAAGTACCTTTAAAAGGTCTTTATATTTCAAAGAAAGAACTGATGAAAAAGTCGTAAAGCAGCTTTTATTCAGAACTTCTCAGTGTTATTCTAAAGCCCTTTTTTAAAAGCCTGTATTATTTTTCCCCATTCCAAATACTGGAAGAATGAGGTTTTAATAGCCTTTGTTGTTCAATGAATGTAGAACTGATGTTAATGTATTTTCTTTTACTCCTGATTGATGTTAAAATACCTACACAATTGCTACCATTTCCATGGCATTTTTGGTCCTGCATTCATTATTTCTATTTAAGGCAGATGGATTCAGCCTTAGCATTTTTAATAATATGTATGTTGCAGAAAAGCAATTTAGAAGTACCCTAAATAAATATCCAATACTGTAATGACGAGTTGTGTTATTTGGCCCTGAAAGATAATTTTGCAAAGGTTGTTGCAGCTTTAATAAAGGCTAAGCATCAGTAAAGGGCTAGTTTTAAGCAAGTTTTAGGCAATACTACTACTTCTCTCATGCTCTTTCTTTTCAATATGTGCTTTTATGACACAATGCTATCCAGTACTAACAATATTCCAAGCTGATCAATCTGCCAGTAATAGTTTGGCAGTACTAGTTAGTTTATCATATTTTGTTCTTATGTTTATTTATGATAGTTTTTCTATTCTTGGTCCCAGTATCACAAGAGATTCCACTACCATAATTCCACTTGCTATATAATTTCAGGTGTTAAGTTCTTTTCTAAGTCTAATTTATGGGAAAATCCGTTCAAATGAATTTCCATTTTCTATTTTTTGATTTTACTGACATTAACAATTCCGTGCATCTTAGCTACCTATAAGTCCATTAAGTATGATTTTCTTCCTCTTTCGTTCCTTCCTTTTTTTTTCTTTCCTTGCCATGTGCTTGAGACTAGGATCCATCAGCTTTCTACTGAATGAGTAGAAAAGGAAGGACTGATTGACCTGATAAGCAACTTGAACTCCACCTGAGTTCAGGCCAAGAAGAGAGGGATTTGAATCACAGCTCATAATCATCTTTCCCACATTAGGATTCCTGGCATCTAACTAGGCAGAAGAGGGATCCCTTCCCCACCTAGAGCTGCCTAGTTCCCAAATAAAGCTGTGTATGCTATGTGGTCCCTGCCCCCCCCCCCAGATGTTTGGAAGGCTCTCATGGTCAGTAGGCACATCCCATGGTGGATGCCTTTGTTCACTCTTAACCTTGAAGAGGAGTGCATTGAGCTCAGCAAGTCACCTGAGGGTGGTGCAAGTAAGACTGGAGTTGCAGGACCTTGGACAGCTCCAAGCTGGAAGTCCTAAAGAGTCCTTTTATGCTGCTGCTGCCTCTTTTCCAGGCAGTGGCGAGCTTAAAGCGACAGTCTCCTGGCCTGGAACAAAGCACTCTATCTCTTCTGCATAATTTCCTTCCTGGCTTATTTCCTGAACAGGCTGTTTGGCAAAGGGAGCACAAGGTCCCAGGTGGGGACGTGGTAGGTTCCTTGGGAACGTCTGGCTCCAAGGCCTCTGGGAATCCCTGTTCAAGGCTCCCTTGGTGGACTGCTTGTGCCCTGTGAGTTTGTCAAAATGTGAAAGTCAGGAGGTGGAAAGAGGGAAATCGCTCCCCTTTCCTTGCTGGTTTTACTACTGCCGGTGGAACAGCAGCAGCAAATAGAGCCCTTCCCAGGAACTCTTGACTGAAGTCTTATATTTTTACAGAATCCACCTGGAAATAGTATTATATGATAATGCAGCATCATGAAGTAGTGGTGTCCATTTTCTCACTCCCCAGATGGATTCTGGGAAATGAAAATGGCAGCCACTGCCTGTTTGGAAGAGCTTTGCTTGCCACCACAGCCAAGTCCCTTGGTTTGATGCATTTTAAGTCCCTCCACCCTGAAAAATGGCCAACTCCCCCATTTTATAGCCCTCAAAATGAGGAGTTGTGTAGGGCTGACAATGCATCCTGCTTGATCAAAGTATCTTGTCAATTTTGAGAGAAGTAGAAATAAAGAGGTTTGAGAAGAGCAGAAAAATTTGCTAGAGGCATTAGGCAAGTTACCCATTATCAAATTGATAGTATGCTCATTAGTAAGGTTCATTGATGACTTTAGGCAATCTTTTATTAGTGTCTGTAATGATAGTTAACATTGACTATTTCTCAGCCAACCCTACCTCATAGGGACTGAGTTGCTTTGTTCCTAGTCCAGAACGTTAACCACTGGCTATCAGCTAGAACAAGATTTTTTTAACTACTCTCAGTTCCTGTTATGAAATAAATATAAAGCATGTTTAGCTGGCTTACTAAATGTAATAAAAAGGTTCAATAATGGTTTATCTTAAGTTTGATATTCAGCAAGGAACATTTGTACCTTCTGGAAGGAAGGAAATTAAAAATTGGACATAACATAGTGCTTTTGAGGATGAAATTAGGCACTTTGTAAATAATAAAACTAAGAACTAAATGATGATATAAAGACCCCTTTGAAGAAAAGGCAAGTTTGAACTAAATGCATTGGAGTAACTTATATGTGTACAGGAATATTTGTGGAAAACCGGAAACTGCCTCACAACTACAGCTTAAATTGTTGGAAAAGTCAAAATGAGAAAGATGCTTTTCTACCTTCCTGTCTACATCAGACATGTCCCTTAACAAGAGATATCAGAGGAAAGCTAAAAAAGTAATGAAGAGGATTTTAAGTATAATGTGTGCTTTAATTTGTTATATCTTTCAATATATGTTTGAAAAGTGTTCTCTAGAGAAAAAGAACTGGTTATCTATACAATTACAGCCTTTAGAATTGTATATGCCAGGGGGTAGTTTGATTAGATATAGGAAATTGTTGACTGACCAATTGAATGCATTTGAAAGAAGAAGAAAGACTCTCGATGCTTATTTTAGAAATATTTTATCCTTTATTAGTTTTTGGTATGCTAATCAGCTGGATTACAGTAAACCAATCAATGAACCCAACATCAAAGCATCCCCGAAATCCCCATATGTTTTCATGCCAGTATGATTTTTTATGGGTATAGGGAAAGTTATAAAACAGATGTGTTCGATCGCCTATATGCCATGCAAACTGCAAGAGACAAACTGGAAATGCAAGATGGCCCTTTCCCGTCACCCTAGTAATCAACCAATGACCCTCACTAGGAAAATGCATCGACTTGCATATTCATGGTAGGATAAAATACTCTTTGTGCAAGATCTGTCAAACTGAGTGAAAGTTCAGGAGCCCTCAGGGAAGGGAAAGCGAAACAAAGCTGGCTCTTAGCATGCTGTAGCTTTTTCAGAAAGAGCCCAAATTCAGTTTGGTTTCTTATTTTATTTAATGGGCTGTTGCTTTTATTCCCCTGAACTGTAATAGGTGGGAAATTTTTTTTCCTTGAATACAGTTTTTGAAAATGCATCATTTCTCATTGATCTTTAGGGAGGCAGGCTTTCAGCATTTTTTATGTAGTAACAAGGATTTCTAAGCTACTTGGTACACTGAATCTATTTATAAATAATAATAATTTGGATTTTGCTTAGAATTTGCAAAGCTGCATAGGGAAAAAAAGGTGGATATTTTAACTACCTTTAACTAAAGGATGATATTTCTAGATATATTATTAGTGGATTTGTTAGATGTTGGCAGCCATGTTTTTGAAATACTGTTAACAATCTGAATTGACCAAAGAGCCATAGCACACAGCATTCTAAAATATATTTTCGTGCCTATTTTTGAAGTAGGGATTATCTTTTTGGCTATAAATACATTGGCTGCCTTCAGACATAACAAATCACATTTTTTGTTATAAGAAAAAACCAAAGTGAGTCTCAGGCTCACACTCTCTCCTCTCCTTTTGCTCTCCTGCACATATAGAAAGGGAAATAAGATGCTTCTCAATGTAATTGGTAGCAAATCAAATATATCCAAATCGTCAAACTATGTTTTGGTAAACAGCATTTTACAAATCAGGATCCCAAGCCACAGTTGAATTCTGTCTCAGGATCCTGGTTTGATTGCAAGTGGTGGTTTGCATGAAATCATAGATTTGCTGCATTTGGATGAAATGGCAAAGAATGGTTTAGTGTAAATTAGAAGGGGATGCTTCTCTTATTTGCAGAGGAAGAAAGAAGGGAAGGAGGAAGCATGTAAGCCTGATGCTTCTTACGGATCATTTTTATAATGACCAAGCATGGTTTGTTATCACATCTAATCTGAGGAAGGTGCTCTGTTACTGAAGGGTGGGAATTCATGGGACCCTCCAGAAGTTTTTGGACTGCAGTGTTATGGCTATGCTGGCTATGGACAATGGGAGTTGCAATCCATCAACATCTGGAGAGCCACATATTGCCCACACTGGTAATAGTGCATGTATCACAGCGTCTGCCAGCCTTCTGCATTACAACAGAAGCTATCTCATGTTATGTAAAATAACAAGAGTCTGGAAAAGGGTGATGTATTCACAATACCCTTTTCCTCCCAAATACCTTGTACCTTTCTTGCACTGAAAATAAGCAACAGCTGCATTGCATCAATGAGACAGAAGTCTGTCAGCCTTGCAAGACAAGTGGAGCTTTCTGAAAAGTTTGAACTGCAGTGTTTCTAACATGTGGAAAACTCTCCTGGTGCCTGTCCTGGCACTGGGGTTCCTTCTCATCTGTACCAGCTTCCAGCTGTAACCACCCATGAGCTGAGGTGACTACCTGCCTGTTGACACTAAATGCAGGAATACTTTGCATGCCGTTGTTATTGTTTGTTCCAAGAAGCCTGCAAAATGCTGAATGGGATGGACTTCAGCACATGGCATCTGCAAAGGTCCATGCATGCCTCAGTGTGAGAATGCAAAACTGGAATTCAGCAAGGATTTCTTCCGTACTTCGCTGGCCCTTAGTGGAGCCTCCAGTGAGGTTTTGCAGGCTCTTCCAATAAAAGCCGAGGTGTAGATCAGTCTGAGTATTAATGAATACTGAGCAGTCTCTGTAGGCTGAGCATTTAGGTCCATTAGGCAATGAGCAATCTGCCGCTAAGCATTTAGAAGTGCACTAAAGAATATTGCCCAGATCTCTCTTCTCCTCCAAATATGAAAACGGCATTTATAAATGGAAAGAAAGATCTATCCAAGCCACTGCTTCTCATTCTCACACACATGATTCAAGCCATGGGATTCAAATGCAGTACGGTATCCTTGTGGTCATTTGCATGCTGTATTGCCTTGTCCATCACCAGCGCCTGGCTTGCGATTATTGACTTTAAAGCCACAAACTGTGCAGAACTTTAGTCCCTAGAAATTAAGATAAGGGAACCAAATCTTGCACTGGTTTGAGTGGAAGTTGCAGCGGGGCAGCCGTGGGAGATTTGAGTGCTAATACATCTTTTCTTTGTTCCAGCCTCAGCCCTCCAAGTGTCTGTGTCATGTCTGTGATGTGGTTTTTATATCTCCCTGTCTTCTCTCTTTCCCTCCTCTCCTCATGATCCCCTTCTCTGTATTTGGCACGGCACCTTCTGAAGTACTCCCGACCTCAGGTATTGTACCAGCCAGCAGCATAAGCAGGCATGGGGCAGTGTGAACACAGGCTTGGCTCTTGGGGCACTGGCAATGTATGAGCATGCAGCACGTTAACCCTTTCAAGGGGGGGCGAGAATGTTTAGGCAGATGTGCTGGTGCGTGTCGTATGCTTTCCGAGTAGGAGAGAGCAGGCCATTGAAAGGGTTGACCGTAATATTTGAGCTGCCACGCATGTGTGCATGATAGGCTTCCGCTGTTGGCATTGTATTTGTTGTTGCTACCTCTTAACAACACTGAGAAACAGAGAAGTCATGCCCATTTAAGCACAACAGGAGAGCCTGGGAGAACAGAAGGGCAGCTGGGGGATGAAAAGCTCAGCCCCCCGTGCATGCTGCTGAAACCGTACACGTGTCCTCTGATCTGTGCTGTTTTCCCCATACTCTGAAGGGACGCGTGCTCTCCTATAGGAGAACTGACCCGCAGGTGCCTTTTCTGGGGGAAAGCCCTGGCAAGCCAGATACGGCTCACTGACCTTGCCTAGCCCATGCCTGCTCTCGGTCGCAGCATTACAACAACTTAGAGAGGCAAGGGGGCATGGCTAAAAAGAAAGGACTCCCCCTGAGCAGATTTCAAAGCGCTGCTCCATGTAGCCTGGTGGCCACTGTCTCCTCCTGGGTGCCTGTTCTTTCTTCTGTAAAACTGTGTTCCAGTTTCCTTGATTTCAGAAACCCACCTCTCTGGAACAGCATCGGTTTTCCAAAATTATCATGGAAGGAGGCACATTTTTCACTGGGTGCTCAACAAGAACTGGGGGTGGAGGGGAAGATGTTCTGTTTGCCTGCTCAGAATGTGAGTCTTTGTCTGTGTAGAGAATATAGGAGCAGGGATTCTTCTTTACAGACTCTGAGCAATACAGTGATGCTTTCTTCAGAGTTTACCTGCACGTGGGCCAAAAGGCCACTGCAGAACCTTAGCTCATGCAGGAGAGAAGCCTCTGATCAAGTTGAAGATGTGAGGAACTTTCTCTTGCCCAACCCAGCCAGCAAGCACCAGAAAACGAGAACACATCTCTTGACGCCGCCTTATGCAACCTGCACTCTTCCCATTCATTGGGACTTTGGCTTGTCTTTGTAGCAGCCACAAAGTCTCCTCACCAGATCTCCTTTTGGCTAGGAGAATCTTCTTTTGGATGAGTCAAAATCTGGAACTCTGGAAAACATGGATGCAGTTTGGAGTCCCTGGTGTCCTGGGGTTGGCTGTACTTTGGGCAAGAAAAACTGCACATTTCTTGCAGAGTTTACAGAAACTGCTGCACTCACAGAAACGGGGAAATACCCTCTCTAGACTGCCTGTCCTATCTAGAACTCTTTCTGGCCTTGCACTTGGGCATTTTCACCAAGTTTGCCTTGTACTTCCAAGGATAGTTCAACTTTTCACATATGCTTTTCTTCACCATATTTTGTTGCAAATGTCTCCTTGATTGCTAACACCTTGCAAAATTAATTTTCTTATGTACGGACCTTCCTTTTCCCCTTCCCTGTATTTTTATTTTCTAAAATACAAAGGGTAGCAGATGGATCTGTCTTGTGAGTTAGAACACCAAAAGTACAATATTTCTGCTGAACGGGGATGAGGGTCAGGCCTGCCATTGTGCAGAGCAAAGCAACCTGTAGCAAATTCAGTAGGAGAGCAGCAGCAGAACCATCATTCCTTTGGAGCTGCCCTGCTGCTCCCCTCTCTTGGAGAAGAGAGCTGTGCATGCCACCCACCTACCCTGGGCCCTTGGAGCAAGCCTTCTGCCCTCAGGCGCACATGGACTGTGCTATTCCATCACCGGGACTGGGATAAAACTCATCCGCCGGTCCTGCTTCTGTGTAGAATGAATATGGGTGCCCCAGACAGCAAAATTCTTTGAGCTGAGTCTGAGGGTAACCAAGGATCCACAAATGTTACATTGGGCTTGACAGGGTTGGCCCAAGGTCTTTTGCTCTTCTGGGTAAATTGAAATCTCCCTGCCCTGCCACCCATCTCTGGACAAACGTATGTCTTACTGGATGCTGATGAGCAACATCACCCATTGCCCCAGATGTTGTTTTCTTTTGTGTGCATCACGCATCTGTTCCTTCATTGCACCTCCACATTATAACTGTGTCTGTGTTCTAGGAAGATGATGGACATCTGAATACCCTTGAAATATAGAGGTTATATAACCTAGCCAGCAAGCTGAGGAGTTGCCCCCATGAGGTTCCTTTATGTAAATAGACTCTCAAAATACAGCTGAGGTAGCTATGCCTGGGATCTTAGCGCTCCAGGCAATTGCCTAGCTTGCCTCTGTTGAGCTGTTCCTGAGGTTTGGGGCCAACCATTTCTATTATTGCAACAACACTCTGATAGCTTTGTTTGTTTGTTTGCAGGGGTTGTTTGTTTGGTCTTGCTAAGGAGAGGCAAAGTAAGTGCTTTACATTTGTATCAGTTGCCAAGCAAGGAAGCTTAATTTGCGAGAGCAAAGTTCAGTGTTTGTAGCAGCCCTTCCTGGACCATGATATTTCCTGCCCTTCAACCCACAGCATTGATGCTATGTCCTAAAACAAGGCAAAATGGCCTGGCCCCATTTTGAAGTAGGCACTCTGCTTTCTTGAACTGCTTTTCTTTTTGTTTCTTTAAGTCATTCCTGTTGTAAAATCTACTGGAGACTTTTTTGTTCATCACCAGAATTAAATTGCTGGTTCCTGCTGGTGATCTGTGATTCCTGTATTTGTGGGCCACTGATGTCAACTAACCTCATGAATGAACAACACCAGTCAAACCCAAATTCAACTCATGAAGTTCCATCCAATTTTATTTGGAGTTGACCCATTGAAATGGTTGAGGGACTAACATTGGATACAAACCATTGATCAATTTGAAAATGTATGGCTTTAATAGTTCTCTGTGACCTGGTTCTGTCTCATCCTTGCCAAAATTTTATTTTTGCATGTAGATGATGCTGGATTTTAAAAATCATGTCTTCACTTGGCTTTTTTGTTTCAGTCAGATCAGTTCAAGAATGACTTTTAGAGCTTAAAATCAGATGCATTCTTCAGTGGAAAGAAAATCATCTTAAGTGGTTTTTTAATTTTTTTCAGAAGGAAGAACAAACATAATTGTAGGTTTTTTAAAAGACTCACAGACAAAGCAGTTTAAATGTGTTTCTAGTTGCATCCATGGGAGCTTTTAAATGATGCAAAGAATCATTTTTGATTCATACCACAAAGAGATACTTGAATCGAATTACTCAATTGATGTAGTATTGTTAGATTGAATTGATGTAGTAAAGTTAATGAGTGGAAAGTGGAAAATAATAAGAAGTCCTTGAGTCTGCCATTTCTGGAGATATAAAATTGATAAACCCATATCAATCTGTACAGGATGCTGTTTGCTCAATAGAAAACTTTGAAGATTTAAAAGCTGGCAGTGCTCCTCAGCATATTTTGTACTGATATACAAATGAACAGAATAAGGCTATAGTGAAACTACAGAGGTTACTAGACCACTGTGTGGAAAGTTCTTGCATGACCTAAATATAATGACCTTCCTAATTTCCATACAGGATGCCCATGTAACACCACATTTATGTTACATATGTTTAGCCCATATGTATAGTTGTTATATTGGAACTTCTATACAGTAATGCATAAATATTCTATGAAAGTTGACATGAGTATCATGAACAGAAAGTGCTTTGCACCATGTTTTCTTCATTATGTGCTATTTACTATCGTATAAGCCTGACCTAAGGTTCACTTTAGGAAAAGAAAAAGGGTTGTCATTCATCACATACACTTAAAGATGCAGCAGTGAAGTCTGAGAAAAAAAGACTTTATTGGTTACCCCCTTCCTCTCTTGCATGCCTGCTTTAATAGTTTCTTTGGTCTGCTAAAGGGAAACTGCTGTTGATCTTTCCTGCTACATCACAGAATATCTCCGTAGTAGCAATCAATCCTAGCTCCTTCTCAAGAAAGATTTGCTCATGTTTGACTGCAGAGTAAGAAGTTACACCAAAATTGAGGAGAATCTGACTTTTGGCAATTTTTAGAGAACAACTTGTAGATTTTTTTGTTCTTTGCCCAAGAAACAGTCTCAACTGACTTCTGTGGAGGAGAGCTGCATCACAAAATAGTTGGGATGCTGCTATGTAAATTATACTGAACATAATATTTACAGACTAGAACAAGAAAATTGGTCAAGAAGGAAGGATTAGCTATCAACTGGCACAAAACATATCCTTTTCTATTCTTTCCCCACAAGCAGAAATGGAAGATAAGTCTAGTGCTTCAGTCTTAAGAGTAGAAACTGACCGGGAAAGATATTAAGATGATTAGTTCTTTACCCTAACCTTATTTCATTCCTCATAATTGTGGTTCATTCAATCTGGCACTGTCGTATCACTTACTGAATTACTCTATGTACGTGCCTTTTTGCAGTCATTAGATCTGGAGAAGATTGATGGGTCATTTCTCTTTCAATTTCCTCCCACTACCAAATGGAGGGGGGGAGGGGGAGCCCTCTCTTGGAAATTGCTTTGGCTCCCCATCAGAGTTCATAAAATATTAATTCAGCCCCTCCTAAGCCTGTATGTGCCACACATGCTCTCTGGGAAAGTGGTTATTGTAATCTAACAGCCCATTAGAACCTTCTTTAAATAATTAAATATTGTTATGCGTGCAGGTCGTTGGGTTTTCTTAACCCATGCTGGTATTAGATATTTAGAAGTCTATAGCCACTTTTTAAAATACCTTAAATGATGAAGAAGAATTTGAATTTACATTTATGGTTTTCTGGCATTTATATTGATTAAGCAGAGTAGTGTCCATGTAAGCAAATGAATGGATATGTAATAGGTATTAAATATACAAATACATAGAGGTCAATAGGAAAGCCTTTCACATGCTGTAACATTCAGCTCTGGACCTTTCGGATGTTCCATTTATTTGAGAAAAGAAAGTTAAGGAGATTAGACAAAAAGCATGCTGGGTTAGAGATGATTAACAAATATGATACCATATCGGCTTAAATTTTATTTATTCAGTCTTATTTCTAAAATTATTTCTCAGTTGACTTTCAGCCCAAACAGAACCCAAACTGCCTTACAGATCAGAACTTTAAGGTAGTTTAAAACTTTCAAGCAAGTTGAGAACAAGAGTAGAATGATCTTAAAAAACAAATCACTCAAAAGGATTGAACAGTTTAGCTAAATCAAGAAGAGAATATTCTTCTGCCTTGATACAAATAATTTAACGGCAAGGATAATGAGTGAAGTTAGGATAGTCCGTGTTAATATGATTATCTAGTTCTCTTTTTCTGCATCCACACACTACACTAGATGGACGCAGGCCCAGTAATAAAATATCCCATTCAGTAGACTCAGCTCCCAAATTCTCTGCTTTTCACAGCCAGTGAAAGACAGCAAGATTTGTAACTGCATGTGCAGGTTGCAGTCACTGAACATTAGTAGAGCCCCTTACTCTGGGGAGAATCATTATTCAGTGAGGGTCCCTTGGTTTCACTTACTTATATGTAATCACTCAGAAAGCCTGACATCTGTTGTGTGTCTCAGTGTCCTTGAGCTGGACTCTCATCACCATTCCTGTTTAGCACAGGCACAGAGCACATATGAAGGCCTCCTTATTCCAGAAGCGCCTTCTCTAGCAGTGTAGTTACTCAAGGCTGCATCACTGAGGACCACGGTGCACATTCCCAGCAAAGAACACCACCTTCTTGCAAACGTTAATCCTCGCTGAAGGGTAAATTGTACACAGTAATGGTTAGAGCAGGGGTGGGGAACTGGTGGGCTGGATGTGGTCCTCGCAGCCTTCCCATCCACCACCAGCAGTTTAGCTAAATAAAAGCTTCCACTGGCTCTTTTTAAACAAGCAGCCACAAACTCCAGAATGCCATGTGTGAGAGGGTGTGATTTTTTTAGACAGGTTACAGCTGGGTGAAAAAGGGTTAGCCCTTCTCAGCCCACTGCACTGTGAATCCTCCACCATGAAAGCTACGCAAAGATAGCCATTATTTTTTAAGGAAAGTTTCCATGGAAACTTAAAAAAACCAAATTGCAATGCATCAGCTGGGTCCTTCGAAGGCCAAATGGCCACAGCCCCTTATGCTGTGTATATACTGCCAAAAAAAGAAAGAAAGACAGAAAAGACTTACATAAGATAAGGCTGCAAATAAGATCTTCCATGTTCATATGTTTTTGAGTTCCCATCTGCAAAATGAAGAAAATGGCAATGTTTCTCCCACATGGGTCAAGATGCAGCTTCAGCTCTTGCATCACACCCCTCAGGGCCTTAAGATGTGAGAGGAGTGTGGCTCAGGTGCTGATTTTCCTTCCACCAGGACATTCCCCGGTGCTCGCATGACTCGCATGGATGGCAGTCCCCTCCCCATCCAGCTGCCTTGTGCCCATTACCCTCCACGGTCTACCCATAATTTCTCATCCGCCACAAAGCTCTGCTGCATATCAAGGGCACTTTATCTTTAATGTTCTCTCATTAAGGGGTTGGAAATCAAATGAGAAAACATTGCCCACGTTTTCCCTTATGTCTCTAGCAGATGAGCATCTTTCCGGCATATATTTAATATTCAGATGGAAATGAAAGTGTGGCTTTAAGTTATCTGAGCCATCAGGGGAGGATTAGGCCTAAACCCACCATGCTTGGAGGGGCTTTCCCTCCCTCCCCACCCACTCCCCAGTTTTATCTTCTACTTCTGTGCTTATCCATCTGGACTGCTCGCTTCTCTTGATCTTTCTCTCCACTGCAGGGTACCCATCGGCACCTGCTGAGCTAACTTTTATTCATCCAATCATATGGCCAAAAGATTCTACTCTTACCTGTCATTAATCTTAATGGCAGGATGGATTGGTTCCATTTCCTTTTTATTTTTTTTAAGTAAACATTAAACACTTGTTGCTCAGCCATTCCCAACATGGTGCCCTCCAAATGCATTAGACTGTATCTCGATAGTAGCCATCCCAGGTGGAGGAAGGCTACTATAAAGCTACTAGGCCGTGTGATCTCATTCTAGGTCTGTCGATCATTCCAGTTGCACTGTTCTGTCCCTGCTTTCCATACTTCGTGGCACAGCTGCTGGACACAAGCCTATGCTAGAGGCTGCTAGGGGTGGGGAGTTGTACCTGCCTAGAGCAACATTCAGAACCTGCTGGAGCCAAGCCAGTGAAAGGTTCTGGTAAAGAGGGGAGTCCTGACAATGAGGCTGAGTCCCCTAATAGGCCATGCCAACATCTTCTTGCTCAGCTGCATTTTTGACCACAAAGGCAGCAGTTTTTATTTATTTATTTATTTATTAGGGGAACTTCTATGCCGCCCCATTTGCCGAAGCAATGGTACTGTCCACTCTTGTGAGCTGCCACTTTTTGTCCATGTTTTGGTTCTTCTCTCCCACTCTTCTCCCTTTTTACTTTTTGTTACAGGGGGATCTCTCATTTGTGCCTTTCTTCACCAGGGCTCACAGCGTATCTCTTGGTTGCGCTACCAAAATGGGTGGAATTTTCAACCAGGAAAAGAACATGAGGGAAAGGATGAAGCCTGCTACTCTGCAGTGTTGTACCCTAGCCAGCCGCCACCATTCTGGCTGCTCTTCACATCAATAGGTTCTCCTACCTCACATCCAGCCTGGCCTAGCCACCTACAGCATGTTTGTGATCTGGCCAGGAAAGTCCTTTGTGAAAACATGTTTGGGCACTTTTTGCTTTTCCATCCTGCAAGTGCCAGCACTGCAGCCCTGAAAGTGCTTTTAGCAGCTATTTACACATCTTCAGAAGATCTGTTCTCGCCTCATTAACACATCACCCAGTACTCTTCTGGGTGCTGTTCAAAGTGTCTTGTAGTAAAGAACCCTAAAATGCATATGCAGTCATCTTTCTGCTGTTGCTTTCCTCCCAGCAGGCAGAGCTGTTTAATTCTGCTGTAATATCTTCCTTTGGTTTTTGGAATCTCCTTGAAATGAAGTGTTAACTAGGTATAGAGAGTTGCCACTTTCTCTGGACTGAAAACCTGTGCTTTATAAGTGGCCATGTGTGCTACTGTTCAGAGGACATTCCTCTGTTTGAAGGGCTGTTCAGCCGGTTCAGGCTTTAAGATAAAGAACCGAAAGAAGGCAGAGCTGGTCCTTGAAGTTGTTCATCAGCAGTTACCACCTGGGCGGGCAGGCACACAGGTCAGCTGGCCACAGGCTTCCATGTTATGGTTGGATGCGTTGTATTTCTAGGTAAATTATTTCTATCCTGAGAAATATTAATTCCTATCTATAGAAATGTTTAGAGGCAAGGAGCTTCAGAGGAATGGAGCTGCCATGCTGAAGGCTCCTCTTGGGGCTATACGGCCATCAAGACACCAGGGCATGCCATCTGATGACCTCAGAGACCAGACATGCTGCTAAGGGGCAGGCAGTCTCTCAGGTATTCTGGCCCCAGGTTGTTTCAGGCTTTATACCATGGTATTAGGATTAACCCTGGCCCAGTAACAAATAGGCAGCCAGTGCAGTTTCCCCAGCAAAGGAGTGGTATGCTAGAAGGGGCAACTCCTGACAGCAGCCAAGCTGTGACATTCTGCATTAGCTGCACTTCTGGGTCTGTCTTAAAGCCAGCACATAAGGGCACATAAGGGCACAGGGCACATCAGGATAATCCAGATGTGAGGTTACCAGCACGGCCAAGCTGTCCCAGTCCAGGGCAAGTGATAGCTGTTAAAAGTATTCAAAACTGCCATGGTCACTTAGGACTTCAGTGCCAGTGATGGATGTAGGATCTCCTCCAGGCTATGAATCCGGCCTTCCCGTGGGAGTGAAATCCCATTCAGAGCAGGCAGTGAGCTGATCTCCTAGACACAGTCACCAAATCTGGCTTCTGTTTTGGCAGATTTCAGCTTCAGTTTATTGGCCTCCATCCAGCCTATCACTGACTCTAGACACTGATCCAGCCCTTTCACAGCCTCACCTAATGCAGATGTCACAAGGGACAGAGTTGTGTGTTGCCAACATTCTGCTGGAACGTGGCTCCAAATCCCTAATGACTACTCTCAGAAGCTTTTTATAGATGTTGAACAACACTGGGAACAAGATGGTACCCTGTGGAATCCATAGCTCAATGGCCAAGGAACAGTCACACAATGTTAGTCTCTGAAATTGCCCCTGCTTGTAGGACTGAGCTTTTTCTACACAAGGCATGCATTGTGTGCTTCTCGTTTTTTCTGTCTAAACATGCATAGGAGTGTGTCCTTAACCTTCAACGCTGTGGAAAGATTCTGAAAGGATATTGTCGCCCATCCAGATTCTAACCAGGCCTGACCCTAATCCAAGATTAGGCAGGATCAGGCACTTCAGACTACTTCTTAATTATAATGTTCATGCTTACTCTGTGATAGGTACAGGGCCCTCAATCCAGATTGGCCCCTCACATGGGAGACAGGAGACTTTTAAGGTACAGACTGAGGGCCCTGCACTTACTCTACAATAAAAATGGAAGGATGACAGCTGCTTGACATGTTTAAAGTAGTGTCTATTTGGATCCTCTGCTGGTGAATGGAATAGGAAGCTTCAGGCTGCATTGACAGATCTGCCAGTCTGGGTGCTTAAAGACTTATCTGGAAGGCTTCCAGGAGAAGTTTTTATCCTGCCCTTGCCCTGCCCCATTCACAGAATTTAACCAGGGATGGGGCAGGGGGTGTTCCAGTGACATCACCTCCTACTTATAACCAATCCTTCCATCATTTTCTCACCACAGAATATTTATTAAGAAAAGAACGCATGGTTCAGGATGGCTCTGTCTTTTCGCACTAGGATGTCTTCATCTGGAGTGTGCTGTTTCTCCGTTCCCTAATAACATTTATAGGTGGTTTGCAAAAAGATGTGGACTGTTGCCTACCAAAGCTGCTCCTAGCACCCTGAACCACTTAGTCCCATTACAATCTGCTGCTTTTAGTAACCAGCCCCTCAAATAAGAAAATCAGACTCTTCCTATAATACCCACCAAGTATCTCAATGAAGATCCCCCAGGCTGTAACCCTTGCATAGGTCATGTGCTTTCTCTGGATTTTCCTAGTGTTGTTTGGCATACCTACCATCATGCTCCACTCTCCTTAGGGTGGCTTTATTTGCTGTGCTTTTGCATGATGTTATGCAATGCTGTGGCACTGTTTGCTGTGTTGTATTAAAGGGGATACAGATGGTTTATTTTAAACACAAGGCAATATGGGTAATACTGTTGGCCATTCGGCATCTTAGTAGTTTCTTTGTGGTCTTTGAAATCTTCTCTGCATTATTTGTTGTCAGAGAAAAGCAGCAGGAAGACTATCCTTAAAGCTTGACAATTTTCATCCATCACTGATGTCTTGTGCTAGTCCGTGGCAAATGATGTTACTATTTTAATACGGTAGTGTTATGCATCTTTTGATTACACCCTTTCAAAGCAGCCTCTGCACACCTGTTGGGACTCCCTTTGGTGGTGGTCGGGATCTCTTGGTTCTTCAGCAGCAGGGGAGCTATTTGTAGCCCAACCTGCTTTCATTATTATTGCAAGTGTATGTTATTAATCTTTTGTGCAAAGCTTCCTTTCTCGCAGGAATTCACGAGGATGGGTATTACATTGCAGTCTTTCTCCCACCCTGCTCAGTCTGAAAATATGACAAGTGTGACCCTCATGGACTCTGCAGAGGTCAAAAGCTAGATGATACTTGAACTAGCGTATTATAGATATTAAAACTGAGATGACAAAACTGGTAACAACAAACAATTCCTCCCACCCTCTGATCCTCCAAGATTTATAAACTGAGAAGGTTTATTCAGTCTGGAAAATCAAATGCAGGGGAGCATCTCTACCATTTTGTGAAGAAACAGGACAGTTTCTCTCACATGTTAGAGTTCTCCAACTTACCCAATAGGCCATGTTACATTATGAGAATGATAGGTCTTCTTTAAGTCTTCCTCTTCTCTCATTGAATCTGGCAATAGAAAATATGGCTCCCTGTTCAATGAGAGACAGACTGCTAAAACTCTCTTCTTCATGCACATGTAGGTGCACAGGAGACACAGATAGGAGAAGGTTAAACCTCCCTGCCCTCCCTCAGCACAGGTACTAAAAATGAAAAGGGGAAGAAGAGAAAAACAACTCCCTCAGCACCACTGGAGGCCTGCCCTCCCCCTCTTCCTTCGAGAAGGCTGCACATTTACTAATGAGTAAACAAAAGAGAATCAGCTGCACACAAGTATATCATGTAGTGTGACCCTAAGACATCACAATCACGGTGGCTTCAGAAGAAAAGCAAGTTCAAGGCCTATCAACGTTATGCAAGTTCCTGGTTTAAATGATAGACTGGTAGTGATTTCAACTGAGCAACTATTGGCAGTCACTTGTTCCTGTTGTTACCAGAGTCTTCCAGGGTCTACTGTCCACTCGCTTTGGAAACAAACTAGAATAGTGGGGAGCAGAGGGAGCCAAATTCATTTGTCTCAGGTCTTTTGCAGAGAGGAGAAAGTCAGTGTATGTCGTATTGATGAAGTCTTCAAGCTCATCCCTGAACATCTGCTTCTTCTTGGCCTCAACAATTAACTGAACAGAATGTTAGCCTGCAGTTGAAGCCTGCCTTGAGTGGGTTGATTGACTGGCGCTTGCAGCATCCATCTTGCCATAGCACATGTCTGAGGAAACTCATATAATTTCTCAGCATTCTGGGATACCAAATCACCAAGGAGGTTATACCTAAAGGCTCCAACCCAGTGCTCACCTGATGTCTTGAACTGCAACTCCCATCATTCCTAGCCAGCATTAGGACTCATGAGAGCTGCTGCCCAACACATCTGGTGGGCACCAGAAAGGGCGGCTGGTAGCCTAGAGCAAATTGTGTTCACATGTTTCCCAGGACCAGCCAGAGCTTTGCAAAAGAAATTCTGCTCTATAACAAAGCCACCAAGGGTCACAAGCATTTCCGCAGCCAGGAGGATCCATTTTTATCAAGTGGCCTGACCTCTGCTTCAGCCAGACCAGCTTATTTCACCCAGTGTTGGTTAACAAAAGGCCCACTGACAACTTCATTAGTGAAAAGCACTCCCCCCACACTTCATATCCTATTGGGATTCAGGGTCCTGACCCTGGGGAGAGAGTAGGCAAGGCCAAAACATGCCTTAAATTCCATTTTTCAGCTTGCACTAGTGCTGCCAAGAGTCTTAAAGCAACAGAGCCCTCATGCCATGGTGAACAGATCAGGTTAGAACAGCTCAGAGTCCTCTGTGGGAGTACTGCTATCTCCAGATCTGAATATTTCCCTAGTTTGTTGATTTGATTGTTAAAGGTTACCCTGTTCTCTAATATTTTCTCCTAGCAAACACAGTATGAGCAACTGGGGTGGAGGAAAAAGCTGTAGGCGTATTTGCTTTTAAGCTCAAGCTATGCAAACGTTGTTAGCATGAAATAATTTGGAAAATGCATCCCGAGACAACTGTGTGGCCAAGTATTTCTTGGTACTGCAGAGCTTAAGAGGGGAGAGATGCATGATCTGCATAAACCTTTCCCGGCAGAAAGCTTCCAACTGAGAGATGCTGTAGCTGTACAGCACAGGATGTGCTATTTCAATTTAATTTCCCTTTGCCCGGTCCAGAGCAAATTGGATAATACTAAATTTTGTTAAGAGTTTTTTTAAAATCTAATTGTCTCTAAAAGAGACTTGGCTGCTGAAAACCAAATTCAGGCACTTTAAAAAAAATAGGATTTATCCTGCCAATGGCACATTTGACACAAGGTCCTTCTGCAAAAAATAAAGTGGTACAACCTGTGGCTTTTGAAAAAGATAGAAAACCTGCAGAATACACAGAATAGGAACATCCTTTGTCCCAGTTTTTGAACCCTGAACTGAAGTCTCATATGTAGAAAAATGAAATGCCTCTAAACCTGAAAACTGGTTCTACTCAATAGTTTTAAACCCAGGAAAAGGAAAACAGGAAAGGAAAACAGGAAAAGGAAAAGGAAAACAGAGGTGCACTCCTCACCTGCACTTGATCTGTGCCAGATGCACACTCTTACAGCTTTGCACCTACTTCAGCACAGTCTAATCCCTAGCAAACTGGATGTGTACTGATGGGAAATAAATAGGCTTGCTACTGCAGTAATCTGATTGCAAGGCAAAGGATGCTCAGTCATATTTAGTGGTAGCCCTAGAAAACCTCTGTGTGAAAGATTGATCTGCTCATCACTGTCCTCTTCCCGAATAAGCGAAGGGACTTGCTGCTTCTGCCACAGCACACACTGGATGTCCTAGAATAAGCATGGCTTTATTGATGTCCCACAGCAATAACTACAGAATCTAATGTAGGATTCAGTAGCTTTAGCTGTTATGAATTTTCAGTTTTATTAAAAAAGAAAGAGAAGTGTTTCTAGCTCTCATTGTTGCAAAGAACCCCTTGTGGTTCTTTGCACTAAAGCTATGATTTTTCAATTAGACTTTTGTACTAGGTAAGATCTTGGGTCCTGTTTCATCTTTTCCTGGAGGCACTTCCTATTCCTATTTCCTCCTGTAATATGGATCAAAGATGTTTTCTTAGCATCTTTTGTAGGAACCAGCTTTGTTTTCAGCTGGTGGTAGTTTTGCCTTACTGCATCTATAAAATGGTGACTTACAAGTAGGCTGGACTATGTGTCTTCACAGAAAGTAGGGCATTAATGTTAAAGTGTATATGGTTCCTTCACTGCACTTGAGCAGAACTCTCTTTTTCCCTTTTCTTTGCCGATTGACAACCTCCATCCTTACCAACCTGAGAGTAGCAAATAGAGCTAGAACTACTTCTTCCTTCCTCCTTTTGGGACCAAAGAACAGGTGATGCCCTTTTCCTGCTCATAGGTTGAGCTGCAGGGGCAGCAATGGACTATTTTCCCTCCAAACACTGGGGATTAAAGCCAAGAGGCGGAGTCCAATCCAGGAACCTTCTCTTCCCTTAAATCTGGTTCCCCCAACCTGGTTCCCTCCAGATGGGTTGAACTGCAACTGTCACCAACCCCAGTTGGGTGAGGGCATTCCTTGTAGTTCAGCACATCTGCAGGACACCAGGTTGGGAAGGCCGTGTCAAGAGGTGCATGAGCACTGCAGGAAGAGGCTCACTGAGCCGAACCTGGGGTTTGCATATGATCAGATGAACTATCCCTGCAGTTCTAACACCTGAAACATGATGCTTGCAGTTTAAGCTAAAACACAGAAGGATGACTGGCTGAATTGGTGCTCCAGTGGTGATTGGGAGGGACTTCCCACAGTGCCTATTCCATGTTTCTCGGACCCATTCCTTAGAGAAGCATTTCAGTCTGGAGATGAGCAGGGGTAAAGGTTGACTTATCGGTGAACAGCTTCACTTTGGCAAGACAGACCTGTTCTCTTGTCCCGATGGAGTCTACGTGGTCTGCTGGCTTTCCATTTCCATTGTATCTGAATTTGCTGCCCACAGAGCTTGGAGTATCCAAATGTTCTCACACAGCAACAAAGAGAGGCAGACAATGGAACCGGTGAAAGGAAACAGAAAACAGTCCGTGTGCTTGTGGGCAGCTGTTTGTTTTAGGACAAGATCTCCCACTTCCTGCTGCTTTTCTACATGTGAACACTGCACTTGCCTGCAGATTTTTTTGCATGAGCCTTTATTTGAGAGATTCCAAGCCCCTCCCACACCTGCCCACTCTACTCTGCTGAACTTCGTAACTGTTGCTAGTCAAAGTCTGCCAAGGAAAGAAATGAAACTCAGGCTTCGCCATTCTATTTTTTGATTTCTTGGTCAGTTTAACCCCTGAATTGCGTATGTTTGCCTTGATCCACTCAGGCTTCTCTTGTGTGCATGACTCGATCCACTTTGCCTTCTCTTGCAAAAGACCAGATACATAAGTACCTCTCAAAATGCAGTTTTTACCACTTCCCTCTCCCAGATCTAATCTCTCCATCAACAGTCGACCTAACTACAGTGGTCACGACTGTGGCCCCCACCACAGAAGTTACCACTACAACCACCACCACCACCACCACCACGGAAGCCACCACGACAACCACCACAGAAGCCACCACCACCACCACAGAAGCCACCACCACCACCACCACCGTGGAAGCCACCACCACCAGAGAAGCAACAACCAGCACCACAATTGTTGCTAGTACAATAGGTACCATAACTGAGGAGATTGCGGTTGTGTTTTCCTCATTCCTTTATGTTAGCTATGTGAACCATAACAGGATCTGCTCAGATTCTTGGAGAGATTGATCCTAGACAGCACAGGTGAGAACCCAGATTTTGAGGGTTACCACCTCTGAGGTCAGAAACTGTTCTCTGCCTTTGGAGCTGGGAAGCAGAGCTCTGCTCCTCCTCACCTGCCCCCTCACAGCTGGCATAGGAAGAACTGCAGCCACTGCTCTCTGGAGCTGGGAAGGTGACCTTGGGGAAGCATAAAAAAGGATGTTTTGTGAGAAGAGGAGACAAGGGAAGCCAGGAAGCAAGGTACCCTGAAGTCACTCCAGTCTCCGTCCTTCCCTTTGTAGGTCACTCCTACTAGATGGGCAAAACCCATTTAGTGAAAATGCAGAGCAGGAGGATGGGAAGTGAAGTCCACCTCCATTGCCTCTCTCACCCTGTACTGGATGCCCATAACCCTCTTAGTTTGGGGTCTTACAGGTATCTCCATAGGGTTGTGCCCTAAGCCTATAATTAAGGCTTAACATTAATGTATAGATGTTCGTCAAACACTGACCATAGCGATTCTCTCAATACTATGCCAATCTCCTAGCAACAAATGAAAATAAATCCTTGGGTTGTGCATTTGGAGGAAGCTTGGTTAGCTTTGATCAAGGTTCTCCAATTAATCTTTGGAGAAACAGATGCACCTTAAAAGCCAAACACTGCCAGTCTTGACGTGAACTGAATTCCATAAGACTTCGTATCTTTGGTCCCACTAGAGACTGCTACAGAGTATCTGGCTTGAGCAGTCCCTAAATCCCCTTGTCCAAATTGTGACATGTATATACATAACTCAATACTAGTCACTGAACATGGAGCATCACAAATTATATTTTATTCATGTTAATACTCCCGCCTAGTTATTATGGGGTGAACATCGAAATGCCATCTGTTTGCTTATTTATGTGCATGCTTGACCAAGGATCGTGTCTGGCAGCAACTCCAAATTATTTATAACTCTCCAAGGCACACTGAACATTATTGATAATTTAATTTAGCAGCTTCTGTCAAGATCCAGACAGCCCTTTCAGCACACACAAAGCTTTAGGAGGAATTCTTAGGAGGGATTCTTGCGATGCCAAAAAGGCATCTTTCTGGCCCAGATTTCTGAGGTGACATATCAGGAAGAGCAGAGATCTCCTATTAACTCAGAGAACTTGTGGCACTCAATTGTTCTGATCCAAATGCACTTTAGAGTATAGGAAAACTGATCAGCAGAACCATGTCAAATTGCAATGCACAGAGAAAGTTCATCATTAGCCAAAGCCAATTGTGATGCCAATTTAAAAGGTGGCATCGTTCACTGGAAAAAGGAACAGGAGATGTTTAATTCCATTCTGATGAGAAAGGGAGAAATTCCCATACCTTTGTTGAGGCTAGTAAAAGCAGTGATCTGATTAACTCAGTTATGCACCCCCTTCATCATGGGGTGTGCCAAGTCCCCTATGCCAGTGTGCACTCCCCCCACTGACTGCAAAGCTGCTCTACAGAAGATTTTTGTTAACAAGCAACAGCTGAGACTTTTAAATAATCAATAGCAGTGACATCCTTAAGGTCTCAAATTACATACCCTGGGGTGGTTGCTGACTAATAGGCTATGCTGCCCAGCACTTGACTGATAATCCAGCTGCTCCTGAAGCAGCATGAGATCTTAAAAAAAAAAAAGCAGAACACCTTATTTGAAAGTGCCTGCAGCAGTTGGCTACTCCCATGCATGCAACAACAACAACCGGACACTTGTGTAGAGTATTTCAGGGGATCAGACCAAAACACAGGTCTTTCATGGCAGAAGCACCATTTCAACAACGGAGTTCCAAGATCACAACTCAGTCACTTAGCTGCTGTGCTGCACATCATTTTATACAGAAGGAAGACCCAGTGAGTGCTTTTGCTGGCCACTTTATTGCAAAAGAACTACTTCTCAGGGCAGCTGTTCTTGGATGAATTGATTTTGCAAGATGTATAACAAAACTTTCACTTTAGGTGTGGGAAAGCACTGTAGAAATATTCTTCAAGGTAAATTTATTTTCCTTTAAAGAAAAGAACACTTGATTTGGTTACAGTGGACAGAAAATACAATGGATCAAAATTTCTGACCAGATCATTGCAAGTAAATCTACATCAACTGAATAGAAATACCTGAGTACTGAAATAGGAATGCTTCAAGAAAATATTTTCTGGCTATGAAGTATTATTTTATTTATATGCATAGGATAACATAGCCATCTTATGGCTTGAAATAACCTTGCAGTCTTGGAGAGGAGTTTAAAGCAAACAATGGTACTTCTGATTAAGCCCCACCTTCAAAAGTCTTGTATGCATGGAGTCCCATTGGAGTCAATGAAAATACTTGTGTATATTTTAAACAAAGATGTACAAACCTGGTGTCTGGCTTTCAGCATGAGATTTCTCAGCTACTCCCCAAAACCAAATGTTGCATAACTGAGCATGCAGTGATAATCTATGGGCCAAGGTATCAAATTTCAGTCATTTTAAGATGAATCTGGGTTTGTTAGAAATAGAAATAACTTCCGATAGAGATCTAAAGATACAATAGAGGAAAATGCCATCTTCTTAAGTCACTTTATATAGTGGCTATGTTTGCTGTGCTCTCATTGCAAATACATAAAGACTTCTGTTACCTAATGTGTCCTGCAAAGCATATTGACAAGAACATTTTTCCCCAATTTGTCTGATATTAAAACAATAAGTAGGTGTATGTTAATGGGCACTGAAATTCACCTTGGCTTGGTGCAATATTATGCACAAGATATGTTTAATAAATCTCTATCCCTTTCTATTTAAGTGAACTAGTCAGAGCTGCTGCTGCATCCAAGTCATTAAAGTCTTGGGCATCAGCAGCCCATTTATCTGAAAGGAATTAAGTGGGCAGATAATATGTTAGCTTTCATTATACATTAGTGCTTCAGTATTAAGAGTCTCATCCAGGTTACCAAATGCAAACACTGGATTTATCCATCAAGATGCCCATAAGCAGCATTCATGGCATGTCATGATAAATCTTGTGAAGTTGCTTTGAAACTCTTCCCCAGTATTTAAGGCTCAGCCAGAACGGTAGCTTCTCCCTCCATTTGGATCAGCAGTGTTCAAAGAGGAATGCAGACAGTATTCCAAGGAAATGTGCATGTTGTCCCCTCCTAGAAAGGGTGTCCCCAGAAACACACTGAGCTTGGAAATTTATACAACCCAGATTAATGGAAGAACTAGTCCTGGGAGAAGAGGTACCTTAAAACAAACAAACATACTATGCAGGACAAACGAGTTCCCTGTTTCTTTTGTGACAAAGCAGAAAGTGATGTTCCTTGGCTTTAACAACTGGTTGTGCTGTTTTCAGGAAGCAGATTTTGAGAAGTGAGACATGCTCTTCTCTTAACGCAAAAAGGACACCAACTGCAGTCCAAATGAGTTCCATTAATGGTTAACTGAAGTTCTGTTCTTAAATCTCTGTATAATGATACATACAATCTATCTTGCACCCTTACCCATATATAAGAGTGGCTGGCAGGAAAAGATCGGTTTCCTTAGCCATTTGGAAACAGCTCAGAACAGTGAGTGACAGGTAGAGGGGAAGGAGAAGGGGAAGAGAGCTTTTAAAACTAGCATATATGTAAGCAGGGGTGGCTTTTTATTTGATTTATTATTAGAAGCATATATCTGACCTTGATGCTTCAAAGGACATGTTCAGATAGACAAAAAAAGTTCCTGTCTTTACTAAGTGGCATATTGTTTGTGCTGCCAATTATGCATTACCTATGTGAAATTAGTGTTGTTAGACCATCCAGAATCTGTTACGCACCATACTTGGTGTTTCTTTGACTACATGTCCATATTTTCCCTCAAAAGAAAACGAATCATAAATGTGACATTGCAATGCACCTTGTTGTGATCTAGTTTACTAACCTCTGTTCTAACCTGTTCCCCAGCTGGTGTTGGAAAACAGCCCATCTGGGATGTAAAAGCTTCTCCTAACAGTAACTTGGCAAACATCACCTGGAACCACACGTTTGATCCAGAAACGGAGTTTGTGGTTGAGTATATCAACAGTAAACACTGGGAGCACGAGAATGCTGCAGGATCCTTAATGCCACCAGAGATCCTGTCATCTCTCAGAGGTTTAATGGACCTTTCGTGTCATGTTAATTGTAGTGTAACTAAAGCTGCTGCTTTATTTGTGCATGAAGTGCTGCTTGCGGGGATGGGAAGTGAGGGTGTTTAATTCGCCCTTCAGCTGGGATTGTATTTGATGTTGCAGTCTCTGAAATGCAGCAGAGGTGTCAGAGCAATGCACCCGACAGGATCTGCTGTGATGGCTGTGGGGTGCCACAGAACCGCTATAGAAAGAGACTCAGAAGTCTAGGAAAGCAACCATAGCTGAACGGTCTGGGGCTGAACAGTAATAATTGTGTTTTGAGACTGATGCTCTCAAAAAGACCCAAGCAGATGTAGCTGAATATGAAAGTCTTATTGACACTTTTCAGGAAGCAGTGACCAAAGACTGTATATGTAAATTTTGTTTTCAATGTATTAATGCCTCACCCTATTTCCTGCTTGTTTGTTGGAGTTAAATCTAGCAAGCCATGCAAACTTTAAAGTATGCTCATGCTGATTAAAGACCTGAATCAAATACCATCTGGTTTTATAGCCTTCTGGATAAGTTATATGTCTTCTCTAAGGTTTTAGCTTGCAGGCAAATCCCTATTTACTATTCCTTGCATTTGTTCCTGAAAAGCATGTGCTACATCTCAGTTTTTGTTTTTTAATAAATAATCAACCATTCTGCCCTCTGAGAATTGCACTTGCAAGCACGGCTAAATATAAAGTATTTGGGGCTATGCTTTACCTCGGGCAAAGTTTAGGGGATTCCTCTGCGGCCTTCTCAGCTGGCTGCTGTCCTGTCCTGGGGGAAAGGATAAGACACTTTCTCTAAGACACCTCCCAATTCTACAATTATAAAGTAGGTCTGTGAAATCCTGCTGCCTGGATGTCCCTTTTAAAGACACCAGGGTTTTCAGTCCTTCATTCTGACATTCTCAAAAACCCGGCCATTGCCAACAAAAGGATTTCAGTGATTTTCAGCACCTCTGTGCCATCACAGATTAGGGACCTCCTTGCCAGATGCTGTGCTTCTGGTCATACAGCACCTAAATCCATGACTAAAGCTTCTGCAGTAGGAATTACTGCAATTTCATAGGGCTTGCTACACACAGGGTTTCAAAACAGCTGTTGGTTTTATTTGCATTGCATGCGAATGATTTTAAAAGACTGCATTTAATATAATTTAATATTCTGATTTGTTCACATGTTCCGAGTTAAGAATTTAGAAATGATGTTCTCGCTTACCCTTTACAACCTGCATTGCAAGAGCACTTTTTATTCATAATAAGCATGCTGACAGGGGGGAGATAGTTGCTACTAACTCAGCACATTTGGCACCTGCAAGCTGAGTAAGGACTGTGCCAGTCCCTTCCTGTTCAGAGGAGAGGGTTCCTAGAGACTATTACACAGAAGCCTCTTATTTCTTTTCTGGGTAGTTTTTACTTCTTTCTTTTTTTGCACTCTGGGTATTGTATCAAATGATTAAAGCAGTACTGTGAGAAGTTTCCAGCTGGTTTCAGCCTAGGGATAATGTAGCAGGTGCTCAATTAGGTTAGTTAAATGATGTCTTCAAAATTCATACCCCTGCAAAGTAGTGAAGTGAGCAGGTTTGCACAGCTTTTGTAAACCAGCCCTTGAACTTTGAATTGATGTTGCCTGAGATTCCAGGCATCCACCTTGCTGATATATCCTCTATTCCAGGGAGGCAACCTGGTGCCCTCCAGATGTTTTCTACTACAATTCACATAAATTCCAGCCAGCACAACCAATGGTGAGGAATTAATTGCCACAGAAAACATCTGGGGGGTTGGGGGGTACCGGCTTGCCAAAACGTATTTTGTTGTTGTCAACAACAAGGACATGTGTCAACTCAGTAACCCAACTTGATGTTAGTGGCATTTGCCTACACAGTAATCTTTGGTTTTTTTCCTGCAATCTGCCTTTGATGTGAGGTTTCTATTTCTCAGGTAACAAAACAGTGAAATCTTTCCTTGGTAAAGCATTTGTGGAGCTGGTTGACCTGACTCCCGGGGAGAAGTACCTAGTGCGGGTTTTTCTCAAAGGGAATGATACTATCAGCTCGAACGTAACCTTTCAGACAAGCCCAGGTGAGATGGGGCTGAGCCCCCTCTGTGTGATGCATTGTAGAGGCGCATTCCATTCTGAGCTTGACTGCTTCTTCATGATGCTTCTTCAGATGGGAAAATTAAGGCATGCATGGAGAAAACTTCATCAGCTCCTTTGCTGACATTGCTCCCTCTGCCCTTATTATTCAGCTATCAAAATTGAAATGTATCAACTTTAACGGGGATTTTAGATTATGTTCTACTTGTAAAAAAGAAATAATTGCGCTTTCAGCAGAACTTGTTCTGTTTTTAAAGATACACATTTGCTTTTGGAAGAAGATGCTTTATAAGAAGGGCAGGCTCAAAAATGAACCCTCTGGCTAAGGGCGCTGTGGCTTCCTGGATGTACATGTTTCCCTTTGTATGTGCTTTGCATTGCTCACTGTCCTGTTGCCGGCTGTTGCATGAGCACATGCAATTATATGATGGCTGTTGTATCTGGGTGTTCATGCGAAAATTTTGTAAAGGTTAATATTGGATGGTGGATTTCTCTGCAGGAGAAATAGATAAGCTGCATGTTCATGGTAACAAATGAAGTAATTAATAAATTCATAAAAAGAAAACTAATACATTAAGTCATAAACAGTAAATTAAGAATCAAACCTATTTACCTTTGTAGAAAGTTACTGTATATCATCTTTGTATTCCTTATAGAGGTTGCTTCTACACAGGGCCTTTTCTCCCATCTCTTCTGTCAATTTTATGGGGAATTCAGGTTATGATTTTGTAAGATCATTGCATTCCAGTAAGGTTTGTATTGTTTTCCATATCTGTTCAGATCTAATTGTTGGTTTCTTCTTCATCTCCCTTCTTTTCCTCTACATCTCCTGGCAGTAGAAAAGTTTGTAGTACCAACCTGTCCAATATATAATGACAAAGTGTTTACTAGATTTTTCAGAGTTGCCTAAACTTTATTGAAGGCTTCCTAATTGCTATTTCACTAGTTAAGAAATAAGTTGATTAAGGGGCAATTCACTAATCTTCTGGTCGTACTGAATAGGAAGCAATAAATGGCGTATGGTCCAAAGAAACTGCAACCATTTCATCATTTCCTCATTCATGAATTGACCGTGGAAGAATTGGGGAAAACACAGGAAGATTATGAATTTAAGATGTCATTTGGACCCCTGTAACATTTTCTGAATGAGGCTTAGTGAGTAAACCTTATTTAAGGATTATGGTCAAAGGGAAGGGTGTTGCTGGATGGAAGAGTACTATATTAAATGCAGCACTGGCCCTTGATTTTCTGTTTACTTCTAGCTGCTTGTGGAAACAGTGCCTCAGTCATGTTCTGGTGGGAAAGCCATCAGACCTAAGTTTATGCATTCATCTTTCTGAGCTTTCATTTCCAGATTTTGAGGAGTATTCAAACCACCTACACAAGTGCTGTTTAGGTCTGAGCATCATCCCATCCCAGTTCATTCATGGGATAAGTGATCCATTACAATAGCTCCTTTTGTAGAAGCATCTAACCAGAGAAAAGTGCAACTTCTATATAAGAAATACTTGGCATCCATTCTGAAGAGTGCCCCAGTAGAGAGAATGGGATTACCATTGTGTAACCAAGCTGCCCATTTAACTCAAGCAAGTTTTTAAAATATACAACAACAAAGCTTATGCTGGGATAAAGAGAAGGAGAAAATGTGAAAGCAAATGGAACGATAATGACAACGAGGCTGCTGCTGCTGATGATCTGACAAGATCCTCAAAGTGAGCACTGGACAAAGCAAAGAAAAATATGCAGGCCCTGCCCAAGTGACTTACATTTTTATTTAGATAACTAACATGGAACATAAAAAACCTTAACACTAGAGGCCAAAAGAAGTAGCCATAGGCTGCTTCTACTGAAATCAGAATATTAGAATAGCCTAAGTATCCCCTTTTTAAGACATTGATCTCAAAAAAAGGTGAAGAGAAGTCAATAAATAAATATCAACAAGTAAAGAGGAAAAGAACTAGTGGCATTAAATAGAGGTAGGAAATTAAAAAGTGCCAAAGAAACAGAATACCAAGCTCAAGGAGCAGAACATCAAAAATGTGAGATGAAAGATGAGTAAGAGCTAGAAAATGAATTTATTCAAAGGTATATAACACATGGAATTTGAAAAGAAAAGGGTAGCTAGTGAAGAGAAATCAAGACCAGAGAAGCAAAATCATACATACAATATGGAGGGTAGCAGAATGCAAAACAGAAATGAAAGTACTCAGGTAGAAATAAAGATGAATTAAAAAAACACTACAGTAATTAACCCAAGAGAAAATAAAAGAACAAGCCATATGAGCAGAATCAACAGGAAAATAATGAATTGTAAGCATTAAAACAGAAAATGGCAGGGGTACTTAAGAAGGAAAAAAAATAACATTTAAAAGAAACCCTCTCACTTTCTCTAAGAGAGCAAAAGTTATTTTTCTGGGAAGAATCCAGAACAAAGGTTAAATAGAAAATACCTGGCAGTCTTTTCTTAGAAAAAAACAGAAACCAATCCTTCATATGTCTGAACATATCAAAGCACTGGATTAAACACAGTTGTGCAGTTGAAACCCACACATCCACTCATAACTTACATCCCATAAGGAGAGAGCTGCTGGATGAAACCAGCAGCCAGTCCAGGACATCCTGTTTGTCTGTAGCTGCCCAACAGCAACTGGCTCTTTTCTGCTTTCTGGAGAATTATAATGTCTTCACATGAGCCACTCCACAAGCTATTGTGCAAGCAGGATTGCAACCTTTGCCTTTGGGAATCCAAGGTTTATGTCTCTGCATAATTTCAGCCCTTCCGGTGTATTTGGATGCTTGATTTGAATGGCTGATTTTGTTTTTCAGCTGGGAATAGTTTTACTTAATAAGCTATAAATCCCTTTTGCGTACTTCTAGAGAAAAGGCAGGAAGTTATTTTCCCTTGTGTCTCCCTTGTGTCTGCATATAGGAACTCTGTTTCCTAAATCTGTATGGTTATGGACTGTGTGAGTGCCTTCAAGGACTTAGCTGGGAGGATCTTCCAGTGATTGTCTGTAAAGCTTTCACTTTTTGTGAAAGTTCCTGTTAATATGCACACAGTATAAACCTACAACCTTTCACTGAGCTGTATTAAGAAAGTTGTTCTGTCTCTTTATAGCTTTGTGTATCCACACAGTACCCCTTTGAAGGGAGACAGATCTGTGTAATTCTCTCTTTTTCTTCATGTTCACCTGCAAATTCATGCAACAGTTACCTTCTCCCTGTCTACTGCCAGCAGTAGTCACAATCTGGGACTAGCATGGTTCATATAGCACCTGCGGTGGGAGAAAAACATTGAATGTGCACGTGTTTTCCCCAGGCCTGGGTGGCATGGATAATGGCATCCTTTGGTTTGTAGTGTAAATAGGGAAGGCTAAAACACTGCATGACGCATGGCTTTCCGGAATCAGATATTGCGAAAGAGCATGTTGTGGCCAGCCAAATCCCTTTCTGCAAAAGTGACTCAGGAAGGGCCTTATTCTGTTCCTGCCACTCTCATTTGTCTTATTTTGTGGGGGAAAGAAAAAGGAATTCCCTGCATGACATAAAAAAGAAATTTAATTTCTGGAGTGCCACAGCCTGGGTCTCCTCTTTTGATGGTCACATGCATATGCCGTGTCTTCAGAAAAAGTCTACATGTTCCACATCATTACACAGTGATGAAGACTTCTAGGATGTATGCTTTATTCCTCTGATGTATCTCAAATGACCGCCTGAGCCACATTATTTTAGTGACCTCATTTCTCTTTGCAAAGCCTCTTGTCTTTTCATTCCTTTTCTCTTCCTGGCTGGATGTTTCTGATGGTAGAGATCAGAGCCGGTAGGTCCATCATGTGCCATCTTTAATACCTGTGACAAGACAGCACTATCCATTTTCTTTCCAGTTATTTTTGAAATCCTCTGTTCTAGCAATTGCATTTTATCTCAATGGAAATTGAACTAACAATGCTGTTCCACAGCTGCTGTTTCTTTGCATTCACCGCTGGTGCTGTTGAGTTTTTGGTTAATCAGAACAAAGCTTTGCAGTATTGAGTGATATTCTCTACACAAATGTAGCTGGGTGAAGAAATAATGTAACAGCCTGTCTTTTGCAATGTTGTAATAGAGATACCAAATGGCACTATCTTGATACCATATCATACACAAAATGCAAGCTTAGTAGCTACATTTGGCTGATTTCTCTTTCTACATATGCTATTATGTAGTACACCTTTTCCATGTCACCACATTTTATCATAAATAGGTAATTTATATGTATACAGACATACAGCACACACCTGCAGAACCAATGCAACAATATCTCTCTAAATTACATCACAGAATACTGGCTTAAATGGCACTTTGGTCCACAGCAATCCAACCTCACACTATTATTTTTCATGTATCCTAGTTTCAGGCTGAGACATTCAAAGATTATGAGAGGCATTAGAATGTTTAATGTTCAAATGAATCCTAAGCTTTAGTTATCAAAACTGATTTGAACACATCAACCTAAAGCTGGTTGATCTCGACAGCTTTCTGATGGCCAGGGGGAAATTTCCAGTTGATCATGTTGGTGGTCCTGTCAAAGACCTGAACAACCTATTGAGCAGAAGACTGACCTCGGTTGTTGATGCAAACCACTCTAGGACACCCTTGGTCATTGAGTCAGGCTAAACTGTTTTCTGGAATACCAGAATGATTGGTGAAGGTGCAGAAATGGCAGCTAAAGCACAAACAGAAAAAGACTTTGGATGAGTTCAGCTGAACACACAGGCGCTCCCTCCATGCATTTATCAGATGAATGGTGCTCTGTGTTGGATTCTTTGCTCTCTCTGTATAGTTGCAGCAAGCCCTTTGCCAACAGAAAACCTGATTCTGTCCTTTTACAGCAACGTAAATGCAGGCTTGTGCCACAGTTCTTACTATGGCATCCTGTTTAGTCTCTACTCCATTTTCCTTTAAAAGCAAGGGAAGATCCATTCTATCTAGAACTTAGCTAAAGCAAGGCTGCACTAAATTTAGGGACTGTTTGGCTCACTTCAGGGCCCACACAGGTCCAGGTGGAAGCACTTCTAGTTTACCTGTTGCTGCTGCATTGGTACCCAAGATGATTCATATATCCATAGGCTCTGCAGGTATCAAAAGATCTGACATTTTACAAATGAGATTTAATTTTGTTGGAACAATTGTATTTGGCATTTGTTACATTGTAGTCTTGGCATTGCCTGGGGGAGGGGGGGAGGGTTTTCCGAATCTGCAAGGAAAAGATCCTTGATTTTAGTACCACCAAGACCACTTTTTACTTTATTCCATATGTCAATTTATCTAAGCTGTTACAGTTCCATTGTATCTCTTAAGATTCATTACTTCTCTTCTTCTCTTGAAAGCTTTTCTATGTTCATAGCATTAAAAGAATCATTGCTTGCTCTAAAGGCCTTGAGAGCATAATTTTATTCCCCCTATCCCAGTTCTGTAGATTCAGTTAGCCTAATGCAATTCTCACATCCATGCAATTAGTATCTTGCTTCCTCCATTAGAAAAACTTCATAGGTTCAAAGTGCGCTTTGCTCCCACGGTAGAGCTTTTAGCAGCAAATGCATGGTAAATCAACTGGCACAAGTGACTGGGAAGAATGTCAAAGTGCAAAGGCCAGGCGGGGCACCTGGCACTTCTTGAGTCAATTAAAGTTGCTCATGCCTACCGAAAAGCATCAGTGGATGATACTCAGCAGCTTTCCACAACCTGGTGCCCTCTAAGTGTATTGATTGCTTCATCCATTGTATTCTGCCAGCATTCCCTGGTGCCACTTCCAGTGGGCACCAAGCTTGGAAAGCCACCTACGGAGGTAGACCCTTCCAGATGGTCCTAATAGTGTCATTCCACTAGCACAAGCAGCATTGTGCTAACAGAAACTGAGCTCTGAACGGAGCGCAGTGGGAGACTCCCACAGAAGTTTAAGTGGTGCAAACAGGTGTGCAAATGCTTGGAGAATTTCCATTCACACAGCAGTGCACTGGCACTTGCACAAGAGGAAAGGCCAGTGGAGCAGTACTAACCCAGCAATTTATTTCTCTGATAGCATGCTGTATTTAGGCTGGCAAATTTTAAACCCTCCAGAATGTTCCCCTCAGCCTTTTGACTGGAGATGCGGGAGACTGAGCTTTGGGCCTTCTGGATGGAAAGTGTGTGCTCTACCAGTGGCCCTTCTTCAAAGCAATAGTAGTGCACTTCACCTTTTTACCCTTCAGTGGTTAGAAGCTTGAAATGTCAAGAAGGAGTGTCTATGCATTAGTCAGCTTGCAATGGATTCCTGGGTGTCGGGGCCCAGTGAGAGCCATGGGTAGCAATATAAAATCCAGAATCAGAACACGTGTTCTGCCCTGCAAGGTCCCTAAGACCAGTTCAATGTGTGAGGTTGCCAGTTCTGTTCCCCAGTGAGCTTGACACTTATAACTCCTTGCCATCCTTGAAGAAAATCTGAAGCTGATTATAGGGGGGCTGGGAATCAATACAATATATTCATATATATGGCTGAAATTAAAAGGGAGGGTGGCCTATAATACATGTCCATGTCTTCCTATAATTACATTCTTGTTGTAAGTCTTGCCAAATGGAGCACTTAATGTGAGTAGATCCAGGCAGAGTCTGACAAATGTCTGTTGGCAACGAACATAGACTGTGTCTTCATTATAATGTTGGCAGAGCTTCAGTACTATGTGGCTCTGCTATTCTTCCATTAGTGCTATTCAGAATATTTTTAATTTATTGTAGATAACTGGGAAGCTGCTTATGCATGTTACTTCCTACTGGAGTTTGGATAAAGCCATTAGGTTATGGTCTAATAGCACAATTCCAGTTTGATTCACTGGGAGGAAAGAAATTATCTCATTGATTTTTGAGTAGAGAATCTAACCATTAAGCTCTTTCGCAATTTGGTCTGAGTGAATCATTCCCAGGATGTAGCTCGCATACAGTCGTGATGATTTGTGTTTTTCTGTGAAGTTGAAAATGTACTAGTGTTGCCTGAGGTGCTTTTAAATGTCTGATCTTTTAGTAATCTAGGATGATCTTTGCCTAAGAAAATCAAGTACTTTGAAAGCTAGCAGTTATCATCATTAAACTTTTATTCATATAAGATACCATTTTATTCATATGTAAGTAATGCCTCCTATTTAAAATCCAATGGACAGTTTGGCAATATATATTATTTTCATAACTAGGTGAGTAGATATCTATCATTTTCTTTTTCATTGAAAATCACCAACAAAATACATTCTCTGTATTAATAGTTTGGAATTCATTTAGCTTCAGGGCTTTGCTCCCAATTTTTGTATAAATACAATAGCTATGCAGCTACATTTGTAGTGCAGGTTCACAACATTTAACCCACACCCTTCTATTTTGTTGAACGTTTTCTCCATTTTGCAAAACATATCAGGTTGGATCCAGACCCAGATGGTGTAACCAATGTGTAACCAATGGAACATGTTGGCCATGACTAAAGTCCCATAGATTAGTCTGCATCCCACTCCTGATATATGCAAGTTAGAAAAACTGAGAAGCTTCAGAACAGAATATGTTTTGCTTTTTTCCTGACCTTCAAGTACACTGGACATACGGTGCAGTGACTGAATGTTAAGCTCCAACATCTCACCATGGAATACTACCGAAGTGTTCTGTTGAGTGTAAAAAATATGGACGTTAGCCACTTGTAGCATGAAAAACAACAAAACAGTATCGTGTTCACTGTATTTTTCAACAAATCCCACCCAAAGATGATGCTTCAACAGAGAGCAGTATTGAAACAACCAGTCCATGCCCGATGTCATCGCTCAGGGTTGGTTACCTCCTGGGACCCAATTGCCCAAAGAGGTATTCACTCCCAGCATCTTTGTGTGTACGTATTAGAGTTCCATGTGTGTTGCTTAAGCCAGCCTGTTGCATTTACAGCCGGTCACAGGCTGCAACTGGACCAAGGAGTCAATAAAAGCTACTGGGAAGAGGTACGATCGCATTTTAAATGACTGCCATCTTAGGCTTTGTGTCCTTTCCATGGAAGGAGAGCACTGACCAAACAATGAGAGAACTCTGATCAGGTTGATTTTTCTGTAGTAAGGCGGTGAAGAAGAGGATGTATAGGGAAGGATGTGCATGGAGGTGAATAGGGGGCAACATTCATTGCTGTTACCCCTCCCTCTTGTTTTAATCTGTGTCAGGACAAATGCACATGGTGTCGTCATGGATTATGCCTTTGTCCCAGAGATTCACCAGTCGCTTTCTGAATTGCTATAAATGTTATGGTAATGGCAGCAGCTGGATCTTGATAGGTCCAAGTTAAGCTGACAAAGTGAACAGAGAAAAGGTGCTTAATCCTAGCAAGAATCCAAGATGGGCAAAAGCTAAAAACTATCTCAGTTAAATCCTACAATAATTTCCAAAAGGAGTTTAGTCTGTAAATGATTCCCTCTAGCTTTGATGCCAGTTGGCAGTATTTGGGACATTGAACATGTTGGGAAGCCATTTCTACTTTTTAATTATCATTCTAGCTACATGCCAGACGAAGGTGAAGCCTCCTTTGGAGAACTTTTGCACCTCTTTTGAGGTATCACCCACAGCATTTCCTAGTCCAATAAAGGAGAGATCAGATCTGTTACCTGCTTCTTCAGCTCCCACTACCCCATTTTATATACGCTTCCTTTATTGGGCAATAGCACATTTTATTTCTTCGCCTCCCCCTGCTCCACCACTCCCTGCTCCACCTTTGACCTTCCCTGCTGCCTTAAAGTTGCATTGCTGCTGTTACTGGTAGAGTCTGGGTTGTGATGCACTCAGGAAATAAAGGTGGGGTGCAGCATAACTTCTCAAATCCAAAAGAGGTGATTGCGCGCATACACACACACACATGTGGAGGTGGGAAGAGAGAGTAGGAAGACAGACATGGAGAGAGAACAGTCCTGAAAATGCGACAACTGAACATGGATGGGATACAGAAAACCCAAGAGCCTTGATCTGCTGTTTTCATTTCTCTCTAGCATGTGGATCAGTTCTATTAACTCTTCTTTTTCAACTCCTCCTGCTAGCATACACCAGGAACCAAGGGGACATTGCAACTCAGGGCTGGTTTATTGGACTGATGTGTGCCATTGCTCTTCTGGTCCTGATTTTGCTGATTGTTTGCTTCATTAAGAGAAGCAGAGGAGGGAAATACCCAGGTAAGGGAAATGTCTGTTTGGTGCATAGTGATTGCCTTTTATTGTCTTTTGGAGAATTTAATCCCGAATCTAATTAGACTGGTCGGAATGTTAGCCTTCACACTGAAAGGATTTTTTCCTACAATTCTGACTATCCTGGCACATAAAAGAACTAATCCCATTAAAGGCAAGGCAAAGAGGATTTCCTGCAAAGTAGAAGGTGATACCTTTTTCCATTACCTTTATTAAGATTTTCCTTTATACCTGCTAAATGTGTTGGCTCGTTCTGTATTTTGTGAACACAGAAAATTTCTCTTGCAGAAATTATTCCAATGCATGTTTTAAAAAACGGGAAAATGTCTAAGCAGTACAACTTTCCCTGTGTCTTTTCTTTTGCACACTATGGCTTTTAATGACCACCATGTCCTCTCCCAAGAGCTGGAAACATGTTGAGTGCAAGATGGCTTGCAGGCCATTCCTGAAAGATGCATAAAGGTCTATTGCAGGACACTTGCTCACTATCACTCCAGTGTGTGAGAATGATAAGCAAGTTCCAGGGACACAACTATTTCCAAAAGTAATAATGTCCCACCTAAAGTGCTTGTTCACTTATTAGTTCAAAAGCAGGACTGGAATTCCCAATCTCATGCCAGGCAGATTAGCTGAATTACCTTTGGCAGCATGGCTTGTCATGTTGTGTGAACCCAGCCAGGGAGACTTGTAGCCATGGTTAACAAGTTACCCAGAACTCATGTGCTGTTGTAGAATTCTGGGGTATCTGAATTCTGGGGTAGAATTCTGCTTGCTATCCAAAGCAATGAGCTACCCTGGCTGGGCTCACATGACATGACAAGCTGACTTGCCACAAGTTAATATGCTAATCCCTTTGACATGCTACTGACCTGTGCAGAGCGGGAAATAAGACACGTTGGCTTATTTCCCCCTCTGTGATCATCTAACCAATGTGACTTGAAAATAATGCAAAGTTATTTTAAGTCTCTGTTATACCTGGCCACTGGGTTTGGAGAGAAAACCCTCACTCTTTTCAGTTAAGGATATACATGTGCATTTA
Organism: Varanus komodoensis; assembly: GCF_004798865.1. Classification (NCBI taxonomy): domain Eukaryota; kingdom Metazoa; phylum Chordata; class Lepidosauria; order Squamata; family Varanidae; genus Varanus; species Varanus komodoensis. The sequence goes on from NW_025335268.1 coordinate 129,187,390, forward strand.
GTTAACAGTGTGTGTGTGTGTGTGTGTGTGTGTGTGTTGCAAAATGGTACATGTGACTGTCCATCTGAAAAAGCTTATTCAAAGTGTGATAGTGGAATGCCACAGAAAAGCTCTTTATACAACTATATTGGGCATACAAGCAGTTCTAAACCTGTTAACGGTATATAATGCCACATCATGACAGGAATCCTACAGTTCAAGGATGTCCCAGGGACCAGAGGATTTTGCAGCTCTCTCTCCTGCCACAGACAATGTTCCTTTCCAGACCTCTCTGTTGTGGACATGGAAATCTTTGCTGGACTTGCTGTTCAAACTGGTGGTGTTGACAAAGGATGGCATGCCAGGGCAGACTGGGGGATTCTTCTGATAGCAGTGTTGACTTTTTAAGGACTGCATCCAAATAATACTGTAGCCGCAGTTATAACAATAAAATACACAGGTGTTCATATCTTTCTAGCTCATAGGACAGTTTCTCAACAATTCTAAACTCATAATAATATGTGCTACTGTATGATCAATTTATTTCAGTTTCTCACTCCAGCATGTAATCAGCATGACCATTTTGAGCCAGGTTTTCCATGTGCAAGGAATAGTAATGAATACTAAAGTGGCATCAGGCAAGATTTTAAGAGGATTGAGGTCACAATCCTGCTCACTCTAAGATTCATGCGTATCATATTTGAAGTGATCAGGAAAGACTTTATAAGTTCATTTGCCAACCACTGTGCTTTACCAAGCAAGGTCCCCCTGAAATCAATCCCACTGTCCAATAACTCTCCTGCTTCATATCTTTTGCATCTGTTCTGATGTTCAATCAGCTGCAACATAACATATATTGGTGGATTAATGGTGCAATTCAAAGCATATGACTCCGAAGATGGTCCTGCTGAGATCTAAGACACTTGCTTCTTTGTAAGCATTTAGGATTGCAGCCTTGAAGACATGAAAGTAAGACTTGTTCTTTTTAGTTTGTAATTGATTGCATATATCTTCACAGTGAGAGAAAATAAAGATGTGCCTCTGGACCCTGATGACCAGAAGGTAGATAATGGGTCGTTTGATTACAGGTATGTTTCCTGTTTAACATATATGATAGGAACTTGACACCTATTTGCTCATGGCAAATATGTGTTGGTTGAGTAATCAAGAAGATTCCATTACATTCCCACAAACTTACATTTTTCTACCACTTGTTATTCCTAAATAACCAAGAATAAAACCTGAAAGGATAATAGTGTGCTCTTAGTGAGGAATCACTACACTTGCCTCTAAGTTGCTGTAGGAGAGTTGGGCACTTTCAACACCTTTGGACTGTCACATACATTCAGACATAAGAATTCAATGAGATATCTGAAGACCTTCACAAATTCATGCCTATTTCATGAATACACTGCCGGAAATAGGAAAACATTCAGATGGGGACCTACATTTCCCATAGCTGATAATCAACGCCAGATTTCAGAATATTTTCTAGAGGATCTTCAGACTATCTGATTTTGGTGATGACATTGCTGTAGCCTACTGGCTTCTTTCATGAGGATCGCATACCACATAGCATCCCCATCCCCAAGTAAAAAGATCCTTTTAAGGATGGCAGCCACTGTTTATTCTCAGCTTCCCAAAGCAAGATGTTTTCTTTGGCTGTTCACAGATGGGTCCTGCGTTCAAGGTTTACATTTGTTTCCCCATTGCTTCCAAGGAACTGAAACAGGTAACACTGCTAGCACTGTCCTGGCTAGGGTGGGGCCCCAGGGGAAGAAGCAAGGCAAGCGGGTGATCAAGGAAGCTACAGCAGAAAGAAGTTGTGAACGGCAAGGCAGGAGTCATGATGGGTCAGCAGTAATGCTAGGTAAGCAGGAGCACACACAGCAGAGACTGTTGGCACCTTGGACAGAGCATTGGAGGAGATGAGCAGTTAGGAAGGTTCCTGCAGCAGCTATGGAAGGTTTAACACAGTTGATAAGCTCAGATCCCTCAGAGGTTTCATCTCCCACAGAAGGCCGAACATCTGCAACTTATATGGTCCTTGGTCATTTCTGTAGTCTTAATGTCCTGTGCAACTCAGGGGAAAAAAGTGTCTTGGGAGAACAATTCTTGGAGGCTGAGGTTGATGGGAGGGCCAAGTCCTTGGTTCCAGGGGATTTGTCAGGGGTCCCTTCAGGTCTTCCCTAGCATACAGTGACCAGTATCTCATTGAGCTCAGAATCTCCTTCAGGGCTATACTGAGTCTCTAGACCCAGTGCCATAACAAGCGCTTGCTAAATTAATTGTGTTTCTTTAATTTACTTGACTTGGAACAATCTGCTCCTTGGTGCATCGCTACCTTGCTTACTGCTTTGAAGCAAAAAGTCCAGGTATTCAAAAGTTTCAGAATTATTAATCAAATAACAGTTGATTTAGAATCAGTCCCACCTTCCTTAGGCAATTCTCCAGTGTTCCAGAATTGCTCAGTAGCTAACAAAGATATGAAAGGTCTTTATTTAAAACACAGAGCAGAATTAGAGCAGTTCCCTATGGTATTTTGAAAGATGGGTCATGTGTAAACCTTGCAGCATAAAATCATGAATTGATCCAGATACACATTAGCAGGGATCTGCCAGTGCTGGAGGATGCAAGAAGGTGATTCTTACCAATTCTGCTCTCTACCTGCAGAACCCTGTGCCACTCAAAATTCTGTTCCAGGATGTTGGGGAATGCCCCCCCCCACACACCTTTGGCACCCTAAGACACAGTGCAAAGAACTAGAGGGGGAAGAGGGGAAGCAAGAAAAATTATATCTCCCCCTTCTCACATCCTCCAGTGGGAAGTCTCCATTGGATCTCAACCTATTCTGTGAACAGAAGGAGCCATTCTGAGTCAAACCCAATGTAATTAAAGCTAAATTGGGCAGATTATTTGAGGTCTGTGCATATTGAAGGATGGAGTTGCTATGAATATGTCATACCAATAGTGGCTGTGTCCTCAAGAGGATATAATAGCCTTTTAGGGAACAGTGCCTACATTTCAAGTGGTTATCCCATAAACTTTTACCATTGTCTTCTGCAAGTCGTTGGCTGGCTTCCCACCCACCCCTCTCTTCCAAAATGCATTTATAGAGTAATACTGTGAGTACTCTGGGCTAATGGACCCAAAAGAGAAACTGTGCATTAAAACAACTTTGAAAGTTGTTGAGTAAAAATCTGCTCTTTGATTCAGCATTAATGTCCTTGATTGACTAAATGGAAGTGTAGATCAAGTTCACATCCATGTAAAGGATTGTGAGAACAAAATTATAATCTAGTTTGTTATTGTTCTGTGCCATCAAGTTGTCTCCAGCTTTTGGATGAATGCCCTCCAAAAGGTCCCAGCTTAGCTGTTCTAAATTCTAGGCTGTGGATTCCCCAATGGAATCAATCCATATCTTATTTGGTCTTCCTTTTCTACTTCTGCCTTCAACTTTCCCTAGCATGATTGTCTTCTCCAGAGAGCCTTGGCTTCTCAGGAAGTGATAGTCTAGTATTCCAGATTAATCTACAACAAAAGCCTCTTAATGTATGGCATGCAAACAGTTGCAAATAAAAAGACAAATATGGCAAATGGATAAAACAGCATGATATAAATAAATGGTGGGTCCCGTAAATAGTATTCTTCAAAACATGTGACCTGCAGCTGAACCCTCATTTTGCACAAGCATTCCATTTTTGCATGCCTGGCCTTTGATATTAAGCTCCTCGATCACAAGAACAACGAGGTTCTAATAGATTACTTTCATTGAAAGCATTTGCTTTTTGCTGTGGATAAAAGTCACAAAAATATATAATTATCTAATCTGAATAGTTCATTTACATTTTTTTAATTTAGAACTGATTCCCCCCCCCCGCCCAATATTATAGAATCAAACTTTTGCAGTGTTGTTATATCGCTTATTTAAAACAGCTTGAGGACTCTTGAAAACACACAGATGGATCAGCTGTGTGGAATGGAATTGACAACTTCAAACAGAGCCATCTCTGTTTCTTTCTTTTTGCCTTCATGCTATATCAGACCTTTGTGTTGAGCCAATGTTATGTTGTTGGCAACAATCCCCCTAAAGTTAAAAGCTGCTTGCCTAAATGATTGAGGCCATAATCATATGCATGTTTAATAGAAAAAAAGCCCTAAGACCTGCTGGGAGTGGAAGGATGTTTCCTTTCTAAACATGTGTAGGATTGTGCCTTCAAGCTTCCTCATTAAATCCCTGCACTTTGATGGTAAGAAAGGACCTAGAGTTCAGTATCCATCTATAGCAGTGAGGTGGCTGGGAAGCAGAAGTTGGTTCCTTTTGCCTTTTAAAGCAGACTTAACTACAATGTAGACTGAAACTCAGTTATCTTCAGATATCCTTTCTGAACTCTATAATGGAATTCTCTAATCAAAAATGGAGACTTAAATACATGTATTAGGAGAAATAGCATTCAAAAGCCTATCATATGAAAAATTGCTTGCAAAAAGATGTGCAACAGGCAAAAATGAGTGTGTTTGGAGAAATGTGCACAAAAATGCTTTTGAATTTTCATGCAAACTTTTTTTCCATCTCAAAGTTGGAGAGGAACCAAAGATTAAAATAATAAGTAGAGAGAAACCAAAATTGCTAAATTTGTGCATCCTTAAATGAAGCATACCTTAGAAATACCAGAGTGCTTTTAGGGGAGAAGTACAAAAGTGGTGAGTAGATTTTGCCCTCCCTTCAACTTGAGCTTTGGCAAAAGTCTATTTATGTGGTCATGTTCTGCCTCATCCCCTGAAGAACTACTGCACAGGTTAATGCCAGGAGTTTCAGAAATGGCACATCTTGTAAACCCTGGGAAAGGCAAACAGGAATAGTTAACACCCAAGCTTGGCTGGCAGATTCAGATCCACAACTGTTGAAAGATTAGGCCACAGAAAGTGAATCCCAGCACTTGAAAGGTGGATGGGAGCAGAGATGACATGCTTTCTTCATTGGTTGTCATACTGCCTTCATAGAAGCATGTCTGATGTGACATCTCGTCACATCCTTAGTGCCCCACGCACTGCATTCCAATTGCTGCAGCCTCCAATTAAGAGATACTGTCAATTCTCTTTACTCTGCTGCCAGAGTAATGGTCTCCTTGTGCCCAGACTAAACTAAGTTTTGAAGCCCTTATCCTTAAATAGCATTCTGTTCTAGTAATCATGCCTTACTATACCAAGTGATGGGTTGACAGAGAGAGGGAGGGCGAGCACTTGCACATGAGCAAGCCAGGAAACAAGTCAGAATTAGACTATTAAAACTTGAGTCCCACTGCTCTGGTCTACCTGCTCCCCCTCCTCCTTTCCCCCCTCCCCCCACTCCATATTTTCAGGGATCAGTACAGGGCTCCAAATCAACCCACAGATATTTGCTGTTGCATGCAGAACCAGAGTTCCTTTTATAAAATTGGTAATTATAAAATTATCAATCGTGAGTGTGGGGAAGTGGTAATTGCTTTAAAAGCTAGGACCCAGGTAATGCTTCTCCATCAGGCCTTCTTTATGACCATTTTGTGATGCCTGCGAATACTCTGAAGCTGGAGTTTTGCTAGACTGGTTTTTTGATCTCAGATGTATCTACTGTTTGATAAGCAGGCTTCCTGCTCTTAACAGTGACTAAGCAAACCCATATTCTTCAAGGGTGGCTCCCAGAACTTCACAGAACAGCCAGTAAGAAGACATTCCATAAAGTATTTTCTTGTCCATGCCATTATTTATAGGCAAATCTTTATGGGTTGCCTCCCTTACTTGCAATTATTTCATCCATTGCAATCTCGACATGTGGGAACATACCTCAGAAATAGGGATGTACATGAATTTTGTTGATGCTTGAAAAAATGGTGGAAATGTCCCACAACTCCAAACATGACCACAGGAGCAACTGCACTTTTCAGAAAAAGCTTGGGCATTCTCAAGGACACATTTTCCTGCTTTAATCCATGAGGGTTAGCATGCCTTTGGATGTATGCTTGGAAAAGTGTGTTTTTTGCCTGTTCAAAAATGACCCTCACACATTCATCTTCAGTAAGAATGGGAGGTCATAAGCAATCAGGTGCAAAAAGGTACCTTGGCAAACTACAAAGTCACTCATTTGTCCATCATTAATTAGGAGTCCTTCCTCTCCCCCCACCCATTTTCAGAGTTACCCATGCCCCACTTTTCAGCCAAGACCAAGTAAAGACTAGACTCTTTCCTAAGGGAGACTTTTCCATCAGGAGCTTGCTTTGCTTCACATCACTGGAACAGCCAGATGAAGCGTGGACCACATGACTAAGTAGCTGGCTCTCACTGATTGTTCCTGGCCCTTGAATAAGGCAACTGCCACTACTATCCTACCAGCTCTTTCCAGCTTAGGTGACACATCTCTTTATTTTTGTTGTGGCTTACCTGCAATTAACTTGCTTTTAGAAACCATAATCTACTTATTTGGGGTGGGTATGCACAACAGTATGTAAATGTCCTGACTCTTCCTTCATTGGGTACAATGAGGTAGCTAGCTCCTTCAGGGACCGCCCCCCACACCCTTAAGTGATGTTAGCTTTTATTTTTTGGTCCTATCCCCTGAAATGCATACCTCATCATTTTGCTCTCTGATCGGGCTTTTCTGCTTCTCTCTCTGTTTTATTCCAATCCTTTCTTCTCTTTTCACCTTGTCTTTCTACATGGACCATGAAGGTCTCTTGAAAGGTAGGAGTGTGGACTGCCCCCAAAGGCTTGCACGCACAGCTTTTTCTTTGAGCAGTTCCATCACTGAAGCACAACCTTATTCTCTTATCCCACTCCCCCACCTCTCCACCACCAAACGTCATCCTCTAACACCATTAAAGAATCGTTTGTTTTCCCTCACCTTGTGATTTTGGGCACCCCAGGTCCAGTGAGTTGCATTCTGCCTGCAGATCTTGAGCACTTACCAAAACCAATTGAATTATCACAGTCTCAGCTTCATCCCTTTTTCTGTGACTAATTCCATATGGGTGATGACTGCTGTTGCTTCATTGTACAACTGAGAGTGGATTGCTCACATGAAAAAGGGTTCTTCGGGGTTGAGGTTTTGAACAGTTCCATATTCTCAGGTAAGCTATTTATCTGATGTGCCCCTGATATTTGAAAAGCAGGATGACCCTGGTTTTTCATGTTGGGAAGTAAGCATGGTGAAGAAGAAGCTGGCAGCTATAGAAGACCTTACATCTGTTCAGAATGAAGATTCCCTGGAAATTTTCCATTGACAAAATATTCACTCTGCCATATGCAACTCTTGAACATGATGCCCCTAAAGCAGCTTGACTCAAGCTTCCCCAGCTGAATACATTGAATAAGCAGCAAGATTTCTTTTTAACCTATCGATACACTGAATCTCTGTGTTAAAGGTTGCATATACTCACCTTCCTAATGAACTAACAACAAGGCAACAAAGTTGTAATCTTCTTTGGCCCACAATCCAGAGAGCTACTCAGTGTGCCAGGGGTCTGGACAGATCTAGCAGAATTTCTGACCAGAGGCATTTTAATGGCAGTCCTCTATGAAAAGGGTGCGGTTTAAGGGACTGGTCTTTACAGAGGGGTGGGAAAAGGAAACCAAATGCCCCACTGAGTTTACTGTGTGGTTCTCTGGCCTGCAGCCTTCAGAAGGTCAAAACCAGCAGGGTGTATTTTGAAAACTTCACTGGCCTCATGCTTAGTGAGGGAAGGACCATTCCAATGGGAAATTCTGGTCCAGAATAAATTGGGGTATTTAGACTAATAACTCCCAGCATTGCCCTGCCAGCATGGCTGGTGTGGGAATCCTGGCAGTGGTATGACTTTTTGTTATGTCGGCACACATAGGATTTTGTCCTAAATTTGGAAACTGAAGATTTCAAACCAACATCCCTGCATTTTATCATTCTTGCTTTGTGCCTCCTAACACTGCCAGACCTCTCTGCCTAATAGTAACCGTTTTCCTCTGATTCAGTTGCTCACAAAAGCCACTAGCTGTGAGATCATCATGCACATTTGTATTTCTACACCAGGGTAACCATGTTTGCAAAATATGGACTTTCTGCTTTTGCTAGACAATGCAAAAGTAACATGTGAGCATTGCTGGACAATAGATTTCTCCAGAAGGAAAAGACAAGCAGACTTCCCCTTTAAGTCACAATACACTATGCTGCACCCACACAATCCAAGTGACCTGGAACCACAAACTGTTGGCAACAAGCAGGCCACTAGTTTGAAAGAGTCCAAGGAAGATGCACCTTCCAGACACTGTGAAACAGATCTAGAAGACTCACTGTGATGAGAGGTGCTGATGGCCAATGCCATAAGCAGGCCACAGTATCTCACCAGAGACATTAATATCTACAGCAGGCCTACATGACCTACAACCCATCATGGGTTGCACAGCTCACCAAGCCATGATAGTGAGTGGCCCATCAGGCATGGTTTCCAGGCAGACTGCAAAAGCAGGAGGTTTACAGAGCCCCTGGTGCACCAGCAGGCATAATTGATGGGCCCTGTTCTGCTTGGCAGCTTGCACATTTTGAATGGGACCTGGGTGGACTGATGGCAGCTGGAAAGTTTAAGGCTCTTCATAGAACCCGTGCAGCTGCTGGTAGTGACCATTCTCTGGCATTGTGGGCTACTTTATCTAGCAAGGGGGTTCTGATGGCAAAACACTCTTCTATGCAACTGAGAAATAAAAAGCCAGGCAAGCCAAACACATAACTGATTTTATTCTGTGTTGGGATGAAAAGGTGAACTGCAAAGGGAAGGGTGATTTTACCTGTTTATTGATTGGTATTATACTGCATTTTTCCCAAAGCAGTTGCAGCTAAATCCACACAATGATACAGTAAAAATTGGATCTTCATGAGGGTATGCATCACTTCTTTTAGCTCCTGGCTACTGATTGACATAGCCTGGGTTCTGGGGTCTTTCCTCCAGAGTGAGGGGCAGAGGGAACTGCCTGCAGATGGACTCAGAGGTGCCAGGTGGTAAAGAAAAACGGTAGCCTTAACAGTGACCACAGAGTTGCCTGGTCCCTGATAATAAGCACCATGTTCCAGGTACTCAGAAATAAGATTTTATTTGCAGGAGGGGTCTTAACACAGAGTAGGAGGAAGAGCCAGGGATGTTCCTTCCTACACATCTGTCCATGCACATCCACAGAAATACCCATTATCCAAATTTCCAGTGGCTTCTACAGTTCAGCCTCCTTGCAAGAAGGGCATAATAGAAATTTCTGTAGGCACTGAGCCTGCTTCTCTCAGGTTACAGCATTCCAAGGTAGAAAGCTCAGACCAAAAAGGTAAGCTAGAAGAGAAGGAGGAAGGGTCAGAATGCATTACTGAAATATACAGATTAATGAATGAGATTCGCCAAGTGGCTGATGAGAACCCAACCACCTCTGGTTTGAGCTGAGACACTATAGAACGTGAGGGTCAAAGAGGAGCAGTGTGAGGTCATCAACTTGATGCTTCACCATCAAGGTGAAGAAGCAGACCAGTTCAGTAATGTCTGGCCCACAAGCAGCACACACCTCCCTGGGAGTCAAGCTAGCCCCATGGGGGCAAAAGGTAACGCCACCAATGACAGGGATTGCTGTGATGATACGTGCAACTTGTTAACTTTATGAGTACACGCTCTGCATTTTGAAGCTAGGTCCCAACTAGCCAGCTTAGTTCTTTAGAAGACTGCATCTTAGAAGCCTTTCATCCCAATCTGCTGAAAAGGGGAGAGAGACACTCATGACAATAATTGCTCCTGTTTTGTTCCTGCATCTAACAGAACAAGGATGTGGAATGTGTGGCCTTCCACATTGTCTGGACCACAACTCCCATCATCCCTGATCACTGACTGTCCATCTCAGCTGATGGGAGCTGAATTCCAACAACATGTTTGGCACAGATGCCCCACCTCTCTGAGGAAGACAGGCTTCCTCTTAACATTCAAGTTCCACTTTAACTCATAATCACTGATATGACAAATTCTGCATGAAGTTGCATCCACTGTTGAACTGCTTACAGATTTTATTAAATTAAGCAGTATTAAAAATATTTTTTAAAAAAAGTGTTGGTGTCAGTAAGTCAGCCTCAGAAGCAGAAGCAGGAGCTTGTCCATAAGTGCCAACCCTTTGGGGGCTGATACCAAGACCGCAAAAAGAAAACAAGTACTACCCATGAGGGTTATATACTGTAAGGAAATGTGTGTTTGCACATCTAAAATCCTGGCTGTAAAAAAGAGCAGAGAAGCATCCACTTAAGAGTAAAAGTGCCATTTTAGATTTGTCCACATCGTTTTTCAAAAGTTGCATAGGTAAGATTAAAACTGAAATTGCCAAAATGGCACCGGACCATCTTATGCCCTATTTAGATATAAAGAGAGGCACTAAAGAGAGGTTTGTAGATTATTGATTTTCAGTGCACTTTTTTCCCAACAAGAGATAGACATTTACAGCCCAGAATGCTCAGAATGAAACATGAGCTATTACATGCCAGTTGAGAAATCCTGTGGTCTTGGGATAGTGTTCCAGAGACCATAGGGTTTCTTAGATTCCTCCTCCAAAGGCAGTAGCTACTGCTGCAACTCTAGGAAGGGGGTTACATGATCCAATCTCTCCCTCAGCCCCATCCCTGCCCCCTTGCAGCCAACACAGAAAGAATGGCAGCACCTGATTTTGCAGATTTCAAAAGTGGCCTTGAGGACCTCATAGAGGTCAAAAGGAGGGCATTCAAGTGGAAAAGAAGAGAGCATCTTGGACACAAAGAACCAGAATCCTGCCAGCTCTGCCCCCCGCTTTCACCAGTGCACCTCTTCTAGATGGTCTCAAATGCCATCTAGAGGAAAAATCTTCACGAGAAGAAGAGAGGCAAAAGTCCCAACAAAAGTGTTGGGAGCAGGGCAAAGTATTTTCTGAAGCTTCTGAGATGGGAGGCTCCTGTTTAGCAGGTGTCGGCCCCACCACATTGTACCCTTAGTCACTTGACCATCGTAGCATTTCAGTAGGTTTTCCACCAAGACGTTACTTTGGCAAGGGGGCCTGCTGCCTCCTAATTCTTGGGGAGGAGTTCCCTTTAACACTGAATTATTTCCAGGCAGTTCCTGCATCTGCAAAGATCTCACCAGGTAATTTGCTATTAGCCACTTGGGAGAGTCATAATCCCCAGGGCCTCCCGCATTCTTGTTGCTTTTATTTATTTTTTTTAAGTACAGTCACTCGGACTTTTCACCAGTTTAAGGTTATGCTGCTCCTTTAAAATGATACCTTCTCCTGTTCTGATGACATTTTCCCCCCTTTTGATACTAGTGATGAAGACAACAAGCCACTGCAAGGCAGTCAGACCTCATTAGATGGCACGATAAAGCAGCAAGAAAGTGATGACAGCTTGGTGGACTATGGTGAAGGAGGTGAAGGGCAGTTCAATGAGGATGGCTCCTTTATTGGCCAGTACACAGTCAAGAAGGACAAAGATGAGACAGAAGGCAATGAGAGCTCAGAAGCCACATCACCAGTTAATGCTATCTACTCCCTGGCATAATGCAATACACCGAAACAGCAGCAGCAAAAAGAAACATCGTCGGTGTGGGTCAGCCAAGTCAACATCAACAACAGATTGCAACCAGAGTAGGACCACAGTGACCAAAACATAAACGCAGCCAGGTGGTCACCAGTGCCATCATCTCTTTAGCAAACAAAGCAAATGGCATAGATGCAGAGGCTGCTGAAGTGATCGCACTGCAGCTGAAATCTGAGCTAACCCACAAGAGACCAGTAGAAGAACAGGATGCACAGAATCTACGCCCCAGGCTTCAGAACTTGGACTGAAATAAATACCCCTCTATACCCTCTCCCCGCAATGTCTAATTTGTGAGATAATGCAACTCCTTTCATTAATAATGTACACAGATGAGTTTTGGGAGGTGTTTTTTTTTCTTTTAAGGATTTGACATTGTCCTAAGAAAAAAGAAATCTCAACACGGGGGGAAACCTGAAGTGAAGGGGTGGGGATGAGAGTACAATGGAACCTCCAGCACTAAAAGCAGCATGAAACCACCCTGCAGAACTGGCTCTGGTAGAAATGAAAAGCTGTTTTATAAACAGGAACCTTTCTGATCGTTCATTTTTGTTGGAGATCATTGCAACCAGAACCTAGCTTATATTCCTCACTAAGCAAGGTATATGATGCTCCTTTCCATAAGATGAAATGGTACGGTTTTGGGCTTCAGTGTCGAAGCACAGGGATGAGCAAAGGGAGGGGAAGTTGTTGGATTTACTAAATGATGTCAGATCTCAATTGCTGGCTATACTTCAAGTACTGGGTCCACCGCACGTGACAATGTGAAATTCAGAATGCCCATGCTATTTAGTGTCTTTCTCCTAAGAAAGAGTTTTATGGAAATAGTTGCATCTTTCTACGAATTCGGAACAGGAAAACAGAATTAGGTGGTTGTTTCTCCAGGATACTTATTGGGGGAAGGATTGTTGTTCATTCCTGCTAAAAGCAGTCAGGCCTCCCTATGCACACACATGGTGTTCACCACCATCCACGAAACCTGCACATAGCAGGAAAAGAAGGAAGGATGACTGGGGGAAAGCCACCAACCAATGCTTTTCTACTGCAAATGCAAACAGGATGGTACCTACTAAGAAGAAACAAACCTGGCATTGAAACTGCTAGCTACTTCTTTGAAAAGTTCAGGGATTCCCTGTCCCGCAGTGTTTGATGCAAAAAGGACAAATGCACTCAGAATCAACCTGAACTGATCCATCTTTCCATTGTTACTACCTGCATATCAGTCAGGGCTATAGTTTCTGGCTTTCAAGGTAAAAGCCACTTTCCAGCACATTAAGGGCCTCTTATAGCCCACTCCCCTTGGTCAAGTAACCAAAAGGAGGCTCTCCAATACTAAATAAGCAGCAGCATGGAGCTCACACTATCTTGTTAGTTACACATCAAAGGCACTCAAGTCAAGCTAACTTGCTAACACGCAGTAACCCTGTTTTCCTCAGATACAGATTCTGTTGTGACACTGTTCTTCCATATATGCCTTAAACAGCTTCATGCTTTCCCTGAAGCTTAATAAACTATGAATATTTATCCGTAGATTAAGCCCCTGGTGTGATGGTCTGTAATCTGTCCATGCAGTGAAAGTAAGATGGCTGCCACCACTTGGCCAGAGGAGAAAGCATGGATTGTTGTAGAAAGTAGAGTTTTGAAATACACAGTCTTTAGTGCAATGCAGTATGTCTTTTCTTCACAGCCTGCACTTTTGAAGCCAAAGGTATTTTTTTAAAGGAAGGGATTTTGTTTCACAGGGAGCTGTTTCAGGATCATGCTAAAAGGAATATAAGAATGATATGGCTAAACTTTTATATAGGTTTGCTTTAAGTTCTGCTACAAGGATCCTGTACAAGGAGATAATGCAGACAAGAGGTTTAGCAAATGATGCAAAAGGTTGTGATACTAAAGCAGCCAATTTGGATTTCAGAAGGGAACATTTAAGTCTTCATGGTAAGTTTAAAGGGGTGGGGTAGGGTAGGACATGGGTGTAGAAGCTCAAGCTTGGGGTCCCAGGCTGGCCAAAGGGGGTTCCCAGACTGTCTCACCCCTTTCCACTGGTTCTACTTCCTTTTTGCAACCGTTTATGCAGTTTCCCCCTACTTGTGCAGCTTTTCCCTACTTGAAAAGGTTGAAATGCTACTCCTATATCTTTGCTGTGGGCTGAAAGAGCTTTAAACTAAAAGGTACGGGTGACTCCACCTCTTTTTTTTGACCCTCCCCTCTTTTTCCTAGGCCCCACCCACTGCTGACATGCAGCAGCCCCGGAGCTTCTCTGCAAAGGAATCCATTCATCCCTCAGGCTGAAAGTGCTTCTTTACTGCCAGGGTAGGGAGTTCCAAATGCTGAGTTAGAAATCCCAATCTGAATCAAGACACGCTATTCCAATCTGTTAATCTCCTGGCCACAGGATTTTGCATGTCTGTTTGCTTCAAGCATAGATCACCTCCTTGGTGGATCTGTCCAAGTTCTTCCGTTTTAGCACGATATCAGTTTTGTTTTCTAGGACTGAAGGAAGCTTCCAACTCCAATGGGTTTGTGTGGTGCAAGATTTAATGACACATGCTAAATGAATTGTTGTCTTGGAAGGAAAGCCAATATTTGATGTAAGGTCACAGAAAGCTACCTTTTATGGAGTCAAATAACTGGTCCATAATTGCTCAGGATTGTCTACAGTGCCTGACAGAGGCTCTCCGGAGTTTCAGGCAGGAATCTTTCCCATCCCAGCCTTACCTAGAGGACTCGGCCTGGGAGCATTTGCATACACAGCATGTATTCTAACAATGGCAACATTATCTGTCAAACACTTAAACATCGCTTGCTTAAGGATTGCATATCCTGTATGCCTTTGGATTTTGACTTTTAGTCTGCTCTCACCTTTCAGAGTGACACTTCCCACACCCTGTACACATCTTCTCTAATCCAGTTCAGAATAGAGCTTGAGAGACTCTAGAAAACTTCAGCAGTATATATAATGACTTCCTTCCCTAGACTTAAGTGAAGATCCCTGCTGATAACCAGAACTAGCTGATTTTGGCCTCTCAGTGAGTCAAGAGAACACTAGGCATAAGTAGTGTCATATCTATGTGGAATGTTTTGAAAACTACTTTTTAGGCTCTCGTATCGACCTAGCAGTGCCTACAATCCTATTCTGTATGCTAAACTGTGTGTGTGTGTGTGTGTGTGTGTGCACGCGTGCAGGCATGTGTGAAAGTTAGCAAGTGTGCACATGTGTTTTTCTGGTAAACCTCGTATCATCCCTTTAAAGAAGGTTGGTAATATCGCTATGGGGCTCACTTTCAGTGAGGTGCATTCTGGGTACATAATAAAGCGTAGGAAAAGACCTGTTTTATTTATCTGTTTGTTTTCAAAGACTAGATAGCTCTGTGTTCCTAAAATGATCATTTTTCAATTATATCAGGTGGGTTTTTCATGTCGCACACTTTAGTAAGGCCTTCTGTATCACTTTGTTATTTGCTTTGTAACTATAGCGGAAAGGAAATGTCTATTCTACAAGACAAAAGATGTTCCTGTTTGCCGTAATAGTCAGTAGAGTTGCTTTGGAAATGAAAAGATGAGAATTGGCTTCAAAATATAAGTACCTTTTGATTGAAGTCACATACAGCCTAATAGAAATAAAAACCAAAAAAACTTGCTGGGAAGCTTCTGTAACAGGCATGAAAGACCTAGAGAAGATCCCCCTGTCTGATAGAACTTCTCTTTCAAGTGCTAAATCAGTCCAATAACTTGTTTCCCCGAAGAATCAGCCAGCCATCAATAAGAGACTCAACCTTTTCAGTACTCTCTACTGGACCCCTTGCATAAAACTAAATCTCAGCTGCTCCCAGTAAATGTGTTGGCTACAAACAGTGAGGAGCAGGCTTCATTTAACACTGGATGCTACTTTTAGTTCTTGGGTGCAGAGCTTCAGGCCCAAATCCATCCCTCTAGAGCTCCTCTGAAAGCCACAGCCCTTTCCTCAACCACTGGCAATGTAGTGATCCTCCAGCTTTTATCAAGTTTTTCCCCTACTTTGAATTAGCACTGTGTCAAATCTCTGCACCCTCCATTGTCCTGCTGCAACCTTCTTGTTTCCTCCTGAAAGAGGCCGTCATTTTTCTGCCTCCATTGTCAGGATGCTGTGGATGTCAGAGTTTGTCAGGATCTGGAGCTCATCTTACTTTAAAGTGCTGTTTAGAGAGGTTTTTTTCTTTTGCCATTTTCCTGCTTTGTCCTTGCTGTTCTCCAGTTGTTTGAACATCTTCAAAATCCTCTAGATGATTTAGCCAGGTCTTCCTCCCTTGGGACTTTCCAGTGCCTACTAAGTAAGGCACTTTTGCTTTGCTTTGGTTTTGTTCCCACTCACACTCCTTTTAACAACAAAAAACTCCTCCTTCAACATTGCTGACAGTAAGCATTTTCAGCTAAAATATGCCAATACTTTGAACCTACCCTTTGCCTTCAGTGTTGCTCAGCACTAAAAGCTGCTCCAAACTGAATGTGGCCCTTGGGTTGAAAGAGATTTAATAGCCCTGCCCCAGTTTGCATTCATGACTCTTGCATGATCTCATCTCCACACAGCTCTATCAACGGCAAATGGCATGCTACTTCCCAGAAGAAAATCGTATTTCCCCTTGCTCAGTTTTAGCCATGAAAAAATGCAGTGTTTATGTATACAGGTCCCATCTGGGACCTTCATAACAAATGCGTAACAATTACATTTATTTGTGTGGTGCAGTGGGGAATTATATGGAACTGCTCTTACTGGTGTTGGCTATTGTGGGAAGCAAATGATGGGCGAAGTGTGGCATGAACAGAGACTATGTTTAGCAGTGGAATGTTAGGAGAACCGGCAGTTCTAAGCAGTCTTCATTGTACTTTATTGAAAACCTGTGTCAGGCGCAACATGTGAGGTCACTTCCAATAACAGCAACATATTACAATAAAACACAATGTCTATAAGCATTGCTAGTAACAGCAGTGGGAAATTAGACACAATGCAAAATCTATCATGGATACTACATGAATTTAATGTTTAAGAGGCATGTGGACATACCGCCATGAGTGCTCCTGATGACATCTGAGCCTGGAAGCTAACGGGATCAGTTTCAGTTAATACTGAAAAAATATTTGAGAGGGAAGTTGCAGACCTTCCCAGGTTGGAGATAAGACACATGTCTCAAATGTCATAGGGCACTTCAGTGATGATGTCCCATTTGGTAGCTGACTCCATCTGGAGGCCTGGTGATTTTATGGTATGAATCAGTCTTCCTCCAAGCTGGAGCCCTCCAGATGTGTTGGAATGCTGGCTGGGAATTGGTATCCAATGCTTCAGGAAGGCTGCTCTAAAGAAAAATGGAGAACTCTAATCCTGGTCTTCATCCAATAACAGAACTGCTAACAGAGAAGGCTCTGTAACATAATACAAATGGTACTGGCATTTTCCTGTAGAATTTTCTCTAACTGTACATTGAGGGTTACCCCTATTTTTGATACTAACAATATGAACAAAGCGTAACTCAGTTTCCCCAAGTGCTTTGACTTAAGAACTGTAAGCAGAGTAAGCAACAGAGTCAGAGGAGTAGGAGCCACTGCAAAACCATCCCATTTGTCAAAGTCTAGTCTCCCATCTATAAAGGTCCTAAAGCTCTTCTCATATGTATTGCATGGTGATGAGGGGGAATGATAGAGCTCTCTCTCCATGTGTCACCCCAACAGCTTAGTGTGATATCAATGTAGAAGCCATTCATCTATCCAAGCCTCTGCACATACCAGATGCAGCAACAAGCCAGGCTACCATTCTGAATTGCCTAACTTTCTAAAGATTTCCTGGTCATGACTGCAGAAGTGACTGAAACGTGAACTCAGAAAATAATGTTGGCTGCACTACTATTTGCTGATGTCTTGTGTCAACAAGATAGCATGTTTCTGATTCCATTTTAAGCAAGGCAGACATGGCACATGTCAGGTATGCAAATTCCCCATTTTATTGGGACATCTCATATATAATCAGTTGCTTTGCTTCATCATTGTTATGTTTAAGCCAGCAGATCCAAAGATAAGGCCATCTTCTTGGCTCAAACTAGCAGGAATAAAGGTTTGGACATCATTGGATGTATGTGGCACCAGATGGGAAATGAATTCCATCACCTTCTGTGGAATATTAGAATGGAGAAGAGAGAGACTCTGCCTTATGTGCCAGTGATGCTGTGATGATTGGCTAATTTTCTTTGTAGGCATTTGGTTGGGCAATGAAGATGACTGAACCCTGCAAAGGCAGCTCCGACATTTATGAGACAGACGGTGAAACAAAATGATCTAGGTCCATCCTGGCATTGTCTTTCCTTCCACTCAATTCCGCACTGTGGAAGTGACCCTCGGGTCAACCAGCATAGCACAGGTCTGACCCCCAGCTATTGATCTGCCTGTAATTACCTAGATTCATGTGTCTAAACAAGATGCAGCTCTACTACCTGTCGGAAATATCCTAAGGAGGTGACAGTTATTGATTTCCATTAGGGTTCAGCCTCTTGTTTACTTACGTGTTCTACCTGACTCATATAACCTATTACGGACTTCCTCCTCAACCCCCCTATCCCAGTCTCAGATAATATCTGCAGGAAAAGCCTTGCTCTCACTTCCTGGAAAATAGAGAATGTGAAAGGGGAAGCAGAATAGTAATTTCAATGTGTATGGTGAACATGCACTGCACCAAGCTTAATTATATACTAATATCAAAAGTGTGCAGCTAAGCAATAATATTAATAGTAATAAAAACTGAAATCCACTTTCTTTTACTCACTGCAGTTCATCTTTATAGTAAGAGCCAGCAAGGTTTTCTGATGGTAAGGAAACCAGAATGTTGTCTGGCTCTTCGTTTAACCCACGAGTGTCAATCTTTTAATCTGTCTCTTTCAAGTAGCTATCATGCTTTGATTGTGATGTCAGAAGACAGTATTGGATTCCCTCATGTTGAGCTCACAGAGGCTCAGAGACCTTCCTTTGCACTATGGAGGTCCTCAACGTAATGAAATGAGTTGTCTCTTTTTAGTTTACCGATATTCACACACACACCATTTCCCTAAATCTCCAACATTGTTCTGATACATTTTGCATATTTATTTGCTTTTCTTCAAGGAAAGAGAAAATAAAAGATAGGAAATATTGTGTTAATCTGCTTTCTAATAGATGACTGCATATCTGAGATTGTAAAGAGTGGATTACAGTGCGTAGGTTTACAGATTACAGAGACATATTTAATATATGGGCTGCATGAGTGATCTGAAAAAAGGCCAAAAATTCACAAATGTTTTTGAATCACTGTAAAAAAAAAAGTTTGGTTTTTTTATAGAGAACACTAAACACAATAAAAATATTGTTCAGAAGAGATGCTAAGTATGACATTCATTTGTCTCCTACATAAAATAGGAAGACTGGCTCAACAACAAGGGTGGCAGGTGAAACTTGGAAGTATTAGATTAATTCTTTTTCCTGCAATTGTTGCAGAGTTCTTGAGAAACAGACTGCCGCATGCACATGTTCATTGCCAAAGGTGCTTCAAAAAACAAATGAGCAGAAAGCCACTAAAGAAACATCTGCTAGCTAAGGTTTTAAGGGTAATTAAATGCTTTCTCATTGAAACATGTAGAGGAATGAGGGAGACTCGATTTAAACAATTTTTCAAACTGGCTAAATTGCCTCCAATACCCCAAACATTGGCTAAATTCACTCAGTTATTGCGAACTTTGAAGCAACCTAGGTACTAAATCAAAAATGGATAATAAAACAGAACACTTGCAATATTAGCTTCCTGGTAATGCTACACATTTCCTTCACCCAGTTCATACAAATGCAATATTTTGTGGCTTTTAATCAACACATTCTGACCAGTTGTACATCAATTTATTTGTAGCAACTGGTTTCCTAAGGCTGGCTTGCATAATCAATACCAAGCTCAAAGCAAGTAAAGGTAATTATATATTGTCAGCTGAATAGTAATAATTATAATGAGTCATATAGCCTTTCTATAATGCTTGAAGTACCTCACTGCAATGATCTCAGCAAACCTTACAGCAGCCTTGTCAGGCACGTTAATATAAATATCAGGAGTTGCTCAATATGGCCGCCATTAAATATGCAAGATTCAGCACATACAAACAAGTCTTTGTTGTGGAATAATGCTAACGGGAGATCCTCACTGCTTGTAGTTTTTAAGGGCATAGTCCCAATCAGTATACTGGTGTACTCTCTAGGTGGTGAGAGGTGAAGGGAACTAGAAAATCAAAAGAGACAAGGGAGCCAAAAAGTTAAGCCCACCACGGCTATCCAGAACATTGGCAGCAGGAGCCTGCCTGCATCTACTCGGAAGTAAATCCCACTGAGTTCAATGAAACGTGCTTCCATATCAGTATGTCTAGGATTGCCGCCTGTGAGAGTGATGCTCAAGTTCTGTCCTATAAAGGTTTATCTATACGACTTCAGTCATCTCTCTGCCCTTCTGCCATTTCAAAATGCCATATGCTACCTGACAAATGACTGCAAGGGGAAATCATGGGTAATGTATAAGCATACATCCATACATATATATTGCCAGTGAGGAAGAAGCAAGCCCAGCAGGCAATTAATGTACAGGCGCCAGCCAGAGAAGGTCTGATTTAGATCTTGCCTTCTGGAAAATTGTATTAACAGATGGAGCAGCCTGGAGATTAGAAGACCTTGGTGTTATAGTAAGTGGTTTGGGGTGTTGTTGTTTTTCCCAACAGGCTGGCTTTTTTTAGGGCCTTCTGTGTTTAGCCTCTGCGCATGCAGCTTTCATTTGGCTTGTGGAAAGAAACTGCTCAGCAGTGCAGGGGGATCATTTTAGAGGACGAGAAACAAAGAAAGCTTTTTTGTCATGATCCCAAAGTGCCAAAGTGCTTAGACAGACAGCAGAGCTTTCATCTGCATTCACAGGGACTGAACTGCCCAAGCCTCAGAGCTGAGTAAGTGCATGCAAAGCAATCTCCTTTTCCCCTCAGTTCAATGCCCTCCACTGCATCCTTCAGTCTGTGTTGATGACAACCCACCCAGGGTAGTTACATGTTATTCCACTCCCCCGAGGCAAACCCAGCCAGATCCCAGCGGGTCCCTGTTTCAGGAATAGCACGGCCTAAGTAAAAGTGAACAAAACAGAACATACATCAATTGCTCATATGAGCCTTTTGCCAGCCCCTTTCCATTTTTCATCC
The DNA here is from genome assembly GCF_004798865.1 of Varanus komodoensis. Lineage (NCBI taxonomy): Eukaryota > Metazoa > Chordata > Lepidosauria > Squamata > Varanidae > Varanus > Varanus komodoensis. The sequence continues at coordinate 129,208,162 of NW_025335268.1, forward strand.
CATGGATCCCCATTCAGATAACAGCACTATTGTGACCAAGAACTGGGCAGTGCTGGGCAAATAAGCATTGAGTCACTGCTTAATACAAAGAAGGATTTTATCCAACCCAGTATCCACATACCAGCATACTATATTTATATGCCATTTCTGCTTGGAGTCCAGCCCTTGCCTTTTCATAATGCGAAGAGATGTGCAAAGATTTTATATAATCTCATGTCTCTCAGTAGGAATCTGGCATGGGCTTGCATAATATATACTCCTGAATAATGGTGCTTCCAGAGCTTAGCTTTCGCTGATGCTGGGTGGTACATTTGTGGGTGACTCATGTGGCTGATGGAAGAGGCTGGACATGCACAAGGCCGATTGTACCAGTGATCGTGCCCGGAATGATGAAAGCTGTCTTTAATCCATTGATTAATTGATTTTAGAAACTTTGAATTGATCAAAAACGTGTCGTCAAATAGATTTTGAGCAGATTCTTTAAAATCCCTGTAATAAAATATGAATGTCCACAATAGCTGTCATGCTGTAGTGGTAAAGGAATGAGCTACAAACCAGGAAATCCCTTGTTCAGATCAAATTCATCTCTGCCACGAGCTCACCAGGCAGCATTAGCCAAGCCACAAAGCCTGCATCCAGTGAGTCCAAGAAATTCTGCTGGGAAAGCCAGTCTGATGGCAAAATGTGTGGCAGAAACTAACTGGAGAAGAGTTTTCAGTGGAATTTAAAGCCGGACTGGGGAACCTCAGGCCTGGGGAACGAATCCAGACCACCTGAAGTCCCAGCCTGACCCTCTAGGGCTCCCCAGGTGGCCACATCCCCCTCTCCTGGTCCCACCTTTTCCCCTGCCCCCAATCATGTCTTGCTTGCATTATTTTTGAGCATCCCTCAGTCCTTCTAAAAAGTTGAAATGCCTCTACTAAGGCTTAGTTAACGGCACTGACAGCTTTAAATTATCATATGCTGATTTCTTTAACTCAGCCACCTGGCCTTTGGTCCCAGGTCTTTTGCCTTCTGCCTTGCCCATCATTGGAATGGAGTCCCTAAAAGCTTATCCAAAGTGGAATTTGACCCACAGGTAGAAAAACAGTTAGCACCCCTGAGGTCTACAGGGCCAGGGCAGATGCCCCAAAACATCTCAGTATATGTTTGGTGCTCAACCCTCCTCTACTTGCCTCATAGCAGGACTTCTTGAAAGGAGAGAGTGGCATTTGTCTGCATAGCTACAGGAGTGTTACACTGCTGCAACACTCCTGTAGATTTTCCTTGTGTGTGTGGATAAGCTTTCCTGCTTAAAAATCATATTCCCATGGCATTTGGAAGCCTACACAGAGTGGCAGAAAATTCTCGGCCCACTGGGCATCTGACAGCACAAATGCAAATACGTCTTATAGTGGAGCGTTTCACAAAAAGCATCATGAACTCTATCGTAAAAGTATTTGGAGTGCAGGATATATCAAAGACACGCACAGCAAGAGTGTGAGAGAGAAAGACATGCAAACAGCAGTTTCTGTTAAGAATGTCACACTGGCTATTTTCTGGCATCACTGCCCTTGTTACAATACTGAGACAGCAGTATGATTTGTTAGAAAAAGTCCTAGAATTTTTCCTTCAGCTTGGAAATAGTAGTGAACCTCTGTAGCCACATCTGCACAAAGCCCTAATGAAGTGCTGAGAAGACAGGCTTATCAGTCACAAGTGGGACAGTCATCTACACGGCCAGATTGCTGTCATGTGGCTCTTCTTACAAGTGGGAACACCTGAAATAACCAGAAACTTATCAAAGCAGAAATGCTTCATATTTTGTCAGAATCCAGATTCCTGGCTTGTCTCCCTTCTAATAAGCCAGAATACAAAACTGGCTTACAGATCCAGGGTTGTGAGAAGGCCAACAAACCAGGGTCTGGGGGATTTTCCAGAAATTTTACACCAGCAGTTATGACTCTTTTCCAACCCAGATCGGCCTCCTCCATGGCATGGCAATACCAGAATAGCCCTGCCACATTCAACCAAAGACATCTCTAGGCCAGCATGCTGTTTGCAGAGTGGCAACCGGATGCCCATGGCAAACCTGTCAGCAGGACACAAATGCAGAACAGGCTCCCACGAACTCGTATGTTCCCAGCAAATGACATGCAGGGGTGTAACATATAGGCATCATGACAGTATCCAACAAGAGTCTGGCAGATAAGGAGCAAGCAGTGCCTCTTCCCTCCTATATCAAGGACCATCGTATTTCCCTTTTTCAATACAATCTCCCCTTGTAGAATTCTTAGTAGTAAGATCCCAAGGGCAAAACCTTGAAGGGGTGGGAAACAGAAGAGCCTCTTTAAGTAATGCAGTTGTAATTGCTTCAAATCTGACTAATGAAATGAAGAGCTCATAGCCTCCCACACCTTGTTCAGCTCCTGCAATGCCCAGGCAAGGAACGACATTCCTTTCTTTTACAAATCCACAGCCTAATATTCTTTTATCACAGGCTCACAGCAGGTCTCAGGGCCTGACATGGAGTTTGGGAGGTTTGAGCTGCCTTCTCAGGATCTCCAAGAGAAGGACTAAAATAAAGGGAGCATGACAAAGGTGTACAAATTATGTGTGGTGCAGAAAAATTGGTTGGGAGTCATCTTCTCTTTCTCTCATAATACTAGAAGCCAAAGGAATCACCCCATGATGCTGGCCAATAAAAGATGCATGACAGATAAATGGAAGGGCTTCTTCACACAGTGCTGAGTTACATTATGGAATCCACAAGATGTTCTGATGGCCACCAATTTGGATGGCTTTAAAGTGCTGGGTTGTAGGACTTTTTTCTGCCCAAAAATACATACACAGGATCACTCCCTAAATCTGCAGCCTGCAGCAATCTGCTTCAGTCTGCCACACTGTAGGTTCAACCCTGCTATAATGAACTAAAGAATCCCAAGAAGTAAAACTTAAAATCCACTTTATGTGTCTCCATATCAAACGCTACATCTCTTCTCAGCCACCAGAGGCTGTTCCAGGGAAGAGGAAAAGTATCGCAATCCCTCACTTTGTTTATGTATTTATTTATTAGATTTATATCCCACCTTTTTCTTTACTTTTTTAAAACAAACTCAAAGCAGCTTGCATGATTTTCTTCTCCCTGCTCTCAATCTGATCCCCACAACATCAACCCCGTAAGGCAGGTTGGGCCGAGAGTCCGTGACTGGCCCAAAGCCACCCAGCTGGTTCCATGGCTGAGCAGGGTCTAGAACCCATATTGCCCAAGTCCCAATCCCGAGCTTTTAACCACTTCACCCCACACCAGGGATCTTGCTGAATTAACCAACAGCTGCACCGTAATTCCTTATTTTTCTGATATTGTGGCCATAGCTTCTGTAGCCAAAACAACATTACCCACACACATGAAAGCAGTATTAGCAGCTTGTGGGAGTCCAAAGATTTGCAGAAATATTTGGGGTGAGGGCAGGGAACCCAAAACAGCCTAATGAGCACTTAGCACACCCAGTTGCCACAGGGTGCTGGCTGTTGGAAAATGGAAAACAGCACTGGAGGTGAGGTTAGTAATGGCTGAAATCTGAGAGAGAGCATGGTATAGTGGTTAGAGCATTGGACTGGGACTTGGGATGTCTGTGTTCTAGTCCCCACGTGACTATGAGGCTTGATTTTGGGTCAATCACTGCTCTCAGTCTACCTCACAGGTTGCTGGGAGAGTAAAATGGAGAGGAAGAAGACCATGTAAGCTGCCTTGGTTCCCTTGCAAGATGAAAAAGGCAGGATATAAATGTAACAATGAATAGAACTGAATTGAATTGTGGTACTCCATGGTGTAGTATTTAATTAAAGACCCCACTTGCACAACATGAAGTCATATTTTCTATACAAAATGAAATCTGGGTAAGAATTTGCTGCGTGACTGTTTGGCAAGGAGACAGGAAACATGCAGCATGGAAATCTGGGCATTCTCTTCCCTTTGGGCAGCTTTCACCTCTGCTTTTGGAAGAAAATGAAAGGGGATGTGTGTCTAGCAGGGAAACTTAAGAGGACAAGAAGAAAACAAACAAGAACCTTCTTATCAGTTTTTCAGAAATAGAAAAAAGCATTGTAGAGGGAGGATAAATGACCCCCCACCCCCACTGTCTTCATCTTCCAAGTTTGAACAGTTGCCAAAGAAATTATGTGTAGCCATTTGCTCTGCCAGATCATCAATTGTCCTTTTACTCCAAGACTGCCCCGACCTTTTATTCCAAAAGCACAAGGAAGTTATTAGCCCAGGCACCTGATGAGAGTGGCCCCACCCTCGTGATGGATGGCAGCAAAGACTGCACGCGTTAGCTCCAGTTACTCTTTAAGTCAGAATAACTTTCCACATTCTTCTCTGACTCCGTGTACTCCAAGGGGAACTGAAATTGATTGCAAGTCCCCTTCAGCATTGTTCTTTCCGATAAAAAAGTAAATAGACTATTTACCACAATTCTCCATTTACCAACCAGAATAAGAAGACATGCATGTGGATAGGCAGCTGCATCTCCCCACCTTCCCCTGAGTCTCAGAATATATCAACGGCTAAGGAAGGAAGTGCCACTGAGTTCATGGAATGTATTTCTGAGTAAGCACAGAGAACTGAGACGGACATCTATCACAACTTCTTCAATATATGTTTGAGAAAAAATGGGGGTGAAAGGAGCTTTTGATTTTTACACACAAGCAGATCTTTGTCCTACATTGAGAAAATGCATTGAATTCAGTCAGATTTAAGATATTCGTTTTATTTTATTATTTATTTTTCGATTTATATCCTGCCTTTTTCCTACAAAGGGCTCAAGGCAGCTTACATTATCTCTCCTCCTCCATCTTATCCCCACAACAACAACCCTGTGAGGTAGGTTGGGCTGAGAGTCTGTGACTGGCCCAAAGTCACCCAGTTGGCTCCATGGCTGAACGGGGACCAGAACCCAGATTGCCTGAGTCCCAGCCCCATGCTCTTAACCACTACGCCACACTGGCTCTCATGTTTAGCTTAAGTCCTATGAATGGGTCTGTTTTAAGTATGTCCAAATTTGGATCTCACCTAATGAAGGAAACATTTTGTATGCTGCAAGAACATTCAAACCTGCCCAACTATCTAACCGAAACAATAGCGTTCATGAATGGGAACAATGAATTAAAATATAGCATTAAAAATAGGCAAGCACTTTAAAAAAGAAAGAAAAAGGCACTTAATGAAAGAGAGACATTTCTCTGTATATCTGAAAGAATGTAGTACTGTCTGTTTCATGTTTAATGGAAACAGCAGACGTCACAGTGTTTGGTAAATGTGGAAAAAGGCTGATAGGAAATTAGCTACAGACCAAATATCTCTTTTGGCAACATTGCCTTCCTGCATCTGAGATGGGCTCTGATATTACAGGTGCTGTTTCCTTCCCTCTCATAATAACTTATCATGAAAGGATGCTATACTTTTGGGGCCTTTGCAGTCAATACAGGGCAAGAAAGGTCATATGATTACTAATACAACGTATTACTGCTCTGAAAGGATGAGCCATTACAGCGAGTGGACTATCCAGTGTCCTTTGATCTCTTGGACCACCCATGTCCATTGATCCCTGTGCATTATTAATGGCCTCACAATGGTTCTGTGAGGGCAAGCCAGATGGAACGGATGGCAAATAATGGGTGCCTCCGCTTACAGCCACCTTCCCATTCCCTGCCACAGCTAATCTTCACAGGCCAGAGAAAGAGACTTGAAATCAAGCCTATGCGATCAGCTGCGTTATGGTGGGAGCTGTGCGACAGGAACACATGGGGTCATCCATCTTTTCAAACTTCACCATCACGGCCTGCATTCGGAAAGAGTCCCCATCTGGGAGTAGCATTAGGTTTCACAGCTTTTTGTACGCTTAGCTGCAGCGTAACTATAAGCACGGGGGAGTGCTGGGAGAAGCTGAGAGAACAAGGTCATAGGACACAACTTGGGGCGTCAGAGATTTGCAGTCTTCTCTAGGTCGCACCTTTAGCAAGAAATACATACTGCGTGCACTGCCTCTCCATGACCAGATGATCCTAAAACAAGCCCTAACACAGTCTTACCCAATTTGGTACCCTCCAGATATGTCAGTATGGGGCATTCTGGGAGTCCAGCACATTTGGAGGAGGCCAGGTTGGGAACAACTGCCTTATCAGCATAGGACTCCTTGCTGGTAGCATCGAAGTCATGAAGAGGACAGTTTTCTTATGCAAAGTATTTTGTGATCCAAAACATGCCTGATTACCTTTCATGTACCAGTGCCAGTTTGTATGCATGTTTTTACTATGTTTAGGTCCCACTTTTACTCCAGAAAGGATATAGTTCTCCCCTGTCACCAATTTTGTTCTCAGAGCCCCATGAAGCAGGATGACTGTGTGGCAGTTACTAAGTGGTTACCCAGTGAGTTTTCTGGGACTTGGTACTACTCCAATACTCTACCAAGACTTTCCCAGGCTGGTGCCCACCGGTTGTGTTAGATTACAACTGCCATAATTCCACTCAGCATGTTCAACCCAAACAGTCAGCAACAAGACAAAGACCAACAAAGAGGCATATCACTATGCAGTCATAGGAGCACTTAATTTTCAAACATGATCTAGAACATGTGGAAAGAAGGCAGATCTTTAGATGTTTTGGACCAACTCTCAGAAGCTCCTGTAAATGTGGCCTGTGGTCTGGAATGCTGGGCGTTGAAGCTCAAAGAAATGGAGATCCAATTTCTGCCCATCCTATATATAACTAACTAGTGGGTGAAAGTCCAATAAAGAGAGCAATTAGGCTATGATACATCCTTTACGACAATCCAGATACTGAAGAAAATGGGTGGGCTGAAAGTAGTTCCACAGATGTTCGGGACTTCAACTACCAGAAGCCCCTGTTAGCATGGCCGATGGCCAGGACTGCTGGCAGTTGAGGTCTAGAACATCTAGAGTCCAACTTTCTGCCAGTCCCTGCCACGGAATAATTGCACTGGCTGAACACCCAAGAAACAGATCTAACACACGAAACCGCTGGAAGGAACTGACAAAGCAAACCAGAAATGAATTAACCTGAAGTGCAGCACTGCACTTCAGGAAGAGTTCTTGTTCATAGAAGCAAAAAGAGCTGTGAGACTGTTTGACCAATATCTTGGTCAAAACATTGAGGTCCAAGCAAGAGAGTCCCAGATCTGTAAAGACATTCATCCATCAGTTGCACCTATAAAGGTCTTAAACAGTGCATTCCTATCCATGTTTATGCAGAAGAGATCCCCACAGGAAAATGTACATAAGATTATAGCCGCTTAAAGACCTATATCCTCACTGAGGTGATTACATAAAGCTGAACTGAAATCTGTGGCATATTCCTATTGATATATTATACCAGGGGGAAAACAGCAGCAAACATGTTGGGAGGAAGTGGGTGTAGAAGAGAAATCTTGTTTGTCCATTCTATTTTCGCGTTGATAGCAAAGGCACCTTTACTGTGATCAACTTGTTATAAAAACAAGAGCAAACACTGCTGAATAATCTTATAGTCCTTCCATCAACTGACTGGGAACTTCAGGACAACAGTGAGTATTGCCAAGCCAAACCACACTGGATTCCCAAGTATGTTTTTCGTATTGCAGAATGTACATTAATTCTACAGCGGAAATTAAATTCTCTTCAATGTGCAAATTTGGCAATGTGTCAGAATTAAAACTGGATCCAATTAGAATAAGTTGTTGTCTGACTTCCTTTGATGCTTACTTCAAGACCTTAAACATTCTAATTTTGAGTTCTTTTAAGACAATAATGTTAAGTATCAGTTTGCTGACTGAAACATTTCACATTATTATTCCATGTGGATGAGTGCTTCAAACCCCTGAGACAAAAGTTCCTGTCATTCAAAATACTGAAGAAATCACCTTTATTTTAGAAAATTCAAACATGAACACTTGCCGGAGAACAGCCTTTGCGTTGCCAAGAATGAGATTTCAGATCTAGTTGCTCCCAATATCTTGCACGATTGTTCTGATAACATACAAGCCTCCTTTCCATTGAAAAGAAAGCATCACTGCTTTAGAAAGGCAGAAAATAGTTTCCTAATGCATCTCTTTTAAGTTCACTTTGAACAAACACTCCACAGTTTGAAAGATATACACCTTCATTCTCAAATTAAAACAATGGCCCTGAGACAAGCAAACACCCAACCAGAGAGGCAATTATCACAAAGAATTCTTTGGAAAAATTGGTCAGGTCCAGCAGCTAGTGCAGAAATGTTAATATAATGCACAAATACGTACAGCATACAGTCCTAAAGATTACCAGAAGCCAGATGAGTGGCGCTACCGGATACAGTCTATATGCCACTCTGCATCTCGTAAGATAGCTGGAGCTTCTCCACACACACATGCAAAACACCTACAGAAAGCTCCACAGAGCACATTAAGACTGTCTGCAGGCAATCAAGGATCTACATTTTCCTCAGCTTCTAGATTCCACCCAGTGGAGCCTTCAACTACAAATGCAGGTAACAATCTATTACTGACTGTAATTGGGGTATAAGGAGGAGAGACCAGCTCCCCATTAAAAACTCCCATTTCCTATTCCAAGGGCTAATGCTGTGAAGATAAGAAGAGAAGAACAGTCATGCTGGATCAGACCAGCAATCTACCCAGGTCAGCACTCACAAGACCCTGCAATCAGGATGGGTGCAGGAGCAACACCTGCTCAAGCTTCTCGGCAGCTGCTGTACACAGGCCTATTGCGTCTGATATCAACAGCAAGGCTAGTAGCCATGGATAGCCTTCTCCTCCATGAATGTGTCCAATCCCCTTTTAAAGCCATTCAAATGGATGACCAATACTACTCCCTGTGGGAGTGAATTCCATAGTGGGCTGTGTGAAGAAGCAGTTCCTTTTATCTGTCCTGAATCTTCCACCAATCAGCTTCATGGGATGACCCTGGCTTCTGATATTATGGGAGGGAGAAAAATGTCACCCTCTCCACTTTCTCCACACCTGAGTACCTCTTACATGTACTAAGCAATCTTCCACTTAACTGCATACCAAATCTGATAGTGCTGTGGTCACTCTTTCCAATTGGTTCAACAGCATTACAACATTTACATCTCATATCAGGTGCTGCACAATTCCACTTAGGTTGAAATCCAGATTTGCCTTCTCTATGGTCAGTTGCATGACCAACTCTTCTATAGCACAGTCATTTAGGACATGGAGAAAATTAACATCTTTGTCAGAACTGGAACATACATTTATCCAGTTGACATGGTGGACAGTTAAAGTCACCCATATTACCACACTGCCTTTTCCTGAGGCCTTCCTGATTTTGTTCTCCATCTCAAGATCACCCAGAACACCCTGGGTTGGAGAACAGTAGCATATTACTAGGACCAAATGTGTTTTAGTGGGCACCAGAGCAGCTGTCACCCAGAAATTGGGATCCTGACATTTGGTTCCCAAGGGTCTTGTCAGCCAACCTTTCTGCCTCTCTTAGCTGCTCCAGGCCAGCAGCCTTGGCTTCGCAGGAAGGAACTCATTCCCTGAAAGCCATGAGCTCATTACACCCACAGATGCTCTGTTACAGAATCTCCTGTCATCGCCACTATCACACTGCTCTGAAATAAGATTAAGGGCACAATCCTATGACCTCCCAACATTATCTAGGGAGCCATAGGATTATTCAGAGTCCCAGCTCAAAGACCCTGCAGTCTCAGGGCTGGCACTGCAGAAGCCCAGTCCCTGCCCCACTCACAGCCAGCATGGAAAGAACTAACTACATGAGCTGCCTCCCTGAGATCGTAAATGAACCTCAGAGGGAAAGTGTCAGGCATGGGGAGGGGAAGAGGCTGAAGCTGAGCACTTATGCTGATTCCTGTTGGCCATCCAGATAAAAATCAGGGTGAAAGGGGCAGTGGTGGCAGATATATCATTGCCATTACATGTTGTTCGGGAAATAGGATATGCTTAAGCCTCCAAGTTCAGAGGCTTATGTGAACGGAGGGGGGCAAGGTTTGTGCTCAAAGTGCCACACGTCCCACACATCCCAGGTATAATTTTCCCTTTTTTTTCCTTGCACAAGGAAATATGTACCCAAATTCAAACCCATTAATGGGCCAGTGACAAGTCAGCATGCTTGAACATCTAACATGTAAGAATCAGAAGGGCACCCCAAAATGACAACTGTCACTAAATTGGCCCTTCACATGCTTACTTCATAGACAGATGACAGTTAACCAAAACTAGTCTTTGTTTTCCCTACTAAAATAGCACCTCCCTCTGCAGAATGTTAGGAAGTAAAATCCATTAATATTTGAGATGCTGCTACAGCAACATAAATCAGACAAAAGCTAGTCATAAACAACATTTGCAGATCATCTGTCCAGTGGGAGTTAACAAGTATTCACTAAAGACCAGACCTCTTGGGCAGCTAAAAACAGCTTTTCTTAGCAGCCAAGTGTTCTGGCAGCAGCCTTGTACAATCCTTGCCTCCTCATAGGGTGCCAGCTCTAGAGTTCTGAATATGACCAAAACCGATTTTTTTTTAAGTTTCATCATCTGCATGCTATATTAAATATAAAAGTTTAAAAAGTGCTTTCAAAAGAAGCTGTGTGAAACTCTTTGGGGCTCAGTAGACACATTTATGTACAGGGATGATTCCTCCTGTTTTCTCCCCTGCATCTGGTGCCTTCCCCATAATATTTGAAAAACAATAGCCAAGGGGCCCACCACAAAAGATAAGGGGGGGGTCAACACCCACTGCTATACCTGCAATTCAAGCTGAAGCCCCTTCATTGCTCATTTGGGGTACATCCCATGCACAATGGCATGACATCACCCAAGGATCAATGATGTATGTGCATCTGCTCGTCCTTCAGCAAAGCTAGGCTTCAAACACAAATGCCCGGGACTCACATGTGCCAGAAATTCAAGCTACTGAAACTTCCTTCCCTAAGCCCAGCTGGCTGTGTGAACCAGCAGCTCTCTGTGCTTGTTCAGAAACACCTTCCAAGGGTTGGGAAAGAAGCATGCCTCAGTTATTTCAGAAAGTACATTTGTGCTTCAAATTAAACATCAAATTTAGTTATCCTGCTGTAGCGATGAAAAGAACTGGGCCGAATACACTTAGTGGGATGGAGGGGTGCTGTTTTCCCTGAGTCATCTGGGCCTAGTCCACCTTGCTATGTGTGCATGTATGTACAGGAGCAGCATATTTACGGAAGAAGAAGACGGAGCAGCCCTTGGCCGGATGCACACCTTTTCCACTGGACCTTGCATGCTGCAAATTAAATTCTGTGTCATGCATGCACAATTATGGAAACAAATATTTGCTGGGGGGAGGGTGGGGCAGCGGGAAGTCTTGCTTTCCTCGCATTGTCGACGGCTTGAGAGGGGGGCATCCCGCGTGCCTCCCCCTGCCCTGCAGTGCCGTGCCTTGCGTTCCCGAGCCCTAACGACGGGGTGAGTCCAAGGCAACCAGACCTAATTCAGCGGAGTGCTGCTCCAGAAGACTTGTCTGGCTGGAGAGGGGCGACTGTTAAACGCGGCGGCGGCGGCGGAGGGAGAAGCCCTTGAATTATGCATACTGCTGCAAGTCACTCTCCCAAGCGCTGACTGGTCCTGGCAAATGAGGTGAAGGCGGAGTGGAAGGGGAGGGGAGGGGGCCCTCCCCCTCCAGGCCCCTACAACGCCGGGGCGGGGGGGGGGCGGGAGAGAGCGCGCCGGAAAAGGGAGGGGAAGGGAGGAGCACATCCTAATGCGGAGATGCTGCAGTGGCTCAGGGCGCGCACACATAACGCGGGCGGGCGCGCAGGCGGCGGCGGCAGCGCCACACGGGAAGGCTCACCTGCGGCAGGAGGGCGGCAGGCGAGAGAGGGGAAGCTGGTGCCGCCGCACCGAGGACTCCGGGGCTTTCCTCGCACGGGCACGCCGCGCGCAAGCACGTGCCGATCCAGCCACTCCGCCCAAGGTAGGGGTGGGGAGGGAAGGTGTCTTTTCTCTCCCTCTGCCTCCTGTTCGGAAGAGTCGCCCTCGGTTGCTGGCAGGCGGGGAAGCTGCCCGCTAACTTTCCACCCCGTCATGGGCCATGCTGGTTCTTTTGCTGGGACAGCAGGCAGGCGGGCAGGCGGGCGGGCTGGGGGGAGAGAGACCCTGCCCTCAGGAAGCCACGCGTGCCCGCTGCCCTCCCCAAGAGGGGCACAGGCTAGAGCCGGGCACGGCGAGGGACGCGGCGGAGCCAGCAGAAGTGACCACCGGAGAAGCCTGCAAGGATGAAAAAATAAGGAGCGAAGGGAAGGGGCTGGGGAGGTGGGGGACACGGAAGGATCCTGCCTAATCGTGCTGTCACATGACAGTCTCCGATGGAGCACAGGGAGAAGTGATGGAGACCCTCCCCGCCCCTCCGGTTTTTGACTTGATAGCTGGACGAGCACCATGTAGGTGTGACCGGGGAAAGCTCGGTCGGAGTAACTCTCCATCCCCGAACCGAGGGCGACCGGGCGCGGGGCGCAGTGCTGAAGGATGGGATCAGTCTGAGTAGTTCTTGCACTGCAGGCGCTGCCACTCCACTCCCATCACGGCTGCAGAAAAAAAGGGAACTTTGGTTTCCAGTGTGTGGGTGTTCGCGTGTTTACTTCTCTCCGAGTCCACTAAGCCATTTTCGAGATATTTCTGGGGGCTGGAGCTGCATGTGAAGCCATGGAAGAGGTTATGGGGGCGAGGAGGGAAGGGCCTTCAGGATGGGATGGCCTGCAGGCAGTGAGGAGAGAAGAATGGATTTGTGCCCAGTTAGGCTCAGTTGCACTGATTTTATGTTTCATGATTTGGATCTACATCAGACCTGCATGACTTGTGACTTACCAAGCTGAAGGGAGCCCATGAGTCTTGTAAGAGGACTCACCAGGGACTAGAGAAAAGCAAAACTTGGTTTTGCTTCATGCTTGGGACATGTAAGAACTGGGCTGAAGGTGAGGTGGGGTCAGGGACCTGAGAGGCTTGGCTGATGGGCTATGTTTGTCATGGTGGGTCATAGATTGTGCAACAGGCCTGATCTAGACTTCTTCAGGTTCAAAGCTAAAGCACTTAGCCAAATGAATTTTAAATGGGAAGGCCTACCTTTTACAGCTGGACAGCGTGTCAGCTTGTTGGGATCCACCCACTTGAAAGTAATCCACCATGCAAGAACTGGATTTTGTGGAGTGAGTTGGAAGGGACCAGTAAGATCACTGGGTCCAGTCCCCCTGCTCAGTGCAGGACACCACGTGCTCCTAGGAAGATAGAAACCGTCTTATACAGAATTGTACCAGTGGTGCACCCAGCCCAGAACTGTTGACCCTGACAAGCAGTGGCTCTTCAGGGGTTCAGCAGAACTTCCAGAGACACTGAGGTTGTAACCCAGGACCTTCTTCATGCAAGCAGCATGTGTTTTACCAGCATCATGTCCAACCATCTGCTACTGTTCCAGCCCAGGCAATATGATATCCTTTTATCCCTTCCATTTCGTGGTGTTTTCACCCCACGGTTCACACACCCTTCTCTGTACCTCTCTGTGTATATAATCTACAGGGATATCCTGCCAGCTGAGGATAGCACTATTTGCCTCTGTGTGAAAGCTAGTCCTCAAAAGCTTCTGTCAGAATAAATGTGTGGCAGAGCAATCCTAACTGTGACAGCGGGGAGGGGTCTCATTGTGCCCTCCAGGGCTGAAGAGAAAGGGGGTGCTGTTTTACATCCCCCCTTTCCCCAAGATTAAGTAGGATTTTATTATTTTTCTATGGCAGCTTCAGGCTGGTGTAAATGAACAGTACTTCTCGGAAATAACACACAGCTGAACGGCTCTTTAACACGATGGAACCACCCATATTGCTGGCAGAGGGCCAGTTTTCAACTTTTTGGTGATCATCACCCCTTCCCCACTAAATCACAGTTTACCCAGTTGGGCAGGATCTCCTGCTCTCCTCCTGAACATTTTCAGGGGACTTGAGGGGCTGCCCTGTGGAGGAGGATGGCAGGGCAGTTCCCTTTTGCTAGCACAATTGCTCTAGCTTAGATCTGGACACAACATGTATTCCTTAAGATGCAACAGAACTTTTGGTTGCATGTGCAGCTGTGTGGACTAGAAGAAGCCTGCAAACCTGAGGCTTCAGCTGTCACTTTTTGGTTAGGGTTAGGGTCTTGCATTAGTTGCTCATAGGCTACACTGTGCTGGAGCCAAATAATCTGAGATACATGCTTTATATTTTCTATAAGGCCAGCCTTGGTGGTATGTATTTTAATTTGGATAGGGCAATAATTCATAAAGGTATACTTTGGCAAAAGAGTTCCTTCCTTCCTTCTGGTAGACACTACAAACAGCAGCATATTTTAAAACCACCAGGTCATAGATGATCGTAAACAAATCCACCACCACATTGAGAAGGAGAAAGTTTTAAAACATCAGCTTCCATCCTCCATTCAAGCCAAAGTCCTGTCAATTGAACAATTAGTGCTCTGGATTTTATTTATTTATTGCATTTCTTTACCAACCAGTAGTCAAAACTTTCTGGGGAGCTCACAGCAATAATAAAAAATAAAATGCAACTATAAAAAATGGATCACTGGCCTAAATCAGACAACACCTCATGTAAGCCCTTGTAAATTTGACCTCAGCATATTCCTTCCCGCCCCACCTACAGTCCCTGGCCCATCTGGCTTCAAGCAAAGCCACCTGGCCCAGGACTCCTACTAATACACACACAGCTGTCAAGAAGTCTGCTCTGAATATGTGGGGGGGGGGGGCAGGTGATTAAAAGCATGCAGGAAACGGTCTGAAGTATGAATTAGCATGAAAACAAGGTAACTGCTTGTGAAAACACACTGCATGGTTGGCTTGTCTGTTAAGCGGAACCATAAGCAGGGTATGGGAGCCCTAGGCGCACACCATGACTCATGTATTCAATGTTATTGCTATGGCTGGGTTGATTCATTGTCACAGCAAGCAATCCCAAGTGCATACCTGGATCTCAGAAGTCCGGCATCCTTTTGTTCATTCATGTCCATTCGTGATGCAGATGCAGAAGCAGCCAGGTGTTACAAATCCTGTTTAGGATGGCCAGGTTATTTTCTTGCATGATGCCTGTATGTTCAAAAATGTGTGATGTGTAGAAATGCAGTAGGTTAAGTTTTTCTTAGCGTGGCATTACAGTGACAGGGAAAGAATCAGCTGCTGAATTTCATTCTGTCATGCAGCTGTTAAACACCACAGGAGCCCTGCAAAAATAAATGCATTTAGAAAATAGAACATTGGCAACCTTATGCTCGTTCCACTGAATTTCTCCAATCTTTGAGTAGCAAGTGTTCCCCATCAGTTTTTGGTTATGGCTCATCTATTTTAAGTGTGTGTGCTTGCTTGTTTTCAACACAAATCATTGAATTTTGACATGGAGCACTAGGAGAACCTGCACATTTTCAGATGTATCACCCTGATTCCCACTGCCCCTAAAACATTATTTATTCTTCACATGGAATCCCGAGATATAGTATCCATTCTATATTCACTCTTTTTGAAAGAAATAACATGTTCCTTATCATCTAGTGTTATACCAGCAGTTCCTAGGAATGAAAAATTAGTAACTTGAAGAGTAATTTGTGACTTGTTGACACATTCATTTCCTTTGTTTAGCTGGGATGGGTGTGGACAGCCTTACAAGGATGTCTCTAGGCATACTTTAGTTTAGGATCTACATGAGAGCAAGAAACTAGGCAGTGTCCTGGGACATGAATAAGGGAAATAAAGCAAGAAATCTAGGGTGCTTGAGTCATTATATCAGAAGTATAGCTTGTACTACTGTTAAAAAACCAAAGCTCATTTGGGTTTGCACATTGCATATTAGAAAGTTGCTAGTATGTGGGTGTGTCTAAGCAATTATCAGCAACTGACACCATATACAGATGGCAAAAGCTTGTTTTCTTAGGCGGGTGGCTGGCCACTTGGAGCTTGATGCTGAGCAAGCTGGTCCTTGGGTCTGATCCAGCATGGCTCTTCTAATGTTCTAGAACAGCAGTACTGATTACATATAACCATCCAGGGTTCTATACTGGCTGTACTGCACATGGAACCAAATAATCCTGAATGATTTGCATTTGCTGTAAAAGTATAGTTTTCTTCTCTCATTTGATTGAGATTTCTTCCATTTGTAAACTTTGATCTGGGTAGAACTGTGCTTTGGGGATGTGAGTTGCACAGATTGGAAAGATTTTAAAGGTGATGTGAGAGAAGAAAAAGTGGTAGAGTTTCTTGTGCATTTCTGTATTTCATGCAATTTGAGAAATGCAGTGTTCATAATATATCTTTTAAGGTGTGGTCCAGTGATCCACAGCCTTGCTGCATGTAAGCTTCCAAATATAGAGGCTTAAATGCATTCTGTGTGTGGGATAAGGTACAGTGGTAACAATCTCCGCCACTACACCTTGAGGCATGTATTTTATTTAGATGGCACCCTTAATGAGCATTTTATTGAAAACAATGTAGCACCATCTATGCAAAAAGACATGCAAATATGTTTCTTTAGAAGATGTTGGAGTCTGGCTACAACCCTCAGCATCCTCAGAAACAGAGGTCAAGGATGGAAAAAAAACCCAAATTTTAGTGCGCATAGCAAAGCTCCTAGGAGCAACACCAGTTAGGGTTACCTGCTGAAGCCACATTTCATTGCCTTACCTAGAGAGAGAGAGAGAGAGCCCAGGCTTGGCCATAGATGATGGGTTATTCTATCCCCATACACCCCCCTTCCATATGTGTTGAACTACAATTCCCAACATGCCTTGTCGAAGTATGCTGTAAGCTGCAGTCCAACACATACGGAGATCACCAGGTTGAGAAAAGGTGGACTATTGGTGGTGCTCTTGAGAGTGGATGCTGTTGGGGAAGTGATTGTTGATCCCCTGTGAACCACCCATGTGCCACATGCCTCTCCGCCGCACTCTGCACCAGTAGCTCCTTTCTGGTTGTCCTGCCTTGCTTGCTTCCCTCTTGCCATCAAGGTTTTGGGGGCACTGAGGGAGGGAGATTGGACAGGGAAAGCTTCAGAGTGAACCAAGGGACTCACGTCAACTCTCCTTGACTGCTGAGTTGGGGGCTCGATCCTCCTTGCAAGCACAGTACCAAGAAGCAACGACTCCCAAACTGCTAAAGCAGTATTTATTCAAATGCCCACTGTATTTATTCACAATGTATACTAAGTGTGCTAAAAGTGAGCTTGCCTGCAGTTGCCCTGTGTGAAGATGATGGGGCCACAGCAGTGGAGAACTTCCTTACCCAACCAGATGATGAGCTGGGGTCTTTGGAGAGAAAAGGTTATTTTGCATTTCTCTCTCCCTCACTTCTGCATCCTAGGGAATTTTTTTAAACCGCGGGTCTCATTGTTTTCTTTGGTGGTGATATTGAATGTTTTGATCTCACTATTTTATTGTTTACCTTTGAATTTCTTCTAAGTTTTGATTACATAATATAAGGACAATGTTTTGAGTTTGTTTGTTTTTAACTATACAAGATCTGCCTGTCATTTCACCTTCACCTAATTTTGCTAAGAAATTGTTCTTGGCTAATCTAGATGTCACCCTGTCCAAGAAAGTTCTTCTCTAGAGATATTTACCTTGGACCTTTACTGATTTCCTTTAAGCATCTGATTAAAAACAACAGCAGTGACAACTATAAATGACTGAACCGTGCTTTCTGATTTCTAAGACAGAATTATTTGAATTTTGATGGATTTTAAAAAATTGTATCTATACCTGTTTGAACATTTATGCAAATAGAATGTTAGACTATGAACATTTGAAATGAATGAATAGCCAAGATGTTTTGCTTTTCCAGGCAGTGCTGTGATAGCATTGTACTCTTTCCTTTCCCTGGCCATTTTCAGCTCTTTGTCTTGGCCATAAAGGGCTGGAACAAGCAGCAGAGACAACATCAGAGAGGACCTTGAAACTGGTCCACATTGGCCCAAAATAAAGGAGCATCACTTTATGTCCTGATCATTCTCTCTCTCCTCCTCCCCCTCTCCCTCCCCCCACCCCTTTCTTTCTCAAGGATTATGAAGCTACAGGCTTCTGCACACTTTGCTGGAGGTAAAGCATCACAGCGAGCATTGTGACATTCACTCCTGAGTAAACATGCTACTGACTTGTTTTCACCAGCGATTTCTGTTATGCAGGCCTTGCTTATTGGAGAAAGCGTTCTTGAGATGGTAGTTCACTGGGAGACGTTCTCAGAGAATTGCAATCACAGTTTGTGACTGCATAATGCTCCTTGCTGACTGGCAGCCGTTCCCGCCCCACTGGCACAGAATATCCATGACATTTATTTTCCCTCTCTCTTTTTTTCATTAATTGATTTCTTTCTTTAGTGCTGTGTTTTTGATGCATTACATTCTGTATTTTGTTGGTCATTCCTTGAGAATGACTAATCTCGTTCTTCGCCTTTATTTCTAATTTCTTTCCTCCCCATTTATTTCTTTTCCTTCATCTCTTCTCTGCTATGTATTCATTCTGTCTGAGTGCCCACGACCAAAACAACTTTTCCCATTGGCATCTCCTCCATTCTGATTTACTTGGAATCACATGGAGGGAGACAGAAATTGTAACATGCTTCAGCCCCACTGGTCTTAAATGTGTGATTTTTAAATTCTTAAAAGTATTCTCATGCAGCTTGACCTTTTGTCTATGGGAAGTGTGAATTCATGACTTGGTACAGAAACTGATATTGGATCCAAAAGTTCTGTTCCAGGATCCTCTACAAAACTGCAAGAGAGTCTGAGGTATGTTTCTCCAATCACACACCCTTTCGTTAGTGTCACCCAAAACATTGACAGAGGCCCTTGGATTGCATGGGAAACTGGTCTGATCAAATAATTACTAATAGTCACTGCAAGGAAGAGGAAGAATCCTTGCTAGGAAGGTAGCATGTATTTTAGGTCCCTGTTACCCATTGATACCATTCAGCACGTACCAGATACAGTGCATTTGGTGCCAGTGCATCCATTAGGATGGATTTTAACATTGCATTCCAAATGAGGGAATGTGTATTAAAATTATAATTGGAATATTAGGAAAGAAGAATAGGTTTCTCTGTTGTTACCTCTGGATGCCTACACATTTTCTTGTCCCTCTGCTTCCAGTCTTGCAGGGCGTTTGTCACAATTGTTGCTCCTTTCCTTTCTGTGGATCACACTGGTTTACTGGACATGAAAATAGGTTAGAGATGAGAGTAAGAATTAATGTAATGGCTGTCAATAACACAACAAACATAAATGGTTCTCTACAACAGGGAGAAACAATATTTTTTCTGGACGGTATTTATGTCTATACTGCTGAATTGACTCCATAAATGAAACCATGTACTTTAATTTGCAAGAGCTGAGCGGGGCTGTTGTGAATAGGACATTTTGGAGGGCTTTCATCCATTGGGTTGCCATAAGTCAGAGACGACTTGATGGCACATAATAACAGCAACAAATGCTACTGAACAGCTGAACTGTCTGGGTAGTTCATTGCAATTCACAAAATACAGAACACAGATAAAATAAAAAGATATAGGATGCATATAGATAAAATACAGATAGGTAAAATCCATCATAAAAATCCCACTATGGAAAATTTAAAACACTTGAAAGAGCTAAAACACAGTAATTTATTTTAATTTCTGTATATAGAAGGGAAAAGTATTTGGAGGTGCTTTTGCAAGTGAAAGGTTCCCCTCTTATAATAATCTTCCACTTCTTCCTTAGCCTTTACATAACAATTTTCCATGTGTTACTCTCAAAGCTTAGAAAAAGAGAGCAGACTGGATTTTTATTTTATGCTACCGGTTGTTTGTTTTTAGCACATCGTTTAGTGTTGGTTTGTACAAACGGCATATTTTATTTATTCTATTTTTAGCTGTTTTGACCATCCAGATGGAAAAGTGAGGTATAAATTGAAATAAATCAACAAAGTTGTCATGCTAATGTGAGATGTGTTTATTTCTTTAACTTTGTGTCTAAGCTCCAAGTGAACCAGTTTTCCTATTGTCTGTGAAGAGTTAGTGTTGTTTCCCATGTTAGTTTCTGATCTTCCTAGTCCTTTGCTTTTCAATAGCAAGTGTTACTGTAGTCTTATTGTGGTAAAGATCACTCTGTAGGTAGTGCAATAGGTACTCAAACTCTAAGCAGACAGCGATCCAGGATTAAAGCAGAGTATTTATTTGAGGAACAGTGAAAACCAGTTCACAACAAACTGAAATTTGAGATTAATGTGATAAGAGCCAATAATTACATCCATTTCCAGTAGGCTTATTTGCTGTACCCTCTTGTTGCCATGTGTCCTCATTTACATGAATATGTTGTTGACCCTGGTCTGTTCCAGCCAAGGTCTTCCTACGTACATAAGGGTGTAACAACCACTGTGGGTCTAAAGTGGCCTTTAACCAGTCATGTGGTGCACACACAAGAGTTGTGTGCACTGTGTTCTTACAAATGGGGAAAACCTACTTTTAAAATGAGAAATATTTGTTCAAAGTCCAAAAGCATAGGCTGCATTTTGACAAATATTTATTCTCAAAAACGCATGTACCATGTGTTACAGCAGAAAGAGAAAATGGCTTGATTGGCGTACCCACTCTGTAGCACATGGATCAGGAACTAGTGCTGACAGAGACAGACAGAGATGAAGGCTGGGGAAATTCGCATTTTGCCAGTGATGCAATGGAGATGGCAGAGTAAAGGATTGGAAGGCAATGTGACCAAGGTAGTTCGTGTGCTGGTGACATCACTGGGCTTCAGAGGTGGAACTGGAAGGGAATAGTCCTATAGTGCACAGTACAGATGGCAGAGATTTGTCTGAAGCACCTTAATAATGCTCTTCTCCCTCTGAACTGTCAACTGGCCAGATTTTCTCCCCATCCTAATGGTTATCCCAGACTTCCTTCAACTCCCAGCCCTCATTTACCTTAGCATTCCATGCTGTACGGCATTCCCTTCTCACTAAATAGCCATTACATCATGATTTAGCCAAGCACAATGCGGATCCTGAAAATGCTGTTAGGCTTGGTTGTTCTTTCACTAGTGAATCTCCAAAGCTCTATGTTGGAAACAGCAAAACAGAACATTTTTTTCCCTGAGACATTGATATCAGTGTTTGCACTCAGAGAGCTAAAATACAGGATTGGATGATCTTGTTTGGAAAAAATTAGCTTGAAGAAATGACTTGAGGACAATGCCAAAATATTAGCTCATTAGTTTGATATAGTGCATGTTTTCCCCATCTCACTTAGCATTTGTGAATGTAGAATATAGAATATTTTCTCCTTTCACATCGGAAAAATAGCAAAAATAATCCCCAGTCCAATAGAAACCTATCCTTACATCTCTTACTAGAAAAGTTTATCCTTTGCACTGTTCTTTTAAAATTACTATTTGTATGTGTGTTTGGGTGTGTGGTGGAATAATGCATTCAAAGATGCATTCTAAAATATTTTGCTAATTTTTGTATTTATGGAAAATTACAGCTAATACTTGATGCAGCAAACAATCTCTATGAGATGGTGATACTGTCTTGTCATATTAAGGCTGTAATCCTGTTGATTTACCTGAGAGTAAATTCTACTAATCACAGGGTGACTTACTTCTGAGTAGAATGCATTAGATTTCACTGTAAGGTACCTTGGTTACAGTGCTCTGCTTAAGACATTCCTGTACCTTCTTCATAAAGCTTGATGCTTTATAGCCCCCATGGAAGCCAAGAGACATTAATCAGTAGCTGATTTTGATCAGTAGTCAGTGTCCATTAAGGAATTAAGAAATCAGTGACCTACAGAAAGCAGCAAGGAGAGCCAAAGAAAAGTCACTCATACATCTTGGAACTATTTGTTGTATCTAAAAACAACCATGTAGCCAAAGAGAGTTAACCAACAGATTTAGGTCTTGTCATTCCAGCCAAGCAAGCAAGAAAATCCATCATCAAGATCTTGCCAACTGGCAAAGGCAAAGAGCAGTTGAGGGTCTTGCAAAGAAGCAAGGAAATTGCTAGTGTGGCGTCCAGAAAGGAGCAGGGATACAACGTTCTCATTATTCTGAACTTTATCAGTTCCAGGGCAGCTTACAACTTTTAAAATTAATTTTCATTTAAAGAACCCTATAAAGCAATCAACCAAGGAGAAAGAGTCAGCAGTTAAAACCAAAATAAAAACTTTATCTGCACAGTAAAATAGAAGCTGGCTAGAACAGTAACTTGCAAATAATAGGGATGGAAGGGGCCAATTGGTCTTCATTCTATGGCTACAGATGCTAAAAAGACCCCCCCACACCCCTCTCTCTCGTCCCAGTCAAACACGCTGCACCCTGGGTGAGACTAAGGATGGACGAAAGCGTCAGTGTTCCTTTCTCCATAGGGTCTTATGAATCAGCAGGCCTGGAGCAAAACAAAGTTCTCCAAATTCAAATTCAATCTTGATTCATGTCTGTATCAGATTACAAGTGCCATTTTTTCCTTTAGCAATGAAAATCTGCATATTTCTATGTATATTTTCCCAAATGCATGCATCAATAGTGCACATTTTTAAATGGACACACTTCCAAAATGTGCTAATTTGAAATGAATGGGTGCTACTGAACACTTTTTTGTCCACAAATCATTTCATAAGTTCATTAGTTACAGTTTGTGTCCAAACCTGTGTTTGGCATGGAAATGCAAACTTGGTAAGATGCATTTCTTGTGCATCCCTATTCTGCCTTTGAATCTTGTGACTCTCCTGAGTTTCTATTCTTTGTATTTTTTAAAATGTGCAGTTTGGCAACTTCTTATTAAAATTGAATTGAAACTAAATTCTCACCCATCTGTACCAGCCAAATGTAATAGTTTAGCTATTCTCAACACAGAGAGGATGATAATGTAACTGCCTGTCCCATAGCTGTTAAAGATGAGGAGCCTGTCAGGAAAAGAACCCACATTCCTAATATGGCATTGCAAATGTTGTGGAATACACAGGGATTTAAGCCTAGACTTTTAAGAGTTAAGTGTGAGGCGGGGATCCTTAGGCCCGAGGCCCATATCTGGTCCTTTTGGGTTCCCAGTGCCGTCCTCTGGCAGATGGCCATGCCTCCTTCCATCACCTGTCAATCATGCCTTGGTTTCCTGGCTTTTGTGCCCTTTCCTCCCTTGTACTAAATGGTCAAAATGCTTGTCTTAAGGGTTAGTTGCTGGCAGTAAGAGCTTACGGTGCCATCCTACGCCTGCAATCCTAAATGGCGGTAGGGGAGTCATCTATTTCCATTCATGCCAGCATAACTAACCAGAGGGATGCTGGGAACCACAGCACTTTTTTCTGTGACAACATGCACAGGATTGTGTCCCTAAACCAAAGTGTATGCTGGTATTTTGGTCCTGTCACTTGGCTTTAAGCTTTGCTTCCCCTGAGAGCTTCTCTGAAATCAAATTCAGCCTTTGGGCTGAAAGGCATTCAGCATCCCTGAGGTAAGCCCTGAAAACTCCAGGGCCTAGCTATTGAATCTGTCATTTTCCATTTCTCACACATTCCACATTTAAACTTTAAGTTTATGAAGTATTTTGTAAATTTGGCTAAGTCCTTATACAATCACTGGACCAAATGGCGTTCTCACCCATTCCTTTAATGCAACACAGAGAGGGCTATTTTCCTGCCAGTCTTCAGGCAGGATATGGCCAGGAGGCTATGGAAGGAGATATCCTAGACCCAAGCTATTTAGGACTTTAAAGGTGACCGGCACTTTGAATTGTGCCCAGAAGCAGATTGTGTCATTCTTTAAACTGCAAACAACAGCATATCAAGTCTCTCTCTCTCTCTCTCTCTCTCTGTGACGTGTGTGCGTACATGAGAGAAAGGAAGTTTCAGTGTATAGCTTTGCCTTTTATAGTATTGATGAATTGATGCCATTTATCTCCAGACTTAGAGAAACTCCAAAGTAATATTACTGGTGAGTGAAAGGAAACAGCATTGATGAAATTTCCCCCAGTATTTTTAATGTGGTTTCTGCCTTTTCATTTATGGAAGTCAGGTACTTTGATTGAAATTGGCAAGTTTCAGCCACAACTCTTGTTGGAGCACTTCAGAATCTGAGGACACTGGAATCTGGGGCATTGATCCATTTTTGGCACTCCTGCTCTCTGTTAGCTGTAGATGATCTTGCTCTGTTATTAATAAAGGGTGGACAGATGAATGGATATTGCGATTTTCGGAGTGAGGAAATTAAGATGGAAAATTGCATTGATTTAATTGTGCAATGTGCATTGTGCAAACAAAAGAGCAAGGGGGGAAATCTGGTACCTTTGTGGTGCTTGTTGCATCCCTTGCTTGGGTGAATACACAGCCCAGGCACTGTGTCCCGGCTTTAGCCACCATAACTGGGTCAGGAACAGCCAGATATTACAGAATGCTGTAGGAATGAAGACTAATACTCCTAGTCAACTCCTCTGCTGGTCCTCTGACTCTTGGAGGATTAAATGACACTCATCTATTCTGGTGTAATAGATTGCATTTATTGCTCGAGACAGCCTCACGCACATTTCATCCGGTTAAACCCTTTTTTTCCTAGTTGGAGGCTGACAGATGGATGGAAGGAGGAAGCACACTACTGCCAAGCAAGCAGAGTGCTGCCAAGCCCTGGAGTCCTGCGGGGAGATGGACCCGGGGCTTTCCCTACCACATGTCAGAGCAAATCAGAGCAACTCAAAGGGGCTGCACGTGTGAACCTCACGAGGAACAGGTGGGGGGGGGAGGACCAGAGATGCACAGTAGCACTGATGGGAGAAGGCAAGGTGAGGGAGACTGAGGGCATGGCCCAGTCCAGGTGTGCAGCAGTCCCTGGCAAATA
Source organism: Varanus komodoensis (assembly GCF_004798865.1). Lineage (NCBI taxonomy): Eukaryota > Metazoa > Chordata > Lepidosauria > Squamata > Varanidae > Varanus > Varanus komodoensis. Next base: position 129,233,015 of record NW_025335268.1, read on the forward strand.
ATGAGCATGGATGGATGTGGGTCACAGTGATGGAGAGAAGAGGTGGAGGACTCTCTGTCAGAATGAAGAGACTTTTTAGCTGTGTGGGTGACATGGCCTTGGGGTACAAAGAGAAGCAGTTTGGAAAAGCTTGCGCTATATTTAGGGATGAAAGGGCTCACTGCACCATGGTTAATTTCTGAAGTGTTGGAGCTCAAGTATGCCTCGCAGTCTTGCTCTACGAAGAAGCATAATACAGATAGGCAAACACAGATACAAGAGTGTCAACCTGGCTGTGTAGGAAAGGCACTCTGGACATGATCAGAAGCAACCTTGTTTTCCACGTTTAAGGTGCATGGCTTTGAGCGGAACCCTCATCTTGCAGACAATCCTGGGGCGGAATCTCCTCTAAGATTCATTTGAAAGGATTGCCTTTATCCTTCTGTGGAGCAAGGGTGGGAACTGGGAACTGAAGAAGATGGAGAGCTGGGTAGTGTGAAAGGCTTCTGAGGAGGAATGAGCAGTGAGGCTGAAATGGGAAACTTTTTTCCCTCAGAATTCTCTGCCTTGGTTGTGGACACCTAATTAGGCAAATCAGCTGTGACTAAGTTCAGATCAGACTAAAATAGCTATGCAGTTTTGTGTCCTAAAGAAAACCTAATGCTATTACCAGGGCTGCAACATTTTCTGTGCAATCCTGTACATGTTTAATCAGAAGTTTATTTATTTATTTATTTATTTTTCTATTTATATCCTGCCTTTTTCCTACAAAGGGCTCAAGGCAGCTTACATTATCTCTCCTCCTCCATCTTATCCCCACAACAACAACCCTGTGAGGTGGGTTGGGCTGAGAGTCTGTGACTGGCCCAAAGTCACCCAGTTGGCTCCATGACCGAGCGGGGACTCGAACCCAGATCGCCTGAGTCCCAGTCCCATGCTCTTAACCACTGTACCACACTGGCTCTCAAGTTCCATTGGATTTAATTAGACTTATTCCCACCTAAACATATATTGCATTGTTTCCCAACCTTTCCTCACCTGTGGGCATATTATTTCGGAATTTGAAAAACTGATGGGGGAGTCCCCACAAAATGCCTAATTATTAGCCATTTTGATCTCTGCCTGCCACATCTGGGTCTTAAGCGTCGTCTTTTTCAGGAAAAAAACTTACTTTGTGTCTATTGATTACTGCAACATCTCTTTAGTACAGGATTGTCTAATTCAGCAAATTACTGACAGTGCAACACAGTTAATGCTTCTTCTAAACATATCTTAGGGCAATGTCCAGTAGTGGCTTCTTTCTGGGAAGAGGTTATGACACAAATAAAGTCTGTACTGGAATAGTGATGCAAATGCTCTTTTTAATTATTTACCTGTGTCATGGAAAATCACAAATGGTTGATGTTAATGGACTCTTTGTGCCCCTTTGAAAGCTAATACACTGATTATTATGGCATTGGAAAGATAAACAGTCATGGGTTGAGGACCTTACAATATTTTCAGTATTTGAATGGATGACCATTTTCAAATGGATACTTCTTTGGATATTTGGTACACTCTTAAAGCATATATATAATTGCTCAAATGTTGCATGCACTTCATGTGCATTGATTGCTATGGTTATGTACAAACCCATTTATGTATATTTAAGAAAGATGCAAAAATCTAAAAGTTTTGCAAGGCACTGTAGACACTGTGTTGGGGACCCTGGCATAGTAGGCTTCATCAGACCCTCTCAGCTCACAATTATGAAACACTGGGGGAACCTTTGCTGGTTTTACTTTCACATCTGCTACATGGAAATTGTCAATATTTTTCTTAAAGGAACAGTACACCACAAAAAGCGAATGCTTAGTTTCTGTGTCTGCATAGGAATAGGATTAGAAAGATGCTGAATTATTTACTGAATTACTTTCTGTTTACATATAGCTTTGGAATACACATAACTGTGATTAGGGTTCTCTCTTCTCTTTGGGCAAATAATTGGTTTTTGCTCGTTAGGACTTTTGTCCATTTTACTGTATGCAGACACTGTTACCCACTATCAAAAAATGCTCTTGAGCAATTCAGCAGCCTCTGTATTTGGAACATATTTATAACCTAACTAGGAACAATTCTCTTATGTAGTCCTGCATGTCTTTTGTACATTGTTTTCTTTCAAATTTTCCCTTCCATGTACATGGGTTCTTTAAAGCAAAAGTGATGAGCCATCATGATATATAAATATGTGCTTTGTATTTAAAAAAAAAAGATTGTGCCAAGACAAATATGTGCATTTTGTCAAGACTAAATGAAGAACTGGTGTTTTAATGAAATGCATGCTCACATATGTGGTGTTGACTCTTGCTATAGCCTTGCGCAGTGCTCTTTTAATTGGAAAAGGGACATGATTATTGTGTGGTAATGACCAAAGAACAGCTCAAGTGGATGTAGGTCTGTGTTTAGAATTCCATCCCTAATTTCTTTGTTTAAAAGGCTTCTGTAAGGTTCAGAAAGGTCAGTTTATTCTTTCTTGTCTAGAGTGCTTAAAGCAGGCATTTTGAGCCTTGCTGACATTCAGTTTTTCCTGGTCTTCCCCCAGTCTTCCCATCACTTTTTCTTGCCCTCTTGTTGGGCAGTGGGATTCAAACAGGAGGCAGTGAGCATCTGGGGAAGCGTATGCACACTTAGGACCTGAAGACTGGGTACAAGCATGGACCTGCAAGCTGGAGACTGCTGCTTCATGGTATTGGTACATTGCTGGTTGCAGGACACCTTATAAGGATGTCCTGAAATGTGGGGTAGCCACGTTGTAGCAAGAAACTCTAGAAATGCATGTTTCATCAGACTGTATCCACAGCCATCCTTTCTGTCTGTTTAACTCTGCTGTGCCATAAACTATGAGGAATATCAGCCTAATCCCTTTAGGTAGATACTTGCAACTCATTTCCACTCACTTCTTACAATTTCTCATACAAAAGGTTATTCCAAGAAGGTATGGCTATAGTATTATGGCAAGGGGCATAGGATGTCTCTAGTTTGTCTCCTTTAAATTCTGGATTATTCTTAACACTATAAGGAAAACAGTATTTTGGAGTAGTTAATCATAATAATATAAGAGCATAAGGAAAGCCATGCTGGATCAGACCAATGGTCCATCCTGTCCAGCACTTCATTACATGGTGGCAAGCCAGCTGTACCCAGAATCCCTCAAGCACGATGGGTACAAGACCTCCCCTTGCCCCAGCCCCTCAGCCCCTGGTGTATGTAGACATGTTGCTTCTCATAATGGAGGCTAATGGCCACTGATAGCTTCCTCCGCCATGAATTTGTCCAATCCACTTTTAAAGCCATCCAAATTGGCGTTCGTCATGACCTCCCGTGGCAGTGAGTTCCCTAGTTTAACTCTATGTTGTGTGAAGAAATATTTCCTTTTATCTGTCCCAAACCTCCCCTCAGTCAGCTTCATGGGGTGACTCTTGGTTCTAGTCTGATTGGAAAGGGAGAAAATGTCTCCCTCTCCACTTTCTCCACACCAAGCATAATTTTAAACACTTCTCTCATGTTTCCCCTTCCTCGCCATTTTCCTAAGTTAAACAGTCCCAGTTGTTGTAGCTGCTCCTCAATGGGAAGTTGCTTCAGCCCCCTGATCGTTTTTGTTGGCCCTTGGTATACTTTTTCCAATTCGATAATGTCCTTTTTCAGGTAAGGCAACCAGAATTAGGAACAGTACTCTAAGTGCAGTTGCACCAAAGATTTGTATGGGAAGAGTACGATCTCAGTAATGTCTCTTTTCTATTCCATTCTTAGCATGATGTTTGCCTATTTTGCGGCAGCTGCAAACTTGGCCATTGTTTTCATTAAGCTGCTCATTAACCCCCGCACACACCCCCAAGATGCCTTTCTTGCTCAGTCACTGTTAGCTCAGATTCCATCAGCCTGCACTTAAAGTTGGGATATTGTGCCCTAATATGCAATATTTTAGTATTTATTAATTTATATGCCACCCCACTAGCCACAGCTCTCTGAGCAGCTTACAACATATTAAAATTCAACAATATAAAAATACAAACATAATATAATATTTGCTGTAAAAACCAGTAATAATAACAATAAAATCCATAAATAAATTAACAGGATCAAAACCAAATAGGGAAAAATAGAATTGATAAATACTAAATCTTATCTACATATATAAAACCCAAAAATAAGCATAAACCATTAAAATTAGAAATAAATATCCCTCCTTTAAATTCATGACCCATTGGTAGCAGCATAACATAATATTATTAATACCTAAAAATTCACCTGTCAAAATAACTGCTAAACAGATAAGTCTTTAGATGGCACCTAAAAGCCAAAAGAGTTGGCGCCAACTAGACCTCGAGTAGGAATGAATTCCAAAGTTGGGTTGCTATGCAGGAGAAGGCCCTCCTCTTTGCAGACTCCCTCCTCACTTTGTTAGGGGGAGGAACACGGGGGATGGCTTCAGATGGAGACTGCAGTGAATGGGCTGGTGCATATGGGGAAAGGTACACCCTCAGATAACCTGGCCCCAAACGATTCAGGGCTTATATGTCACCATGAGCACTTATCATTGGAAAAACGCTGAAGTCAGTTAGCAAATGGGCTCTGTGGGAACATCCAGCAGTTGACGGAGAACCATAGAGGTGGCAATGATGCAAAACATATTTGCGCATAACCTTACCTGGGCTAGGCTAAGACTTGCTCCAATTCCATCCATAGGACTGGTGTGCAGAAGCTGTGGACTACATGTGCCCCAGGTCTTAATTACAGCCCCTTGTGAGATCTCTGGACCCTGCCCATCTGCTTCCCATTACAGAATTCCCCCCCCCCCCCGCCCCAGTGATCCTGATCAAGGTCACTCTTCCTTCTCTATCAGGATTGCTGGGTGTGTGTCTGTGCATGCATGTGGGTGTGAGAGCTGCAGAACTGAGGGAGAAACACTGTGTGCAGTTGTTCTCCTCCATGATAACTCCCCAGAGAAAGCATAAACTTGCCCAAGAACTCTAATCAGGCAGGAAATCAGGAAGGCCCAAAGGAACTATAGGCATCTGGCCATAACATCAGTTGCTTGATAATGGATCCATCTGGGCTCCCATGAGCACTTGTGAGACAGCTAATCAGTCTTTGACTATTAGTGGTTCTTTCAGGGAGCATCGTGTCCTACCCCAGTGAACGAATGCGTTAATGATAGCATCCATTAGCAGAATGTCTGACCACCACCAAGTCAGTTTTGGAGTGTCTCCCAAGAAGAAAGGCCAATTCGGGTCTAGCCCCTCTTCTTGTTTTATCCAGTTCATCTAAAATATGCCTTTGCCATCCACCAAGCAAATTCCGTGAGAAAGTTCAGAATCTGTGGGCTTCGTCATACTTTATGGATTTTAGTTTTGGGCTGCAGAGCTAAAGACATAATGTGTGAATGTAGCAAACAGCTGTTTGAAACCACATGTGTCCTACAGTGAACAGCTACGCTAATCAGAAAGCTAAGATGAGGCACTGCTTCGTCTTGAGTGAATACTTGGTGGCAAATCCAATTTTGTTACTGTGTGATGTGTGAAAAAGATTCAAGAGCACTTCACTCCGGACTGCATGCAAGTTATCTCCAAGGTGTGATCACACTAGGAATGCTGTGTTCAGTTCTGGTCACCACACCCACAAATGAATGTTGTGGAGTTGGGCCGGGCGGAACATGGCAGCTGCAGCAGTCAGACACCAAGAAGAAAGGCTGCAACTGCTGAGACTGTTTACCTTAAAGAAAAGGTGAGTGTGGGCAGACATTTCAGAGGTGTGGATAAAGTAGAGAGTAAGACATTTTTTCTCCCTTTCTCATAATATTAGAACATGTGGACGTTCCATGAAGCTACTTAGTAGGAGACTCAGGACAGATAAAAAGATGTACTTCACACAGTGCATAGCTAAACTATGGCATTAATGGTGATGATCACCAATTTGGTTGGGTTTAAAAGGGGTGTTAGAGAAATTAATGGAGAATAGGGGCACAGTCCTATGCATGTCTTGACAAAAAAGGCCTGCAGCTCCCAGGGTTCCCCAGTCCGCATGGCTGAGGCATGCTGGGGGTTGTAGGACATTCTCCTGTCTGAACATGCATAGGGCTGCACCTTAAGGCTATCAATGGCTCTAGTCCTGATGGTGATAAAGTGTCTCCAATATCAGAGGCAGGATACCTGTGTGCATCAGTTGCTGCAGGGCACAACTGAGAGGGTGTTGTTGCTCTCATCCCACTTGCGAGTTCCTGTCCTGATTCTCCTACTAAGTAGCTAACGACTAAGTGGGTGGTTGGCCAGTGTGTGAACAGAATGCCAGATGAGATGGACCCTGAATTTGACCCAGCATGGCTCTTCGCATGTTCTGATGTTCACTTCTGAGTAGGACCATGTGTGGGGCAGTTGACAGCACATGGCACCTGTGTGCATCTAGATGGCCCCATTGGTACATGGGGGAAACGACTTACAGAATACAAGCAATGTGTTTGCTGTGTGAGTGCATGACTTTATCTTGTGTGGAAATGTCTTGAATCTGCCAGTAGAAAAGAATAACGACAGTGCACATTTAAGATGGCTTTACCTACACTGCAGCCCCTCCAGCCAGAAAGGACTTGGCTTTATCACAGCCTCCCCTGAAATGCTGGTCTATGCAGCTGGGGAAAGGAAAACTAACAATCCTTCACATATGTTTGATATATTTGACTATTTATTATCTCCAGCAAATTCCATTATCTCTTTTAGATGAAGAACTGTATGTGATTTACCTTGGTTACTGAATTCAAGGTAGAACAGTAGGAGACCCCATAGGGTGCACAGCTCAATCTGCATGGAAAAATTGGAAAAGGAGAAGTCAATTGGAATTGCAAGATCAATCTTTCAAAAATAGGCAAACTTTTGTGAAAAGTCATTAGAATGGCTACTTACACAACATCAAAAAGAGGACAGAAGAGGGAACTGATTTGCATAACATTTACAAAAATATGCATATAAATAAATAAAATTTAGAAATAATTATAATTATTGCTTGCATAGAAATATAATATGTCTCACCATAGTGGGTAAGACCACAACCTCTGTTCCTGCTGAGTCCGTTGTCTGGGTTGATGGGTAATGTCAAGCGGTCCCTGTTCTCCCTTCTTAGTATGGTTCATTATCTTTAATTGGGACTTGGACAATCCTTCAAATAGAGGACACCTTTAAATAGAGGACTATCCTCTGCAAAGTAGGGCATATCCCCACCCCCCATGAGGCCATGTTGGTCAAAAGGTGGGTTGAAGGCCTCATCCCATGTGAGAAATTTGTTGTTAATTTTAGAATGCAACATTTTTTGTCCAAAATAGTTTCAAACTTTCCATTCTAGCCTCTTGAGGCAGCACTGGACACTTTCCCCTGATATTACATTTTGCTGTGAGCCATCTGGAGACAAAAGTGATTGGACAGACTAGAAATATCCCAGATAGATAGATAGCCAGCCAGCCAGCCAGCCAGCCAGCAAGCCAGCCCGGCCTCTTCTGCCTTGCCTTTGCCCCTTGGCTCCACCCATATTTTTTCCTCCAGAAGATGGATCTATGACATCATAACATTGGATATGCCTTGGGCAGCTTGCATGAAATGCATTTACCTATTTGCATGATCCTGAACATTAGGGTACAGGCGTTTCTACAGAAATAGAGTCAGAAGCAATGGCCAGGATGTATAGCCATGGTTAAATACCGGAGCAGCTGGATTTATGTATGGCCACTGGTATCATGTAGTATGAATGAAAAGGTAAGATGGGAGCAGTGACTGATTTCAAAGAGAATGAAGGTGAGGAAGAATGTAAATTTCCTAGACACATAAACAGGAGCTAAGGAGTAACTGAGAGAGCTGGAAGTTGTGCTGTCTTTGAAGGGAAAACTGCGTGGAGAGAATGGCAGAATGCTGAAAGTCAGTCTTTCAAGTTATTGTTACCAGACTGAAGTTGATCACCAGAGCTCTGGTCATCTAAACTAAGGATTGCCTCCCCTGTTGTTCTAAAATAAGAATTCTCCAAGTGTAACTGCCTTGTGCATACGGACTTCAAGGATGCACAAGTCCATGCATATGGGCTTCAAAAAGCTGTGCATGTGAGAGGTCCTGGAGTGAAGAAAGGAATGGTGATTTAAATATCATAATGCAAGTCATTGAATTTGTAGCACTGTCACCCTTTCATACTTTTGGAAATAATAGAAGCCGAGTCCAAACGTGTACATTCAGAGCAATCAATTGTAGTCACTAATGGCCTACTGGAAAACAGGAGAAAGGGAGGTTAACACACCGAGAATTATTGCAATTCTGCTGCTGTTCTTTGATGATGTGATTGTCTATTCAGCCATTTATTCCCCTGATGCTATAGTTTGTTTAGGCTAAATGTCCAGGGAGAGAGAAGGGACAAGATTCCCATTAATGCATATATGGCATCTATATTTTATAAGGCAAAAAATGAGGAGCACAATTATAATCAGCAGTACCACCTCCTTACTCCATTCTGTCTGTAGCTCCTGCATCTTTAAGACAAATTTGCTAATTTGACTCACTCAGCATAGCAGTTTTAATGCTTGTTATATCTTTGAGTAGATACAGAAGAAGCGCAAAAACTGTGGTGGGGTGGGGGGAATTCTGCACCATCCATCTTTTAAAAAGAGATGATAGATCCAAAATAGTATATTCAATAAACTCATAACTTTGAAGTATTTAAGCTCTGTGTTTAGTTCTTGGTTTGTGATTCATAAACTATATAAAGCTACAGTTCTTAGATTTAAGTCAATAAGCACTATTGGATCTAGGATGAAATCTAATCATTTTGCTTTAACGGGTTGGTGACTGTGTCTCCAATCAGGTTGTATTCTAGACTGCATAGATGAAAAGGTTTGTTTCGATGGCAAATATAAGAGACAGAAGGACGCAGGTGGCTGACTTGGCAGATTCCCAGAGGAATCACACCCTGTGATATTGTCTTTCCACTGTGTAAACCAGGCATACTGTATGTGAAGCCAATAAGCAAAAGTGATGAGAGAACCCATGCCACATTCATTGCTCATTGTGTTGTCCGTGTCAGTTTATATACAACTCTTTCTGTAAGACCGTGTAAATGACTTAGATGTATGTGAAGACATATGGTTTCTTCATTACGAATTTAAACAGAATCCTGGAGCAGTTAGACAAGAGGCTTCGGCGAATGGGGCGGCATAAAAATGTTTTAATAAATAAAATAAAAAAAAACTTCTGGAAAATAATCCATACAAAGTCATGCAGTAAGGAGAATCTGTAACTCATCCTGGCCTTTTTATTACCTCCCAACTTCCACTTTCAGACTTTCTTTGCTTAATGTGGAAAGGATTGTGCTTAGCTTTACCCCTGCAAGAAAGAAGCAGCTGAGTGAGGGATGCTTTGCAGGTGGCAAACTAGCTCCAAACAATGCTAGCTCAGCAAGTCTTCCTTGCAAGGTGTGCATGGCAGAAGTGAAAACAAAGGCCAAAGCAGTAAAGGCGCAAAAATGGGGTTGCTTTCACAATGACACTAAAAGTGCTTTTTTACATTTGCATATCCTCTGTCTACCACTGAAGTGTCAAAGCTGCATGAGTTAAAATCTACCTGAGTTTTTAAAAAAATGCTCTACTTGCTCTTTCTGATTTGCACTCATCATATCTCAGTATGCATTACCAGCATTATTTCAGATATATATGAGAAAAACATCATTAGACATTCAGGTGGCATGGGTTAGCTTTACTTTCTTGCTTTAAACTAAAATAGGTTCTTAAAAGAACATGTTATTTTACTACATTTTCTGCTGTGATGCCGGTTTGAATGAAACAGCCTTGGGATCTAATGAGCATTACTGATTACTTACTTCCACATAGTGGTGCATTTATGAAAAGGCTCAAGTCGTCCAAAATTCCTGCCACGTATTGCCAAGTATGTAAGAGCTGGTTTACAGTGTGGGAAGCAAAAGATACTCTGTTCATGCTCAGATGAAATCTGCTCTTGTGTACTTTCTTTGATTACCATCAGTGGATGGTATAGTACTTTAGTTAGATTGCCTTGAACCTTCCTTCACTGCAATCCTAAATGTTAGAAGGGGTGTGGCAAAGTGCCCGCTTTTAGTAGTTGAGGGAGTGTCCAATTACCACAGGCGTATTGGGAAGCTGGATAAAATGTTTAAAAGCTCGCTCAGGAAGGATTCTGAGCATGTGCTCCTTCAGTACATGAAAACAGTCCATCCCTTATACCCTTACAAGAATGTTATTCATGGGCCTCAAAGACTGACCGACCATGTAAATGGAGGCAGTTGGATCCACCATCTGGAAGAGAATAGATGGAAAGCGGCATGTGGTGATAGGCTGGACATGTTGGTTGCGAAGATGCCAAGATCTGTCTAGACTGGATTCATTTCTCACCTCTTCTTTTTATTAGTGCTGTGCCAGCCCTGCCCCACCCTTCCACAACCTCTTCCTTTCCTTGCAAATAAACTTGTTTTTCTGCCTGTTCTCCAGGAATGGTGAGAGTTTCAGAGAGGGTTCTTAGGATGCTGGCATAGCTTCATGTAAGCAGGCGGCTGAGGAGTTGGTGCATGCTCTTTGTTTTGCCATATTGACCCCATTCTGTTCTTGCAGCCTCTCCGCTTGAGCTTTCTGAAAAGACCCCCCACCCACCCACCCACCCACAAGGACCGAGCCAGAACTTTTTGGAGCTTTTCAGCACCATTGTTGCTGAAAGCTGAGTAGACTCATTGCTCTTGTCTAGGAGGACTTTCAGCTTTCAGGCACTCACAGTTGCCCTATTTTATTTTATTTCATTTATTTCACTTTATTTTGCCCCTCATCCAACAAACAGCAGAAAATAGATAGATCAAACATGTGGTTCTGCTTTTATTCCTCAGCTGCACTGGGAAGACCAAAGAGAAGGAAAGGACTCCCAGACAATATAATGATACTTTGCTTTATTGGTGGCATTTCCTCCTTATCATCTTTCATATTTGCTTCTGACATCTTCATGGTTTTATCTGATTTTTATTCATCTTAATGTGTTTATAAGCTTTGTACTATAACTTAGTACTTTGCTTCTTCTAAAGTCAGCAATTCATTATTACCATTCATTACTGTTTTTAGGACTGCAGGTGGCGCAGTGGTTTAAACTGCTGTGCTGCTGGGCTGGTTGATTGAAAGGTCACCGGTTCGAATCTGCACAACGGGGTGAGTTCCCGTTGCTCCATCCCAGCTCCTGCCAACCTTGCAGTTCGAAAGCATGCAAATGCAAGTAGATGAAAAGGTACCACTTTGGTGGGAAGGTAACAGCGTTCTGTGCACTTCAGTGTTTAGTCATGCCGGCCACATGACCACAGAGACTGTCTGCGGACAAACGCTGCTAGGAAACGGAGATGAGCACCGCCCCCTAGAGTCAGGCATGACTGGACGTAACGTCAAGGGGAAACCTTTAACCTTTTTACCACTGTTTTTAAAAACAAACATATAAACTCTCAACAGTGAAAACAAGGGGAAATGCTGATCTGCCTAGAATCCAGCCTCAGCAGCTTTTGAGTATATATTTTAATTTTCATGTAAATATATATTTTCAGATCCAAGATAGGGAACTTGTTTCTTGTCTGCTTGACCTTTTTAACACCTGAACAGTAAACGAAGGGAGGGATTAGGATCTGTCTGATCAAGAGATTTAAGAGAGATATCCAGAGTCAACATCTGAATAAGACTATTTATTGTTTGTATCTAGGGAAAGATCCACCAGTAACCATCACACTAGTAAGCACTATTGGAAGCTGTCTTATGTGAAGTCCAGCCCTTGGTTCTTCTAGTCCAATATTGTCAACACTGACTGATAGCAATTCTCCAAGATTTCAGGCAGGGTCTTTCTAGGGTAGCCTTACCTGGAGATGATCATGACTGAACTTTCGACTAAAGCAGGAGCTCTACCACTGAGCTGTACTTTCTCCCCAATTAATAGTGTTGGCATGTGGACACAGTTGGAGCCTTCCAGTAGCAATTATCAAGATGCTTTTAGGTGGATGCTCATAGTATTTCTATAGCAGTTGGAATGCTTTGTGGAACTATTTCATGGTTCCTCCTTAACAGACTTTTCTGGTATAAAAAGGATGGGAGGAGCAGTGGAGAAACACACCAAGATTACAAATTGAAGACATCATTGTCTGGAACCCCTGCAAAAATGTTGTGAATAAGGCTTGAGATGAGACTGGGCAAAAGACATAGACTCTTTGCAGCCTGAATCAGGGAGCTAAGCAGAGACTAGTGACTGAAATAATCTGGCTTGGAAACATTAACATTACGATAATTATTGCCCAGTTTTGATTCTTTTAAAAATCTATACAAACCTGTGAATATTGTTACAGAATACGTTGAGTCTGGAGAATGAGATGTTAGTAATCCTATGATTCTAAAAAAAATTCAAATGGGAGTGGGGGGAAGATGCAAAACTCTTATTCTTTTTCATTACAGTTAACTGTAGCAGTTAATATTTAATTCTTACTGACTCTTTGCAGCCATTGTTATTTTAGGGATTCCACTTGGGAAACACCAGATCATGGAGGAAGAGGAAGCTTACAGATGTAGCTTGAATGATGTTATAGCAGGATGAATCCTATCTTTCAAATAAAATCATTTGTGTCTTACAGAATCACTCTCCTCTCTTCCATTCTCTTTCCTGAACTTCAGTGCATACCCCGAAGTCTGCAATGGGAGTATCTGTGGAACTTGTCCTACTTTTGGTAGCTGGCATCTCTTTTTCAGGTAAGAGCTTCCTCCAACTTGGCTCAAAGGCCAAGACGATCTTTGGGCTGAGCCTGGAATCCAACTTTACTGGGCTCATGCCAACAAAGCAACAAACCTATGTGTAGCCTCATCAGTTCAGAACATGATATTATCTGGATTATGTGGCTCACATATTACAGAGCTAAGCTAACACTAATCCCATGCGTTTACCATGTAGATCATGTAATTTTAATACAGTTTCTGCATATTTATAATATGGAAATTCTGTGACTGGTGTATGTATTGCACATGTAGATAATGATTTCTGACTGTATTAATTAGGAGAACTAAGAAAGGTTGGATCTTGCCATATAGTAAATTTTATACAAGCACCATCTATGGTTTGTAGACTTTTTACATGGATGGTTCTCATCAGTATTACTGATCTATGTACAAAATGTGGAATCTCTCCTTATTGGTTGTATTCGTCATTCTTCACTTAATGCCCCAATCTCTGTTTTCCATTCATTCCAATTATTCCTGGTTCTTAAATGTCTCAGGCTGCATTTTAAAGGTTGATCTCTCAGTGGGAAGGCTTTTCATTTCAGATGGCTGAGAATTAGATAATGCCTTGGAGCTTATCCATCATCTTAGGGAGAGGCTAGTTCGATGTCCTTTATAAATATCTAATTACCTTTTAATGTTCGCTGAGTCTCTTGGGAAGGTGGCTGGCCTAGATTGGGAGGCAATTAGCCTATGCAGAAACTGGTCTGACCCACATATGTTGATGCCATCAAGGCAACACTGGGTTTTGCAGTTAACCAGCTGAATGTAGAAGACAGTTTTGCATTCAAGCAGAGACCATAAGGGATAAGTCATCTACAAAGCCCTACAGGAGCATTTTCTAATGACTGCTAACATATGACACAAAAGATCAGTATAAAGATGACTAGAAGGCTGAAAATTTCTCACTGTGAGCATGAACCCAGAGTCATACAGAAGAAAAGCCACTTAAGCCATGTCCCAAGACCATAGTCTGTCCTTAGTTTGATAACAGTAGTCCACATTTTTGAAAAATACCTCCAAGTTTACCCTTCCCAACAGGAAAATGAATATCTGGACTGACTTTTTACAACATGCAAAAAATTAAGGGGCTCAGTTATTTTCCTGCCCACTCACCTCTTGACCCACATGGCCACAACTGTTGGAACACAGGACATTAATTGTTCTACATTGGTGTCAACTTCTCTTGATTACTTGTTTTACAGTATTTATAGCAGCATTGTTGCTCAGATCTGACGAAAAGGAAAACAGTCTTAACATTCCTGCCTTTCAGTACAGAATTGGCAGGAAGAAGCAAATCTCCTGTGTGGCACTGTAAGAAAATTTTCTGATAAACCAAGTGTAAAATAATTGTTCAAGAGAACCTTGAAATAGCTTTGAAGAAGAGGCAGCAGCCTCAGAGAAATCTCCATGGTGAAGTTAACTGAAGCTTTGCCCAGCGGTGCAAGACATCTTCTCCAACATTCTCTTAGTTTTCTTTCATATGCCCACATTTGGGTAAGAACTATGCAGTGCAATCATAGATACATTTACTCAAAATTTAATCGCGTTGTGTTCTGTGGACTTACTCCCATGTGAGTATGCATGGAATTGCACACACAGAAGAATGCCCTCTGATTTCAGTAGAATTTGTTTTCCGATCTGCAGAGAGTGCAACCTTAAGCACTAAATGCCGTCCTGCATTTGTGTTGCAATCTATGCTAAATTATTCAACCTTAAACCAGACTGTGCAGTGGCTCTATTTATTCTGCCTATTACTATTTCTGACTTGAGCTTTACAGAGCCTGAATCAGTTTACCATGGGAAAAAAGGGCTCTGCCTATGAATCCTAAATTCTTCGAACTGCAACAAGCAAGGTAGTAGAGACTGGTTGTGAAGGGTCTGTTGCATGGTTGAGAAGTCCCTTTCCTTTTGGAGACAAAGTATTTTCTATAGCTTCTTCAAAACTCCAGGTCTGTTTCTCCCAGACTCAGGATACTGAAAAGTCTGGTCTGGATGATCACCAGGGCTCAGTGCACACTGGTGCATGCCAAGCAGCTTTTGAATATTCAAGCCATGACTCTGGCTTGCCATGTTGCCCAAACAAGCCATGGATTGTGCAAGGGTTGTTTAAGCCTAATACAGCTCACCCCATTAAGCCTGGCCAACACAACAAGCCACAGTCCCAACTTGTATAATTCAAGCGGCCATGCACCACAGTGCACCGTGTCTTAAATAAATCACACCGTGTCTTAGATAAATCACACTGACTGATTTGATTGTATGAAATAGCTCAGAGAGTTGCTGGTTTTTCAGCGCCCCTCTGCAGCTGAGCTGTAGGTCTGTGCTCTCCCCTGTACTATGAGATGCTCCTCCCTACTCTAGCATCTATATTGGCTCTTCAGTAGCACAGATTGGCTTCATGCTTAATTCACAAGCCATGCAAGGCAACTGGAAAAAAGCAGTGCTTTGACCAGGAGAATTCTATTGTGTTGCTCCATGTTGCTCCTCTTGCAACTCACATCGATCACGAATGCTTTGCTCTTCCACTGTATCTGCACCTGTCTTGCTCAGCCATCTATCAGTGTTTATTATTTTGACATTTCACCTAGACACTCTTGGGTACAGGCTCCACTGATTTTCTTGCATCCTCCGTTTGCCTGACAGCTGCAGTTGATGGACATTGCCTGGCTATGAACTGCATGATAATGGAGGATATAGCCAGGGATTGCAGAGTTCATGTGGAATTAAATAGAAGATTAGCCGGTTTTGCATCTATCTCTTTTAAATGAATGGATGGACACATGCTAAGGTTGCCTTTGTTAAAGCTCATTAGTTAAAGAAAGAAAGAAGCATTTCATCATACCAAATAGTAAGGGGGTTGTTCTGACCTTCATAAAAGCAGAATTGTTTGATCCATCATCCTGAAATGTACAAGTGCCAGAAATAAGTATTGGTTTAATATACCCTGAAAATGTTAGGACAATTAGTGAAAAATTGAGGGGAAAAGTACAATTTAAGAAAAAGAAATCCCTCTGTTAGAATTAACTTTGAGAATTTATATTGGTGACCTTTTTGCCCAGGATTTGTGTAAAAAACAATTTTATGTAAATTAAGGATTATTTCCCGTTCCACATGTGTTGGGGTTGGTGGAATACTACATATTCATCAAGGAATATCTGACAAGGACATCATAGAACAGGGTGGTCCAACTTTTCGTACCTCAAGGGCTGCATGAGGACTTCCACACACAACCCAGGGTCTATGCCCTGCTCCTCTGGGTTGGCGCATCCCTTTCTTCTCTGTTTCTCCTGTCCAGAAAACCTCCCATGTGACCCCCCCACCCAGGCCCTCCTTCCTTCTTGGACTTCACGTGCGGAGCCTCTTGTACTCGAGTCCACAAACACCCCTCAGCAGGTCCTGCTCACTCTTGCTGACAAGCTCCTGAACATCTTTGAGCTGGTCAGCTGGAGTGGCACAGGACATACTGGGGCAAGCTCTCACGAGGCTGCCAGCCTGACCCACTCTCTTCCTGAGGCTCAGGAAGAGAGTGAAACAGGACAGCAGCTTCGGGAACGCTTGCCACAGTCATGCCTGTGCCATCACTGGGATCCAGACTGGGTGGGAACCGGGGGGCCCGAGTGGCAAGAGAACAAGTCCTCGGGACTGCATGTAGCCCACAGGCTGTGCATTGGAGCACTTCAACTTGGGGCATCTTTGCTGGTCCTAGCGCTCCATCATCCCCTTCTGGATTTGGGCCTGAAAAATCCAAGGAAAAGTCTGGGTGCATGGAAGGTAAGTTGTAAGCAAGCACAATCTACTGCTTACTGCACAATCTAATGCTTATTAAGGCATTAGCCATGGGTTCCAGTTTACTGGCTTCTTGCAGTTTGAAGCAACATGAGATAGCCTTAACTGCGGTCTTAAACCGGCAGGGGTTTTTAATCACACACAGGCGCGTACACGCACATGTGTCACTCACCTGATCATTTGGCGCCTGATCCTTTGGAACCAGAAACTTGAGGTTTAACAAAGGGGGCTTTTGAACATGAAATCTCTTGCAAGCCTCGTGAATTATGTATCGAACGCTGAGTAGTCTCAGCAAGGCTTGTTGACCTTGCCCCCCTCGTCCCCTGCTGTCCCCTGCACTGCCAGTGACTCCGAGCCTTGAGTACATCTGCTATTAGCTATGGGAATGTCATTAGCAGATGACAATCTTCCTAAGCCAATTTTGCTTCCTTTTTGTTTTGCGCTCCACCCCCCATCAGTGTCAAGGACAAAGCCATTTCCAGCTGGGACAGAATAAACAGCCTTCTCTCCAGGCTTAAGAAGGAGCACCGGGTCCTGTCATTATCTTGATTAAACCAGCAGTGGTTTATTATCAGCACAAGAGGTGGATGCTTGTGTGTAGTTTGCCCAAATACAAAAAGGTACTCAAGATACTCAAGTTCTTTATCTTTAGTGCTTTATCACCATTTATGCAGATATACTCTGCATAGTCAATGTACTTTTCTTTCAGATGTAGGATATGCATGTCACTGGAGCTCCATGGGACAGCTCTAAGTGTGTAAATGTGAAACTGTCTCATTTTGTGTAGGAAGACTAGAGTGAGGATGGTGCTCTTTTTGTGTGGATAAGAAGCTCAAAGCCCTTCCCTGTTTTGCACGTCTACTCAATGTAGCGCTTCTCCCCAAGTAAACTTCTCACCGTTGATGTCTCTTCTAGTATTGGCACTCAGTTGAAGAAAACGGTGCTTGCAAATGAATGGGTTTGGGAGGAGACAGTTTGTCTACCCTCTTCCTTCATTGTTAAAATTGGGTACTCCTGCATCTTAGGCATCCCAAGTGATGGAGTCACTGCTGTGTTCTAATGCGCTGTGCAGAACCAAGGGTGGAATGCCACTTTGGGAAAGATAGCAGGGACCACATTTTGGGGTGGGGAGCGGAAGGCAAAGTAGTCAGGGCCAAACTGCAAAAGTAATGTGCATAATTTAGCTTAAATCTGTGCTAGTTATTAAGCCTTAGGAGAGGCATTTTTACCTTTAAAGGGGAGGGGGCTGCCCAAAACCTGGGTAATTGCCAATTAACTAGAGAGCTGAGAAAGGGAGAAAGGAAAACTGCATCTCACCCCTTATACTGAGGTTCACTACCCTTTTGAAATGCACAAAATGACTGCACAAAGTTACAGAGACATACACACATTCCTTTTCCTGTGAGTTTATTTATAAAATGAAGGTTGCCTCCTAGAACATATTCTGCAAGTGCTATAATTAGAGTAGAAAAATCTGTAGAAATGGGGTTTGTTTCCAAGATGTTCACTTTATTTTCTGCTTTTGGTGTATTTCTTTCCCCAGGCTCGGTGTGTCAGACCCTCGCCAATTATTTTATCCTAATAAGTTTCCTCTGTAATGTTAATGCCACTGTCACCATTTTATCCTGCCACAGCAGACCCAGGAGCAATCCTCTGAAGCTGAAGCCAGTAGGAAACCCTTTCTTCCCAACGCCAGGGAGGAATGAGCCTTGCGTTTTGAAGCCCAGGTTATATGACCGAATGTGTCCGGGTCAGTGCTGGCTCCACATAAGAAGAAACTAGCTTAGCTCACACCGCATGTGGTGGCTGCACACTTTAATGGGCTAATGTCTAGGCAGCTGTTTCAACCTGGGTAGGGGCATTCGTGTGACTCCCCTCCTTTCTTGTATATAAAAGAAGGCCAGCAGTCCAAACATGAAACAAGATCTCTACAAGTCAAGGGGCTGGTAAACCTGAATGCGTTTATCCTGCTGTTCTTTTCCTAGCTGGAAGCCACTCTTGCATTAAATAGTATATGTCTAAAAGCAATTTATTTTAAACAGAGTTCTGCTGTATCATGCCAGGAGGGAAGGCGGCAAGGGAGAAGACAGACAAGGGGTGGGATATTTTTAGTATTTAAGGATGCTATTCCGCATTCATCCCCTTTGAAAATAGTGTTACTCAGAGCAGCCTGTAAAATTTAAAAGCATAGAATCACACACAGCTTACTTTTACAAGTTAAAGGCAGCCACAAATGTAAAACCACTGGGAGCCAAAGCTGTCCATAAATGAAAATAAGCAGCCGTGGAGCCAAATGCCTATTTAAAAGAAAATGCCACCATTTGCAGGATGAGCACAGCTAAAGAAGAGGACAACCTGGACTGTCATCCTATAGCCACTTACCTGGAAGGAGGCTCTGTTGAACTCAAGGGGGCTTACTTCTGAGATGCAATGGGTGTACAAGCAAAACTGGAGTTCATTGCAGTTCTCCAACTTCTATTTCAAAGTTTGCTACCTTTTATCCATATCAGAAGGGACTGCAGGTGGCGCAGTGGTTTAAACCGCTGTGCTGCTGGGCTGGTAGATCGAAAGGTTGCTGGTTCAAATCTGCACAACGGGCTGAGTTCCTGTTGCTCAGTCCCAGCTCCTGCCAACCAAATGCAAGTAGATAAAAAGGTACCACTTTGGTGGGCAGGTGACAGCGTTCCATGCACTTCGGTGTTTAGTCATGCCGGCCACATGACCACGGAGACTGTCTGCGGACAAACGCTGGCTCCCTCGGCTAGGAAACGGAGATGAGCACCGCCCCCTAGAGTCAGGCATGACTGGACTTAATATCAAGGGGAAACCTTTATCTTTTTACCTTTATCCATATCAGAAAACTCCCTCCAAGGGTGAGGATTGGCTTGGGCAGGCAGAACCACCTGTTTCAGGGAAATGGTCATATAGCCGGGATGCAGCCCAGTGCGTCACTTGCCCCCACTATGGTTTCTTGTGCTGCATCATAACTTGGAGAAGGCAGGTCTCAAATGTATTCTGTTTAGAGGACCTGCTTAGCAGTATTCCTTCCGTGGCCTTATACTTTCAACCTTGACATGTCAGTAAATATGGAAAATAAGAATAACTTAGATGAAGGCAACCGTAATATAAAAATACAACTCATAGCCACCTCTTTAGTAATGGGTGTCCCTGGCATCTTTCTGGCCTGGCACTTGAAATTACGGATGTGTGTCACAACAGATCTAAATGATAACTTGGTACTAGTTTTAAAAGCTTCCAAATAAGATGATGACTAATAATCATGTTGAACAATACATTAAATCCCACTGTTCTACCAAAAGTACCCAGAATGGTGTACAGCAGCAGTAACATAATACTTCCATATAAGATAATCAGTACAAATGCAGCTATAATAAATAATATCTAACATGAAAGGGTGATGGAGATGAAGTCCACACAGCATTCACCAGTGGGAGACAAGAATTACAGGAGCCACCAGGCAAGTAATCTGAGTCAGTGGAACGGAGCTCCAGGTTTGATAAGGCAGCATTCCTGTTCTTTTTATGTTTCACTGATTTCAACCAGTACTTAAGTGGCTACCTAAAAACTGCCTTGATTTATGGATTTAAAATGCTGGACAGCCCCTGGAACACACTCCTTTGTCATGGCTATTGTAAGTGGGCCTCCGATTTTTCATGTACAGAGTAGGATTTAATTATCATAGAGTAAGAAACCTTGGTCTTGTCACGAACTGTTCTTGAGCCCATGGCCCAGGGCACAACTCTTTGAGAAACAGGAATACTAACAACAGGTTTCGGCTGGGTATGTCGCACTAGTCTTGTGTGCTGTGGCTGCTGTCTCTCCAGCGATGGCTGTGGATAAATACATGAATGTTCATGTGTCATGCAGAAACGTAATGGTGGATAGTGTGCCTGAAATACTGGAGTAGGGGTGACTGACAGCAGAGATTACATTACTATATTCACTGGCATACATATCTGTTCCAAAGGATGGTCTTCTGTAACATCGGATGCATCACCGCTCTGGATAACAGTATGGGAGATGCAGCCATTGCATCTTATCTAAGCAAATGCAAAAGTACAAAGCATTATCTTTCAACCGAGACCTGGAGGCTCTTAGGACCTTCAACAGGCCATCATGGATATTTTTAATATTTTATTATTTATTTTATTTATCTCAAGCTTTCATCGACCATTGCAATAGCCACACGGCTCTCTGGCTGGTTTACAACAATTAAAATAGCCAATGGGTTACTGTGAGGCTGTTATAATTCCATAGTAGTTCAACAGAAAATTGTCTCAAAGGTCAGGAAGAGATATGAAACTGGGAGGTGTGTGCGGAGATATCAAATAGGAAAAGCCATTCTGTTGATACGCAAGTGCACATTTTGAGCTTTCCAGCACCTCTTCCTGTTTAGTGATGGGACTGGTGGACAAGGGATGTGGAGCAGCCTTCATTTTCACGACATGTCTGCTACCACTGCTGTTCTGCACTCAAAGTCAGAGCGTTTCAGGGTTCATGCACTTTCTCATGCAGTGTGGTGGCCAGCAGAGTGCACTGTCCGGAACTATGGACCAGTCTTTGAAGAACAACCACGGAGTACTGTCTTTCCGGAGGGATCACCAGAGGAGCAAATACTGCTGACCTGCCAAGCGCGAGCCAATCCTCCTGCAACCTACAGGTGAGGTTACTGCTTCCAACAGAGGGAAGTATTTGACTGGGACCCATTCAGGTATGTGACACCTGTTGTTTATTCATTTAACTGACATACTTCCTATCTTGATGTGCCAAAATACAGGGCCATTCTGGTACCACATGCCTAACTTTTTCCAGGTGACATGAATGGCATTTTATATGTGTTTAATACACAAGTGGTGCACATTTCTGACATGTCTACTTAGACGTAACCTCCACAAAGTGCAATAGGACTTACTCCCAGGTAAGTAATCATAGAATTGCAGAGTAGGTATGCTGGATCAGACCCTCTATTTTAAATTATCCAGAGCCTAAGAATCTGGTCATGAGCTTGATTCTTATCAAGATTATAAACTGATTAACAATTCAGATAGCTATATCCAAAGAATCCAAATTCTTTCCCCAGAAAATACAAATTCCATATTGGAAAACTTTCATTCAAAATATGGATAAATTTGCTTAATTTAGTCCCACTGATTTCAGTGGCTGTATTCTAAGGATGACTAAATCTGAATACAGCCTAACATTTGTATCCTTCCTATAATTATTGAATTATGATACACAATAATAAGCCAAGTGTGCAAATCGATTTGATTTGACTGCCCATTTTTAAAAAGTGTTCTCCTGAAGATGGATTTATGAAGCCATAAATTAGGTGTGCCTTGGGAATAACTTGCATGAAATGCGCATACATATTTTGCATGATCCTGAACATTGGAGTTCAGGCATATCTGCAGAATTGGGACCAGAAGCAATGGCCAGAATGTATAACATGGTTAAATACCGCAGTAGCTGTCTTTATGTATAGCCACTGGTATCATACAGTACGAGTGAAAAGGAAGGAAGCAGTGACTGATTTCCCAGAGAGTGAAGGTGAGGAGCAATGCAGATTTCCTAGACACATAAACAGGAGTAAACTGAGAAAGCAGGAAGTTCTGCTGAGCAGAGTTTCAAATATGCTAGTTGTAGCATATATACCAGCAACAAATAATCCTGATGTTGAGGCCAGTCCTGATCAGTGATATGCATTCTGTTGTGATAGAATGCAGCTGAAAGCGTTTTCTCTCTTACAATATGCCTTACAGTCTCTTATGATGATCCTTCAGATTAGGATCGTCTGTAGCATTAGGTACCATGCAGCCATTACTTGCCCTGTTACTGGGCTGGCTTTGTAGCTACTAAGACAGTATTCACCATTCAGCCTCTGTCCTACAATAGGCCCTATTGAGAGTTTGTGTGCATCATAAATGCCATTGTGTGTTAGCGTTCAGGGCAATGTTAATGCACAGCTGTGGTTATTCTGTTCCACTCGCCACACCACTCCAACCTCATTGTCTTGGCAGGTGGAAGATGAACGGCACCGAGATCAAAATAGAGCCAGAATCCCGCTACAGGCTGAACGGGGGCAACCTGGTGATAAGCAACCCAGTGAAAGCCAAGGATGCTGGATTATACCAGTGTGTGGCATCCAACTCAGTGGGTACAGTAGTCAGCAGAGAAGCTGCTGTTTACTTTGGCTGTAAGTCCTCTGTTTCATCTTGAGTGACTTTGTGAAGTCGGTTTGGTGCAGGACAACTCAGGCGTGGGGTCAAGCAGACGCACAACTGGTGGCTCCCTGGCTGGTACTGAGCACACGAGCGCCACTGATGCACAGACACGTGGATACCGTGCCCTTGGACATGGTACAAATTCCCCCAAGGGCAGGCTGCACCAAAGGGGCTGGTAATTGGTGGAGGGTGGAGATTTGTGGCAGCCAAGGGACCATGGGAGAGGAGCCTTGATGGTCCTTCACAAGGGGGACATCAGTTTATATGAGGAGGATGGTGGTCAGACAAAGAGAAAAGCAAGTGAACCCCTACCCCTGCCCAGCAGGAATGACCGGGCAAGGATTCAGGTGCCTGGACAGTGGCGGCCCTCAAGGGGAGATGGAGTTTTCAGCTCAGCTTTCAAAATAAGGCTGACCAATATGAACAGGGAGCCCCTTTTGGTGGTGGCACCCACTCCCTAGAATTTGTGGCCTGTAATGGCTTTCCCAAGTGTCTTCCTAGGGCTCCTGGGAAGAGGGCAAGAACCAGTGCGAAACCCCATATGGCTTTTGCGGCCAGCTAATTTGTTTTATCTCCTATTTAATGCTTTGCTGCTGCTTCAGTATTTTATTGTTTAGTGGAATCCTTGTGTGCTTTAACCCTGCTTTTATTTATTGTTGTTTTCTGACTCATCAGCCATCTTGAGGGGCCACTTAGGACCAGACTGGCAGGATAAACATTTGAAAAAATAAATAGATAAAAATGTGATTATACAGGGATAGTATTGACTTATGTAGTTCATTTACAGCAGACTCTCTGAGGAGTGCTCCTGATGCCATCTGCTGTAACTCTCTCCAATTTAATTTCCTTTTCAGACGATAGGAGCATGATTACCTGTAACTAGCATCATTTCTTCCCTAGCTGAGAGAGATCTAATTTGCAGGATGTGTTGGCTTTCATAGCTCATGTATGATTGCTGCCTTTTCTTTTTTTTTTTTTTTTTAGTTTTGCAGGAATTCTCCACAGAAGAGAGAGACCCAGTGAGGGTGACCGAGGGCTGGGGCGTGATGTTTACCTGCAGCCCACCTGCACATTACCCAGGTGAGGCAATGGCAATGCTTCCAGAATGAGGCTTTCCATGTAGGGTGCAGGACACTCATATTTGGGAAGTACTGTCTCCAATAATGGCTAAGGATTGATGTGAGTGATTTTCTTCAATAATTTGGATGAAACGGTTCTTTTCTGGTTAAAATTACTAATTTTTCATTCATTGTTCTTGGCAAAACACTGGAATCCTGTTATCCTTACAAAACACTGGAAACAAGTTAATGTTCCCTCTACATAAGAATGGTTTCTCTGGAGAAGGAAATAATGCTTTTCAGGGCCCAATCCTATGCATGATAGACAGAAAAAAAGTCTTACAATTCCCAGCAAGCTTTGGGCAGCCTGGGCAGCTTTTTCTGTCCAGGCTTGCCAAGGCTTGAGTCTCTAATAACTTACTGTTGGATAATAAATATGCTGGATTCTGCAGTGTTATTGTGATATTTTACTAAAAGATCTCTCTGTCATTGAAATCAAATTGGAAGGAAGGAAGGAAGGAAGGAAGGAAGGAAGGAAGGAAGGAAGGACGGAAGGAAGGACGGAAGGAAGGAAGGAAGGAAGGAAGGAAGGAAGGAAGGAAGGACGGAAGGAAGGAAGGAAGGAAGGAAGGAAGGAAGGAAGGAAGGAAGGAAGGACAGCAGGCAGGCAGGCAGGCAGGCATTTTATTTCCCTTTTGCCTAAAAATTACTTATCTGTACAGGTATAATGATAACCTTAGAAATGGCTACAGTTATAATGATAACCTTAGAAATGGCTATAATATTTTTTTAAAGTTTCCATGTTTTCTAGTACATGCAGGCAGCTGAGATTGGAAGGGTTCTGGCAAGCATTATTTGCTTTGATCATCTGTGTCTGTGATCATTAAGTCTGTGGTCAGGAATCCTGGAAGTCTCAGATGAAGTTCAGAAATGAGCTCTTTTAATTGCTGCTGCATGTCAGAAGCTGATAGTTCAGTATATGTAGAAATTATTAGTTATAGTTAGGCAAATATGTGTCTGAATATTTCATTGTTGGTCAGTTCAGTTTCTCTCTTGTTTCCACCCTGCTGGGTTTGATTACCAGGGGACTGCATTGTCTGTAAGGGGCAAGTGGTGGATGAAAAGAGGGTCTCTTTGGGGGAAGAAAGAAATGGATTTCTCGTACTGCAAACATTGAGAATATGATGCTGGGAGCCATGGGGGCTGTTAAACTTCTCATATCCTGTGACATGAGAAGCTGGAAATTACATGCCAAGTATCAGAGGAAAAAACCAGTAGAAGGCCCAAGGTTCTCATCTAGTATTTTGAGGGCATTGAGTTCAATGCTGTAAAAATGAATGCTGTGGGAGAAATGTGCATCCCCTTTAGAATAACAACAACTATGCTCATTTTGCCCCTTTGTTTGTGAGGCGGTACTGTATAGCAGGCTATTGATGCAGAATGAATGAATAGCTACTGAACTTGCGTAGTTGTGTCTCGGTCTGGGAAACGGCCCCATGAGGTCAAACTTCTCATGCCACCATGACACAGAAAAGCCAGTGTTTCACCCTCTTTCCCCATTTGCACACAGGACTTGCGTACCGCTGGTTTGTGAATGACTTTCCCAACTTCATCCAAGCAGATGGAAGGCGATTCATCTCCCAGACTACTGGAAACCTTTATATTGCTAAGACAGAGGCCTCTGATCTCGGCAACTACTCCTGCTTTGCTACCGGCCACATTGAGTCCTTTAAAAAAAGTGTTTTTAGCACATTTTCTCAGCTAAATCTTGTCCGAGAAGGTCAGTGCATTAGGGGTCAGTGCATTAGTGCAATCTTTAGCAGCTGGTGGAAAAAATGGAAGTTCCCAGCAAAAGCATACTGTTGTGAGCTACTCAGAATTCAGCTGCTCTGCCAAATGTCAGAATCCCAGTTCAGTCCTGGGCATCTCCTGATAAGGTCTGAAAAGACCCAGGTCTGAAACCCCAGGAAGTTACTGCCCATCAGTATAGCCCTGGGGGAAGCATCCTTCCTGGGCCAAGGCAGGGACACTTCTTGCAAGTTGACAAAATATCTTGAACATCACTGGAGCATGGTTGCCGTGGGAGGCATGGTGAAGGACAAGCAACGTGTCCAAAAAATGGCCCAAAATAGGATCTGAACTCAACTCCTTTACAGTCTTCTGCAGCCACAGAAACCGAGTTCACAGCAACCCCAACTGCCACTAAGAAAATGTCCCAATAGTGGGAGGGACAGGACATGTTGGCAAGTGCCAAGAAAGATGTGGGACACTTTGTGGGTGCATCACAGGTACCACATTCCCTGCCCTGGCATAGGCAGTGTGGAGCTGAACTGAGGACAAGACAGCATCCGGCGTCCCTAACTCGCAGCAGGGCTGGCCCTGCCATTGGGCAGAGGGAGGCTGCCGCCTCAGGCAGCAGAGGCTCCGTAGAGGTGAGGAGCTCGGGAAGAGCTAGTTGCATGTGCCGTGACACATCACCACACTTTGTAAGCAAGCGCATGGCCTTCAGGCATGGGCAAGGCTGCTGCCCCATCACAAATGCTGAAGTCAGCTGCCCTTCTGAACAGCTTTCTGTGCATGGAGTGGGAGGAAGGCCTTGGGCGGCAAATGCCTAATTCCTAGCAAAGGTGAATCGGAGTCTCTCAGTTCCTGCGTCTTCACTGGTGGTTTAAACTTTGCCAGAGCAGTGTAGGGTATGACCCTACAACAGTGGCAGCCAAGTTACTTCAGTCACATAAAAACTGGCCATGCAGTAACCGTTTCAAGTCAACAAAGCCTTTCCATACACTTTCTAGGGTTTCTAAAGTAGACAGTTTAGAACATAATTGTGATGACCTGTATTTTGCCATGCCCTGCATGGTAGCTTTGACCCTTTTAAGCTTTGATCTCTTGCATTCTCCTTTGCTCCTTTCCACAGATTCCAGACCTTATGCTCCAAGCATTAAAGCCAAGTTTCCTTCTGACACTTATGCTTTGGCTGGACAGCTGGTGGCTCTGGAGTGTTTCGCCTTTGGGAAGTGAGTAGCTGGATCAGGTTGCATTTAGCCTATTGCTTGTGACAACAGAGAAGTTGAAAGCCAGGGCAATCATGCCTTGTTAAAGTAGGCTCTGCTTCCAAGAATCCAGAGTACAAAAAGGGAAGGGAGAAATGAACTACCATTTTCAGTGATGGAGAATCTTTGTCCTGCAAAGAATTTGGAAATCCTAGCCCACAGTGGTTCAGTGTGAGTTGTGGGTTGCATTGAACTGTGAGTGGTTGCTGAAATGTGGCTCATCATGTCATCTGAACCCATCTGGCACTAACAAGCCAGGTTAATCACAGGAAAACCACGAAGAGAATGCACAGTTGGTGAACTGTGGACGTTCAACATGTCTCTGGTCTAGTCTGGTCTGGTCTGGTCTTTTAAGTTTAATGAGTTGTGTTCAGAGAACCCCTTTCAACAACAAAACATGGTCAGATGGTAGCCTACACTGAACTCAGCCTCACCTTTGGTTAGTGTGGATTGTTATGTTATCTGAATGCAATCTGTGCCTGGATGGAACATGTTGTGTTTGATAAAGTCACATTATCCTTCCATTGCTGAGTGGCTGATTGAAGCTGATGAACTGTGCCTGTTTTGTAGGCTGGGATTTCAACTAAAGACTCCTTTGTTTTTCTGTTTACCTTGGATTGGTCACTGTAATAAATGAGAATGTTTCTGAGTATGTGTGGACTTTACACAAAATTACAAATAAGTGCACATGGCCCTCAGAACTCTGGATTAGGAGAAAGATTAACAGGCTGTTATTTGATTGCCAGCAGATCTCTTGCTTTTGTAAATTGAACTCTAGGTTTGGAGAGAGACAGAAATGATAGCTAATGGATGAGACAGAGAGGAAAAGTGGATGAGATTGCTCAGAATGAGAGGAGTCAGGTAGGAGGCATTGCCGCTCTTGCATTGGCCCTGAAATTTGCAGTGCCTTTTCACGCATGTCTCTTTTTAACCTAGTCCTGTCCCTCGAATAAAATGGAGGAAATTGGATGGTAGCCAGTCCTCTAAGTGGATCACAACTGAACCCCTTCTGCAGTTTCAAGAGATTGGCTTTGAGGATGAGGGCACTTATGAGTGTGAAGCAGAAAATATCCAAGGGAAAGATTCCTATCGGGGCCGCATCATTATCCAAGGTAAAGCACCCTACAACTTTCCATTTTCTTTCTTCTGCTTATGTCCTTGGAAGGCTCAGCCCAGATTAGATGGTTCTCTCAGTTCTTTCCCGTCCCTGCAGTTGTCAGAGCTGTGCATGCTTAGGTCCAACAGGTGGTGCTCTGAGGCCATTCACTTGGCCACTGAATAATGTAGGGAGAGCCTTCCTCCATATGTGGAACCTTTTGGACTCTTTCTTTTCAAATAATGTATAGGATAGATGAAAGCCAAGGAATTCCTAACAAGCAAATATGAAACAAACAGCAGGATTTAGGGATGACACTAATCTGAACAACCTCCAAACTTATGAAAGTCAAAAGCTGGTGATACTACAGTAGCCACTAGAATTGACATAGCATAATTCTAACATAATTGACGTAACTTAATTGACAATCCATAACATAGATTGGCAACAGTATTTCATGGTTTTAAGTCTTGTTCTATGAATCTGCCCAAATAACTTTAGTTATTGAACACCATAGAAATATAATAAATAAGTAAACATTTACAAATTTTAATAATAGATTTATCCAGATGTTAGCAAGGAAATTGATTGTGGTAGGGTTCCATATTATGATGAATCCATAGAAATATAATAAATAAGTAAACATTTACAAATTTTAATAATAGATTTATCCAGATGTTAGCAAGGAAATTGATTGTGGTAGGGTTCCATATTATGATGAATCCTGGCAAGGGAGCATCGTAGATCTTGTTCCTCGTTCTGTGTGAAATCCTTCTTTTGTGCATTTGTAGCTCGGCCTGAATGGCTGAAGGTCATCACAGACAGAGAGGCTGACATCGGGTCAGATGTCCACTGGAGCTGTGCAGCATCTGGCAAGCCAAGACCTACAATAAGATGGCTGAGGAATGGGGAACCCTTAGCTTCCCAGGTATCTCATCAACAGATGACAGATATAACTGTGTTTGTCCAGTCCTTTGCCTTGACCTCCTAATGACTATAGTAATCCAGTCTATCCATGTTTGTAGATTTCAATTTTCTTTTTTCCTTCATTATTCCTTCCATCATGTACACACAAACAGATGCAAAATTTATCCATCAACAAAGTAATTATTTCCATTCAGGCATAACCAGGGTGCTATGATCCATGTATGAAATATATAAAGCAGGCACATCAGATTAGAAGGAAGAACTGGTTATTGAGTCTTAATGATGGCAGCAAATCCCAGGGTATAAATATTACGATTATTTCTCAGCCCTTTAAACCCAAGTCAGTGGCTACCTCGAAACAAGTTCAGACAGCAATTTCCTCTGGAAAGAATTTGTCTCGGGAAACTAAACATGGCATTCACAATTAGCTATTGCATGATTTTACTCATTTATTTTTAGTGATCATTAGTCTTAACGGGAGGCCAACTAGTGCCAATTAAGTTTGCTGAGTGATACTGTTGGATACCACCCAGTTGCTCTTCAGAGGAGGCAGATAGTTTTAGAGGGTTTTAGTTTCAGGGCCTGTGCAGTATTGTTTTCTTGCGCTGTCTCTGTATGCATAGAAACACATGAGAGTGTGCACATAATATGCCAAGCATAGCCAGCATATACTTAACAGCGCAGTTATGCGATCCTTGAAAGCGGTAATACGAGGATTGCTACTAAAGCTCATTTCTGAATATCTCATTTTTTAATGTTATGCTCTGTGTTCTCATCTAACTACCTAATCCACTTGTCTACAGAATCGCATTGAAGTGAACGGTGGGGATTTGAGAATTGTTAAGTTAACGATGGAAGACTCTGGGATGTACCAGTGCGTAGGAGAGAACAAACATGGCAGCATTTATGCAAATGCTGAATTGTATGTGCAAGGTAAGTTCTGGATTTCTAGGGATTATCTCAGCAGAGCCAGTGTGATTTAGATAGGGAATTATTTCTCCAAACCTAAAATAAATGGTTTAGCCTTGGGCTTTGAAGTCATAAGCCTCATTTTTTTTTAAATTAGAAATGTCCAAATTTAGGTTTTGGTTAAGGAACAATACAATCCTAATGACCTTTCTCCATTATCCCACTGTGCTTCTCAAAGATCATTGCAGCCAACACTGAAAAGATGCTCTCTCTGCAATGATACCAGCAGACTTTATAAGACGTGGAGTACCACTGTAAGAGGCAAAAGGGGTAGATCTGCAGGGCAGGTGCTGCCACGAAACAAGCTAAAGTAGGCGCCTTGGGCAGCAGTAGCCCCGGTACCACCACAGTCATTTCTCCTGAGCCCTCCAGCCATTCCCAGTGGCAATGAAGCTGCTTGTTGCAGGCTAAATGCTTTGCTTGTATTCTCTGAGCTACTCTGCTTCCTGCAGGAATAGTAGCGGATGCTGCCCCATCGCCTGAGTGGAAGATTCTGCTGCCGTGCCTCTGCATGTGGAGAGAAGGGGTGTGTGTGAAATGTCTTTAGCCAGGGCCGATAGCTCCTCTAATTCACTACAGCATTTTTTCCTGCATTGTCTTTCAGCAACACATTTTTTTTTGAACTTAGAAAAGGCAATAATTTTGCCCCCATCCCAGTTGGAGAGGAAAGGACAGGGACAAGCTGATTAGGGAGCAAATGTTTAAACAGCTGCCATAAGTCATTCAATTAAATTATATGCCAAATTCAGTAACTTTTCTGAATTTGAAGTTTTCATTTTGAATTCATTTGCAGAACCAGCAAACATTTGCTTCAAATTTCAGAGTGTCACATGCAGCTATTTTGAGGTATTCATAAAGGCCCAGTTTAGGTGTTTTAATTCTTCAGTTTTCACTCGGGCTTCAAATGTTCAACTTTCACCATGCAGATGTTTGAAGTGTGAAACATTATTGAATCTGCATTTAGCTCAGTTAATTGGAGGTCCATGATGCCACCTCATTGTGCAAAGCAATTTTAGGTGACCAAGTAAGAATTAGAAAGACAGACAGACAGACAGACAGACAGACAGACAGACAGACAGACAGGGTGACATTTGTCATTCTTACTTTTGGGCTTACTTTTTTGCCTGAAAACCCTGGAAACTCACCTTTACTATTTCCATGGATCAGCATATGTAAAAACTCCTTAACTGGTTTTTTCCTCCTTAGCCTTTGCTCCTGATTTTCGACTAAACCCTGTGAAACGACTGATTCCAGCAGCTCGAGGTGGAGAAATTATTATCCACTGCCAACCAAAAGCAGCACCAAAGGCCATCATACTCTGGACAAAAGGAACTGAACTTCTGAGCAATACTTCCAGGTATGAGAACCCATCCTTTTTTCTAGCAAGATGTAAGTAGCCTTGAACATGTGTTCCTTCTTGCTAGAATTGCCTTATTGCTGAGTGGACAACTTGTGGTCCTTTAAATGCTTTGGCCTACAAGTGCCATCAGTGCTAGCCAACTTAGCCATGGTGATGGATCATGGGAGCTGTAGGTTGTAGGCCAGAGTAGGCTGTCCACGCCACCTTCTGGATAGTCTTCATTAGGGGTGCCCAACTGTTTCCACTCCAAAATTCACATCCTATATTGACTTGAAGAGACAGGCTTCGCATGCACACATATTCTAACATCTCAGTGTTCTAGGATATGAAACTTTAAACCTCTTCTCCCTGCCTACAGATATCTAGCAATTATGGAGGCAGGCTGGAAACAAAAGGTTTTCCCAGCACTCTGCTACTGGCACTGAAATTATTGTTCATCTGCAGCTCCTAACTGACTTCTTCTATGGTTCTGCTGTTCATTGGTTTAGAAGATGATGATGATGATGATTATAACATTTCTATGCCGCCCCTTGCCGAAGCCTTGGGGCGGCTTACAACACAATAAAATACATTGAAATACAATAGAACATAATAAATTACCACTAAATACAAAAATACAAAAAATACACTGAGATACAAACACAGCATAACAGAGAAACATCATCCATATGTGTTATACTGGAATTGGGAGTTCTGTGTTCATTTCTCATCTATGCCAGCTTATTTGGATAGGAATAGAACTAGAAATACAAGCTGCATTGTCTATAAAAACCAGCAAGGAAAAGCAGAATTTGACTGTGAACAGCTTAGAGAGCTTCAGCTGTGGGGCAATATGGAAATTTGATTTATAAATAAAAGTGCCACGCAAGATGATTTTCCAGATGCTTAGAAGATATGACAAGAGATTACCAACCCTAAAGGGCACTGAATCAAGGACTGCCCCCCATCTGTGAACCTGCACACACATTTCTAACCTGGCCCCCAATGGCAAGTTAAAAACCACTCATGTATAACATCTGTCTTCAGTCTTTGCAAAGATCTAACTACTTTTAACTACATTTAACTACATAATCTCCCTGCTTTTCTCTCTGTTATGACCAGATGTGAGAAAGGGCCCCTTCTGATACCTGTGCTCTTTTTTGCCACACCAATACCAGCTTATTTCAGGGCAGTTTTCAGCAGCAAAAGCTGTGCTGGAAACAGCTTGTAAGCACTTCTGGAGACCTTACAGAATATACGTAGCAACATTTCAAGGTAGTTCACTAACAATTACTAAGCTTGTAATTAAAAAAGCAACAAAAACATCGCATAATAATACTCATACACTAAAATTAAAACATCCTCTAGTGCGTTATATGTGCCTAGTAATAGACCCAGAGAATTATGTATCAAACAGCAGCAAAAGTATATCGGCAGCAGGAGCCCAGAAGGTCTCTAGACCCACTGAGCAGCAGGAGCAGCCATTGTGCTGGAGGTCAGTCAAGGCTGGGCACTCATAGACCATGTAAGAATGAACCAAATGGGAGGCAGGAACTTGACCTTGCAAGACTCCCAGCTAGATTGCCAGGTTGTCGCCCTTTAGTTATCCCCTCCCTAGCTCTTTCGCTGAACCCTCCCCCAGCTAAGCTGGAAGGTGCTGTTCCTTCTGTAGCCCACCTCATGCTGAGGGTGCAGCCCTCTGATGCACTGGCCTTCACTGAACGGCCCAAAGGCCACTGACAGCCCCCGTCCACCTCAGCTGTGCCCCTCTTAGCAGGTACTCTCCAGCTTTGAGTTGTGGTTTGCTGTGGCAGTGGGCCAGCTGCTGTGATCTGGGCTACCCGAGGAAGTTTCAAGGGTGGGAGCGGTGCAGGAGGCCTGCCATTCCTCAGCTGCAAGGTGGCTGGGGACAAGAGAGAGGGGGCCGCACAGGGGGAATCAGCCACTGCACTGTGCTGGGAGTGGACCCAGAGAGTCAAAGAACCACGTGACTGACTGGCTGCGCGGATGAACTGGAGGTGGGCTGCACTGGTGGTGGAAGGCGAATGAATGAGCAGGTAAAAGGGAGAGAGCATCCCGGACCTGTGCGGGAGATTCTGCAGCACTGAGCCGAGCTCTCTTAGGAAGAGGAAAAGGAGCCATCCCAATCCAAGGACAAAATCATCCTCTTGACATTTGTCTACTTGGTGAACAGATGACTAATCGGCTAGGACTTCTTTGTACTATGCAGAGGGGTTGAACAAGGTTCCCAAACATCTCTAGCTGGGTCTGGAGCATTGTAACATTGCTTGGCTAGCCCTTCCCCCAGCCTGCACAGCTGGGAAGCCCCCAGGACCCTCAGCATGGGGTCTATGGCCAAAGTGGTTTCTGCTTGGAAAATAGTAGGGACTGCTGTGCTGCTGAGTCTCAAGCTTTCAGCCAAAGATCAGTATTACATGAGGCACTGTTTGGACCACATTTGAACAGATCTGGCCTACCCGGTAGCTTTGCCAGTGGTCTGTGCTTGCCAGTGCCATTTTTAACTCTCTTCTGGTGGTTCTCTTCCCACTGCAGCACAACTATTACCCCAGATGGTACACTGATTATTCGGAATATCAGCAAGTCAGATGAGGGGAAGTACACTTGCTTTGCCGAGAATTTCATGGGCAAAGCAAACAGCACAGGAACCCTCTCGGTGCGAGGTAAGTGATGCTTCACTTCTGCTGAGACCAAATGTAATGATGGGAGGGTTTGCCCTACATTTTGTAAGCATTTCTAGGCAACAAGAGAAGTTAGTCACTGAAGTAATTAAAAGGGGGGGGGGAAGTGTTTCTCTCCGACTTTTAATAAATGCATAAAAAGGGTGGGCAGAAAGTGGATCAGAATCTACCTGTGTTCATCGGATATTTTTCAATGACAGCAGAAGGGCCCCTCCCCCCGCCCTTCTAAATTAGGGTCTTCTAATCTCTGATCTTCAAATTTTATAAGACTGAGTGCAAATGAGCACACACAAATCATTGTTCCTATTGTGTGGTGGTGCGGGTGACAAAGCAGCATTACTTTGCTTCCTCCGTTGCATCCAGCATTGCTCTTCCGGGTGATCAAGGGGCTGTCAACACTACCCAGGCCCCCTCAAAGAGCTGCTGCAACCATTTTGCTTTGCACTTGGAGGACAAGGTTGCTGGTCTCCAAAGCAACCTGATGTTGCTGTTAGCACTGCTCCAGTTGAGGTGTCTAATGCCACCACTGGTCCAATTTCATGCAATCCGTTGCAGTTACTGCATTCTGAGGATGTAGGCAAAATGCATGCATTAGTATATCCACCCAGATGCTCTCTTAATCCTTGTCTTCTCTGGCTAATAAAAGCGAGTTGAGGGAGCCCTACACAGTGGGTCCAGGGAGTGATAAAGACATCTTTACATGAAAGCAGTCCCTGCTGACCTCAAGGAGTCTGAAAATAAATAATTAGCAGTGACTCAGATTTGTCCTTGAATATGGAGGCCATTCCAGACTCGAGCTTATTCTTCTCCTTCCTAGTGCCCTTCAGAAGTGGTGTGCTATAACTTCCAGCATTCCTGGCCATTAACCGCAGCAGCTAAAGGTGATAGGCATTGCTCAAAAACTTGGGTAGGACATCTGTCGCAGGAAGTCTGGTCTAGGTCATGGGCTGCTGTCAGTAACCGATTCTGCCCTCTGACCCTCCATTTTGCATCTGGCTGCGTATGATGGACCTTGAAGCTGAGCTAAAGGAAAGTAGACCTGAAGTCTGCCCACTCCTGCTGCAAAGCATAATCAGGAACAATTTGCTTAGCTGACAAAGTCATAATCTCTCTGATTAATTCTTTGGAGACAGAAAACCTGTAAGAGAGGTTCTTCGGGTTCTCCTGCTTTTCATTCATACGCACGTGTGTGTGTGTGTGAGCATGCATGCACGTGTGTGTAATGTATATTATTTATGTGCATATCAACACATAGATACCCACAGAGAGATATATGTGCACACAGAAATCTATATATGGATTGCAATTTATCTAGAAATTGTAACAAAGGTGCTTTGAGTTGTCCAGGTGTTCATTGGTATGTGCACATACATGCATATTATTTTATACATGCAAATCTATGTCTAGGTTATATTTTATCTTTCTCTTTCTCTACGAGGGCAAAGACATGTTTAATTTTAAACATAATGCACAAATGCACGACTGCAACCATCTGCAACTAATTGCTCTCTCACTTGCTTTCCTGCAGATGCCACTAAAATCACCCTTGCACCATCCAGTGCTGACATTAATGTGGGTGAGAACATTACACTCCAGTGTCATGCTTCTCATGACCCAACAATGGATCTCACTTTTACCTGGTGCCTGGATGACTTTCTCCTGGACTTTTCCAAGTCTGAAGGCCACTACAAACGAGCTAGTACAGTGAGTACTGCAAATTCCATGCTGTTGAATAATCTCCAGAGAGTCGGTCATGGTGTGTGGGGAGCCAAATCTCTTCTGCCTCTAGGGGTTGTTGCTCTGTGATGAATATCATCATTTGCCTGCTTCTAGGTTGATGTAGATGCCACATTGACTTCTACTGCTGGCCTCGCCTTCTATCTTGTGTTGTAGGAAGGAGGGAGTCAATGAAGCTCAGGCTCACCGAGGTTCTCCAGTTTCTACCTCAATGCTTAGTTCACCTCATTCCTGTTCCCCATCAAAGGGTTTTTTTCCTTTTTCGAACAGGAGAAGTGTGCATTTGGCTGTGCATTTTTAAAAATCACACACCTAAATGGGTATTTCCTCACATTCCCTAAAGTATGACAATGCACAATATTTTTTCAAACATGAGTTTTTAAGTGTGCATTTTTCTAGCAAAAATTTCATTCAAAAGCTTGGCAATATTGCAAGTTCTGGCTGAGAAATACACTCCTGTTTTTGTTTTGGGTCTCAAACTGGGCAAAGTCTGATGCTTAAAGAACTGAAACAATCCATCCCTGTTGTCATGTTGCCAGCTTGTTTCTGACCTTGCTCCTGTTGCCTCTTTTCTCCTATGCATAGAAAGAGAATATTGGAGACCTTTTGATCTTGAATGCTCAGCTGAAACATGCTGGCCGATACACTTGCACAGCCCAGACAGTGGTGGACAGTGCTTCTGAGTCAGCTATTCTAGTTGTAAGAGGTAATTTTGCTTTCATATCCTCGGTCTTGGGAATGACCAGTCCAAACAAGTTGCCTTCTGTACCTGTTCCTGCTGCCTGGAGAAGGACGGCTGACATCCATCTTCTGAAAGCTGCTTGGGGAGCTGAAAGTGTGTCTTGCTCCACCAACTCACCCAATGGTCAGCTTACATAATACGATTGACACCATCTAATTTTAAGGGCTTCCTGTTGTACAGCACACAGGCTACAGCAGTTCATGAACATTTACATATAATTTACATTCACAAACAAAAAGAGGGGTACAGGCTGTGTTCAGACCACACATAACCCATACTCAAAACTTCCGTTCTTTCTTTATGCTGCCCCAGAGCTGAGGTTAAACCCAGTCAGTGAATCTCCTTACAAGCTGAAAGCATTTTCTTTCCTTGTGAGCAGAACCTGTAGTCAGATATTTGGCATAGCTTTGATATTTGCCGTATCTTTAGTAGAACAACCTGGGATCATAAACAGTGTCCTCAGGGAATGGAAGCAACCTGCGGGCTACCACCAGTTAGCTTTCCTTTTTTTGTGTCCTCAGAATATCAGTTGGATGGTTCAAGGCCACTCAAACAGAAGGGGAATCTTTCATATTTCTACAACACTGAACAATAATAACCATTTTCAAGTGTGCGTTCAAGGTCACTCATCTTAGGCACAGTCAAAATACACCCAGATGTGTTTCATGAATGTTCATATTATCTAGACCAGGGTGAGGAACCTGTGGCACTCCATCTCCCATCATGCTTGACCATTGGCCCTGACTGGGGCTGAATGGAGTTGGAGTCCAGCAACATTTCAAGGACCACACATTCTTTACTTCTGACCATGACAACAATAGTCTAGGAAACAGTCACTGTCTGTTACAACAGTGTTCTAAATTGTTCCTGCAACCAGCTGAAAACTCCTGACTGAGGCAGAATATACCCTTTAGAAACATTCTAATTTTAAAAACTCCAAATAAGAGAAAAGGCAGCCATACCAGTTCTAAAAAATTGCCTCAACTGTCTAATAATTTTTTTGAAAATTCCAAACAAATATTTATAAACAAGACTTATTTGCACAAAGGAAAACCATCTAATCAGTGCAAGATCAATGAAGAGCTCTACTGCAAATGCAAACGTACGTGAATGAGGCTGGCCTCCATGCTGACCTTTTCTGCTGAAGTCTCAAAACTTTGGATAACTCTTCCACGGAAAACCCACCGATTCCCTCCCTGTCATCTTTCCAGACAAAGCTTAAGATCTCCTTTTTTGGTTGCACTTGTAGAAGTTTATTCTGTTCACACATATTTCTGGACATTATCCAGCACTGCTTGTCCATGTACGAGTGTTGATATACTGCTAGGATAAATGGCCCCTGGTGGTATGCTAATAGCGTAAGTTGGCACAAGGAGTTTTCTGAGTTAAGTTGTTCCTCCAGCTGATGCTGTTGGCATTCCACTGGAGGTCACTTAACACTTGTGAATTGGCAGTGTTAGATGCTGCCTTTTTTTTTGTTTTTTTTTGTTTTAAGTGTTGTGTGTCACTGGTGTGGCTGTCTAAATATCATGGGGTTCCACTCAGGGCAGGCAAGCGATTTTCGTGTTTCCTTCTCCTTCCTTCTTCAGCCCCTGGGCTTCCTGAAAAATTTCTCCAGAGGGCTGGAGGATTCTCTGGAGAGCATGAGAGATGACCCAGAGGGAAGGTGAAGGTGACCTTGCAGTTCTATGCCTGTAAGCCCTGCTGAACAAATGAGACTTACTTCTGAAAAAACATGCATAGGATTGTGCAGTAAATACCTGGTTACTGTGTAGACAGACTTCCTAGAATACAAATTCCATTTTTCTAGCTAGACTGGTCTGTAATTGTGTAGAAGCTCTAGCATGCTATATGAGTTAGAGTGATATTCACTCTATTCACTGTATGAGTTAGTGTTATTCTGAACACTGTTGGGGCTGTTCTTGACCTACCCATATTACCCTCCATCACAGGGCCTTCCACTGCAAACCAGAACCCATTGCAGGTCCTGACCTTCCAGGCCTTATGGTTGCATTATGCAGCTTACCTTCCCTCTCTTGTCCTGAAGGAGCGCTTAGATCCATATACGCCCAACCGCCCCTTGAGATCTGCGGGAGAGGCCCTTCTCCGGGAACCCTCCGTGAAAGAAATTAGGAGGGTGGGTACTCGGAGGAGGGCTTTCTCTGCGGTGGTGCCCAATCTATGGAATGCGCTCCCCAGAGAGGTCCGCCTGGCGCCGCCGTCATTTGTTTTTCGGCGCCAGGCGAAGACCTTTTTATTTAAGCGTCATTTTAATTGTTAACAATATCTGCTTATTTATCTGGCCAGGGCGACTTCTTTTATATTGTTATTTATTTTATATTATTAATTTTATTGTATTTTATTTTGTGTTGTGAGCCGCCCCAAGACTTCGGCAAGGGGCGGCATAGAAATGTTTTAATTAATAAATAAATAAAATAAATATGTTCTGGAATGGGCCACCCAATCCATAGATCAGGCTCCCCTTTCCTCTTCTGTCACATGGATTACACCGCCCCATTACTGTGCATTCCAGGACCTTGTTCCTCAGTTGTAGAATTCCCTCACCTGACCACAATAATTAGCCAAGAGTTCAGAAGAGTTTAAGAAGTGTCTGAAAACTCTTCGGTTTGAGTAGGGATATTGGTTCTTTATTTGAAGTAAAGTACACTGATGATTTGTGTGCTTATATGGGTTTATGTTAGATTATTATGCTGAACCTTAGTTAATCCATGTATTAGATTTATTTATGGCATTATGTTGTACATTAAGGTTGTTCTTATAATTATTATAGTTACATCATATTTTAAATTGTTGTTTTATTGTACTTTATGTGCAGCACTTTGGAATAAAGTGCCACCTCTCTGCCTCTCTTTCCATCATTTCTTCTTTCTCTTCTGCAGGTCCTCCAGGGCCTCCTGGGGGCTTGGTGGTGAAGAACATCAAGGACACTACCGTGCAGCTGAGCTGGAGCCGAGGCTTTGATAACCACAGCCCTATTGCCAAATATATCATCCAGGCCCGCAGTCTGCTCTCCCCCAAATGGAAGCAAGTGCGCACCAGTAAGTGTCTTGAGAGCAGCAGCCCACAGTGAGATGCTTCAGCGTAAGGCACCGCTTCTCTCCCTTTTGCGATGCTTGCTCTATTTGTTCTATTCTTGTGCTTTTGGGTTATAGATCCTGCAAATATTGAAGGCAACTCAGAGACGGCGCAGGTGGCCAACCTCATACCATGGATGGATTATGAATTTCGGGTCCTGGCCACCAACATCCTTGGAGTAGGAGACCCCAGTGTGCCATCTGCTAAGATCCGCACCAAAGAAGCTCGTGAGAACATTAATTTTCCTAGGGGGAAATGACATCTAGGATCAGTTGCATGGTATTGTCAGACAGTAGTATCTAGGGCTAGTCCTAGGTAAAGTAGACCTATGAATGGTACTTACATCAGACCTAACTCGGTCTCTTCATTTCAGCGGATTCAGTCTATTCGGGACTAACATTGGATACTACACATAATCCTTACAATGAGATAATACTCTACAGAAATTTTAATGTTGTTATAGTGGATGACACAGTCAACCACTGTATAATTTTATGAGCTTATACTTTCTGTGGTCTTCCCATGTTAACGGGGAATAGACAATCTCCATTAAAAACTTTTTAAAGAATTAGTTATCCTGACCCTTTCTGCTGCTTGCTTTATTGGGTCATTTAGATATTCCAAATAATTTTCTGCTAACTATTTAAAACAGATATTTATGAAGAGAACAACCCAACGAATCTGTGTGAATCGCTTATTTAGTTTTCTTCGTGGTTTAACTGCCAGTATCTGCTTTCTGAAATGGTGCACCTTTTCATTGTGCATGGCTTGTGTTTTCGGTGTTAACATGCATTTTGTCTTTCTTACTGGGGAACGCAACAGCCCCTACTGTGGCACCATCTGGACTTAGTGGAGGAGGAGGTGCACCTGGAGAACTCATCATTAACTGGACGGTAAGCTGGCCGCTGGTTACACACAAGGGTGTGGATCTCAATTTCTGGGTAATGGGTAGGTTGTGTTTTTTCCAGGAAAAGGCAACTAAGTGAAATGATCGTTCAAAACATGTAAATGATGTCATTCCTCATTTTAATCAGGGTTGACTCTTCAGTGACATTAAAGATAGCCAAACCATGAAAAGTCTAATTTTTGAGATTTCTGCATTACTTGGTGTTACTGGGGGGGGGGGGGGGTCAGCCACTTTGTGCCTTAAGCCTCTCTCTGCAATATCTATGTGGAGTAGCTTTATGGGAATAAAAGCACATGTGTTCTGAATTTTGGTAAAATATTAGGCCTCTCATATGTTATTCTGCAACCTATAGAATAATATAGAATGTGTGTGTGTTTGTGTGTTCCTGTGTATGAGACAGAGAGAGGTCCATGTAGATTTATAGCAATAATAGAATAACCCGTAATCCTTCTTGATGACCAAATATTAGCAGAATAAAGAAGGATCAGAGGTTATTTCATATGAATATTAATTGTATATTTTGTGACATTCATTGAGTCTCAGTTTTATCTCCTGTTGCCCTCTTGTTGCATGATAAGAATATAAATCTTAACCCAAACCAATATTGTGGATCTTTCTCTTTCCTTTGGTGGTGTTCCTCTTACCCTTTTTCTTCCTCATCCGGACTTCTGCATCAGCCAATGAAGCGGGAGTACCAAAATGGAGATGGCTTTGGCTATCTGCTTGCTTTCCGAAAACAAGGCACCCAGACCTGGAAGACTGCACTTGTGCAGCACGCAGAATCTCTACATTATGTTTATCGCAACGAGAGCATTGCGCCCTACACACCATTTGAAGTGAAGATCAAGGTCTTCAACAGAATGGGGGAAGGCCCAGAGAGCCTAGTGTCCATTGTACACTCTGCGGAAGAAGGTAGGATTGGATTGCAAGGATAAATGATGTTTTATAAAGTGTTGCTTAGGCAATGTAGGATTGTCTTCTCCCAATGAAGAGCCCATAATGAACAGAATCAATTGCATTCTATAGGAGCGTCTCCTTTCTTGTCCTCTGATGTCAGAGCAAGTGTATGGTTTCTTACCTTTGCCTTATCCATCTTTCCAGACAGGATCCCTCTTCCCAGACTGTAGTTATGAAGCTTTTACCATAATGTGATGTTGCCATTTTTCTTTGATAGAACCAAGAGTGGCTCCCTCTAATGTTACAGTCAAAGGAGTGATGGCCACAGAAATTGATGTTTCTTGGGAACCAGTGGAGCACCGTGACTTGAATGGAGTCCTCTTAGGCTATGAGGTAAGGGATGGAAAGTGGATCATCCCCTTGGTATGATCCTCTGCGATCCCTCACGCAGAGCATCCAACATCGGCTGTTTGTAGTCTAATGCTGGCTAATGAAAACATACTTCAGTACCTGGGGAGCTCAGATTTTTTCTGTATTCCGGTCTTCAGATCCGGTACTGGAAACATGGGGACAAAGAAGAAGCCGCTGACAGAGTAAGGACAGCTGGCCTTGTCAGCTCAGCACATGTGACAGATCTCCACCCCAACACAAAGTACTCTGTGACCGTCAGAGCTTACAATGGGGCAGGAACAGGGCCAGCCAGTCCCCCTACCACTTTCACAACAACAAAGCCACGTAAGTGAGCATTGGATCCAATAGCAATTGCTCGTCTCTTTTCTTTGTTCTTGCATTTAATGAGCTTCATATGGGTGCCATTTTATTTGCTTTTTTTCTTTTTGTATGTTGTAATGAGTATTCCTTCTAGGACTATTTTATTTATTTTAACTTGCACACCACTTTGGTTTCTTGTAGGAGAAGGAAGAGCAAAGTATAAATTATATAGCTTTGTGGTTTTTAATGCCTTTTTAATTGGCCCCTGCCACCCCCAGTTAGACATCCAATTCTCTGTTACCATTTCAGAAGATTTTGCTACAGTGATCATTGTTAGCATTTTTATCCCATGGGAGGTGGTGTGAAAAGAAAAAGGAGGAGATCAGTTTGGAAGTCCA
Source organism: Varanus komodoensis (assembly GCF_004798865.1). Classification (NCBI taxonomy): domain Eukaryota; kingdom Metazoa; phylum Chordata; class Lepidosauria; order Squamata; family Varanidae; genus Varanus; species Varanus komodoensis. Next base: position 129,275,462 of record NW_025335268.1, read on the forward strand.
GAGTGAGATGGCCAGCTATAAGTGGGCATTTGCCTGCATTTTGGGCTAGGCTTATCCTCCCTGGTTGGGGTTCCTACTTGAATAGCAATTGGTGGCTCTTGTCCCTTTGGCAAATGGGTGGGACCAAAGCCTTCTTTTCTCTTTACAGTTCCAGGACAACTGTCCGTTGGAGTAGAGTCGTCTTTCTGGTAGGGAGGGGGAAGCAAGCTTCCTCCCACTGCTCCTTCGCTGGCTGATGAATGGGCCAGGGTGGTCTCCCCTTCAACGTGATGTTATTCCTGGGAAGCAGGAGATACAGGCTTGCCATGGCCATAGGTGCTCTGGCTGAAGGGAGGAGCCACAGTGTGCTTTCCTTCTACTCTCTAGTGTCAGTTGAAAAAGATGCATGGACTCGCCCTTGGCATCTGGTGAAGCTTGTGTGTATTTTATATTCTGGTCTGACTAAGGTTACAGGTGAATTATCTATCAGGGATCATACATAGCTAAAAATATTATTAAAAGGATAATTTGTGAGATTCAGTTAAGAAGGCATGAACACAGATGTCGCAGTGCAATAAAGTCCAGCTGCTCTCTCAGACAAAATAGGGAATGCAGTGCACATGCTGCTATAAAGATTCCAGTATGTTTAAAGTAAGTACTTTCTCTCCCCAAGGGTGGCATTATAGCAAACCTTTAGAGCAGAACAATTATGCTTAAGAGATACAAGACAGGAAAATTGCCATCACTGGTATAGATCATTCTGATGCAAAGCATAGCCACAAGTACGCTTTCATCCACAGCTGAACCGGTGCCATTGAGCAGAAAGGGCTGTGACCAGAGCAGGGCCTACGGGTTCCTCCAAGAAGGTACATTTGTCCTAGTGAATGATATGTTCATTCCAAAATTGCATACAGGACAGTGGAGTAATAAAATGTAGACAATAAAGGAAAACAGAAGGCAAGGTTAGTTAGTTAGTTCTTTTTAGGTAGCTTTAAGAATGAGGCCTTGCTGTTTGAAATCTTCCTGGTTAAGAAAGATTAGTAGTGGGCAGTCCTCTCCCTGCCCACAAGAAGCCCTATCCGTTGTGTGCACCTGCATGTGCATATGCACACACGCAGAGCTGTGGCTCAGGGCACTTTTCAAGGACACAGTCATCCTGAAACTAGCTGGGAGGTTGGGGACAATCTCCCTTTAGCCACAGTAGCTATGATCATAGTTGAAACAGTGAGGTTAGTGGAAATGGTGGCGTACTTCAGAACACCGTTCATATTTATGGAAGTTGTTCTTTCAGGAGTCAGTTAATAACAAGTTTCCCTTGCATACTTGGTCGGATTATGGATGGTTTGGTTTTGAGATGTTATTGACAATAAGAGTTTTAAGCTAAAACATCGCTGCTGTGACAACTCTGGGGTTGTCCTGCTTAGGGCACCTACATGTATGACATTTATCTTTTCAGCACCATACAGAGGCTGTTTCACTCACTCAGGCCTTTTAATTCTCTCATGTACTGCATTTTTAAGTTGTTCTGTATATTTTTAAAGAGTGTTATCTTGATAAGAAAATTTATAGCTTTTCTTATGAAGCTTGGCTTAGTCTCTTTTGCTTGCTCTTTGAATTGTTTTATTTGTTTTTATTATAATGCTTTGAGTTGTATGGGGATTTTGTGGGTGTGTTTCTATTATGCTTTGTCCTGAAAACTGTTAACTCTAGGGTGACCAATACATTTTTAAAATAGGAAAAATAAATAAAATAAATTGTAAGTAGATAACTACTCCTGTTCAGTTTTATATATCTAATAACAGTTCACAGACTCAAAAATACATTGGCAGTTAGTCAGTAGACTGTAGACATTTCTGCTAATTATCATTAAATGATTTCTTCTGACACCTCGCCTGCAAATATGGTAGCCCTTCCTATGGAGGACCATTCAAGTCAATCACTGTCTTCCAGTTAAGTATTATGGGCCAGCATAGGTTCAATCAATGTCCAGATTTTTAATTTGCTTCCAAAGCAAACTCACACCACTGAACAAGCTGTTTTCAGCTTGCTGGGTTACAGACTGGGCAAATCTATCATAAAGACTTTCTTGATAACTCACCAGTTAGCATTTGAGAGCCAATAGAATGAATTTAGATAGAGGAATCAAAATTCTAGCCATATTCCAAATGAGCTAGGAAAAGTTAGGAATTCAAGATTTCGCCTTCAGGAATTACTATGTAAAATTCTAAATTAGAAGAGTTTGTTTTCAGGTGGGATGCAAGCATCTGGATTTCATTCTATTGCCTCAGTATTATTTCCAGCTATTTTCCATCTTCTAGCACCAAGAAGGCCACCTGGCAACATCTCATGGAAGTTTTCCAGCTCCAGTGTAAGCATCAAGTGGGATCCTGTGGTTGCCAAGGCAGATGAGTCCGCTGTCACTGGGTACAAGGTATAGCTTGTGAGCAAGTTCTTTCTCTTGGGTGGGGGATTCTTAATTGTTGACATACAGTAATGAATAACTCTGCGGAGTGGCTGAATAGCTGCTCCCTTTATTCCAAATCAGTCTCTGCAACCAAATCCTTCTTCTGCATCATTGACAGATGATGACATTCTTTTTAGGGTGAGTTTTAAATACACAAGTCATGGCTACCCTCCTATATATCCTTCTTTGTGAGTCCCCTTGACCTTAGGGGGATTTTACTTCCATGTAAATCTGCATGAGTTCAAGATGACAATTTTTTGTGGGGTGCAGTAAAACATGTGCCAAAGCAGTTGGATACTGCTTTGTGAATTGGGGTGGGGACAGGAATTAGTTTAAAAATTAAGGGGGCCTCCAAATCCATTTGTCCACAGATGCTGTATCAGCCGGATTCCCACTCAGCTCCTATTCTGTACATAGCCAACAATAATCGGATTGAGATCCCTGTTCCAGAACACTCCACTCATGCTGTGGTCCAAATTAGGACAACTGGTCCTGGCGGAGATGGTGTTCCAGCAGAAGTACGCATTCTGAGGAACAGCGGTGCGTCTGCTCTTCTCTTTTCTTCCTATTCTGCATTTATCCCATAGGCTTAGCCTTTCACCAATATTCCAAGTGACAGTTTTAAATGACAAGACCTTTTGCCTTCAGCAGCTGACCAGTTTATTCTCCCCCTGTTGCCTCATGTCATTCTCTGCTTCGTGTAAGACTGGAAAAATAACCTAAGTTACTTTAACTTTACTAAATAATAACTAAAGTTATTAAAAAACTAACATAATTAAATGACAGAACCCTTTTCTCCCTTCTAAATCAATTGCACCTCCGGGGCCACAATTTAGAGAGAAACTTCACTGGGCTAGAGCTAAACGTCACTGGCTTCACTGCTTCTCAGGGGCATTTTGGCAGAGAGGCAGTAAAGCCATCACAAACTCTGGTAGCATACACAGGGCATGCAACCCATTTTTTGAGCCTTCTGCTATATTGGCAGGGCCTAGGTTTGTTTTTTCTTGGAAATGAGCAGCAGTTGCTCAAATGTATAGAATTATTCTCTGGGTTGGATTATGAGCATTCAGGAAGTATTTGAGGACTGTGACACTCATCTCGAGGCAAGCATTATGATCCTCTGAGGGTCATATTTCCAGGATAGGTTTGATGCTGTCACTGAGAGAATGGGTTCAGACCCAGTTTTAACATGTATAAACAAAATCCAATGCAGCTCTGGTCCTGGCAGTGGCAAGAGGGTGGTGAATCTTCAGACACAGTCTAAATTGCCCCAAGTTCAGCTTGAAGTCTTAAGCAAAGACTTAAGAACCTGAAGCTGAGAACCTGGCATAGGTTCATTGAAATAAGCGTCTCATAGCAGCTGAAAGCTGTACAAGCTTCCCATGTACGGAAAAGATCTTGCCAGTGTGGCACTCTTTCAACAAAGTGCTTTGAGCAGGAGAGAGTGAGACACCAAATCTTCATCAGGGAATCCATTTTACCACTACTATGGATGGGACTGAGTAATGCCCTAATTGAATGACTGGTTGACTCAGCTCGCTCTTCAGGGTATTTGGATCTCTGAACTTGGCATAGCATTCCCCATCATTCTATAAGAACTCAAGCTGGTCCTTTAGCTACATTATGTAAGTAAATGCTGGCCATTCTTCAATACACTCAACTTACCACAAGCACTTCTCTTGTGAAGTGTTGTCCAAAGGCATTTGCACTCTTGTTGACCTTCTGAAGGCAAAGACATTTTTATCCAGAAAGGATTAATGTCTAAGGGCACAATCCTAAATTGCTGCCTGTAAACTTCCAAACTTCTAATCAACTGTGGAAGGAGAGCAGAGGCAAAGATCACCTTTACACTCCTCTCATCCTCAAAACCTTTAGACAGCCGATCTTGTTTCCACACCCTTTTCAAGAGAAAGAAGGGCTGGGGCATTGGCTGAATTTGGCAAAAGCCAGCTGTGTCTCACCCTGCCTCTGGAATGCCCCTCCCCAGCATCTGTCCTCAAGATGGTCTTCCTTTTTAGGGACCCAGCTGCATGGAAAGGGCTACAATGGCTAAGAGGGTGGGAGGCCCTCCGGCAGCAAAGTCCCCCGAGCAACTTCAGAACCTTCTCCTGAGGTCGTAGTGGGTACGCCACCTCTTCCTATGGCTGGCCAGCCAGAGTTTACCAGCCAAAGGCCTATGCCCTAAGCTGTTTTGTTGATTAACAGGTTTTATCTGGCTGTTGCTATTACTTCTTTCTTATTGATACATTTTATTTAATATTTTATTGGATGTATTTTTGTGTTTTAATGTTTATCCAATACATTTGACATGCTTCTCTATATTTTATTGCTGACTGCCTTGAGTACAAAGTGGAAAGACAGAGTATAAACTAAAATTAAATAGCAAATAGATCAGGAACTTCAAAACAGAGATCTTACACTTCATCTCATCTAGTTGTAACTCAACAGAGCTGTTTTCTTTCTTGCAGACACAAGTATGATGGTGGAAAGTTCTGCAAGCCACCCCATTGCCCATGCTGCGGTTGCCCTGACTCACTCATTAATAATGTTTGCTCTGATTGGCTCCTTGGAGCTCTGATACCAGCCATTGTAAAGGAGGGCTACCAAATGAGACTCCTCCTCATCTAGCTGGAGCAAATCAGCAGTTGACCATTAGGACTACAAATTTCTACTACACATTTTTACCACAACTGCTACATGGCAGCGAGTAACTGGTAGAAAATTACTTGAGAGGAAAGTATAGTTTTTCCTTCTATCCGTCCTTCCTTCCTTCCTTCCGTCCTTCCGTCCTTCCTTCCTTTTTAGAAAATAGAATGTTTCATATAAGACTTGAGTCTCTAACCAATCAAAGATTCTTTTTAAGTGAAGATACGAAAGGATGAGTTCTGTAGAAACTGTGGAAATGGGATGTCTCATTTTATTGTGCCCAGTAGATTCTTCTGCCTTACAAAGCCATGTGTGAAAGTTATCAGACTCCTACAACTTGATCTTTTTTAGAAAAGTAAACAAACTGGAACAAATGCACTGTCTTTTAGGTGACAGTTTTCAGAGTGTTGCGCATGTTCCATTTCATTCCTCCTTGCAGCCAGGATTGAACCAAGGACTCCGCTGTTCCGAGTTAATGGGGAACGTACAGTATTAGTCTGTCACCTCTTTTCAAGGCAACCAGCTGAAGCAGACAAAGTTAATGGAGACTGACAGCCATCTCCCACAAAAGACTTCAGAAGAAGAAAATGGAACTTTGTGAGTGGATTGTGAAAAGTGGGAAACTGATGGCTCACCAACAAAACCAAAAAGTTTTAGTTGCCTTGGAATCCAGCTTTCATCTCATATGCACTGCTTGTAATCTTATATTGGTGCTGTTCCAATAGGTGCAACACACTTTGTTCATTCATATTCCAGCAGTGAATTTACTATGTTGTGCTTGTTTCTTTCCCTCTTTTTCTTACACTTCCTGGAGTTCTGGCAAGAAAGAGGTAACTGGTGAGTTCCATGTCAGGAGGGAGAGATTCAAGTTCAGGCCAAAAGGATATTTCAATGTGCTAGACTCAAGCAGATTTACTGCAGAAGACTCATTTCACCTCCTTAGAGACACATTATCATATACCCAAAGTTTCATCAGCATTACTTGGACCTCACAGCAAATTTCATCCACTGTCTCAACACGCCATTCCATCTGTCTCACGTTGCCCATGGTTGTCGAGTTCATCAGTGATTAGAAACCTGATTTGGAATTAAATCATCATCAGTATTAGACAGTAGAGAAATTGAGCACCTGTACACAGACGTGACAGCCATAGTTTCCCAGACTCTTCTTCAGAAACTTAACGTTTGTTGCAGATGTGCTGAGCTGCTTAATATCTGTCCTTGTCTGTCTGCAGGACTGCAGAAGAAGGAAAGGGAAGATTTCAGTTCCAAACATCTTTTTCTTTCTTTTTTTAAATGAATGAGCTTAGTCTCAGAATTATGTCTCTCTAGTGTATCTTCATACTTTTCTGAATTCAGGAAATAGAACATGTCATGCTGAGCCTGCAGTATCTTACCTCTGAAAGGAAATGGTTAAGGTGCAGAGTTGCTTCTTTTGGCCGCTCAGCACCCTCATCAAATCTTAAACACAGGGAAAGGATTGGGGGGGTGGGGGTCCCCTACAGGAATGTAGAGGTCTTGGTCTACAAAGAGCTGTCCTACGCTGGTCAGGTCATCTAGTCCAGTACAGTTTACCAAATACCCAACTGCCCAAGAGTCTTTAAGCATTGGCCCTCTGCACAGAAAGCATGTCTTCTACCAAAGTGCTAAGAATTCTCCCTGCAAGAGAATTTTTTCCTAGGTTTTGACCAAGGGTCATCCGTGAACTATTATGCTACAGAAACCTGAGCCTTCTTTTTCCAGACACATGTGGTTATTTCTTAGATCCTAGGATTTATTCACCTATCTTCTGGTTATTAGAAACTAGACTTCATGAGGTTTACTTAGGGCAGCCCAAAGAAAATCCCTCACAGCCAAAGAAGGCATTATCTAAGAGAAACTGAACAATGACATGTTATTTTAAGAAGCAGTGTGTAATTTGTTTGCCCCCAATAGATCGCTTGCAACATGCTGGATGAGAGCTTTAAAGGGTAGGGTGTGGGAAATTCTGCCTTAGCAAAAGAGTTTGGACCTGATGTTCTTCTGGCATCTTACAGACCTATGACTTTCTACTGTTATTAGCCAGTCATGTATATGGCGACCATATTGGTGGTAATTAACAGAGGGAGGGATTTTCTGTGCTAGAAACTTGTGCTTGAATGCCTAGTAATGGTTTCCATTTCCAGGCAGAAAATTAGCTCTAGGAGAATGAGAAGCCCATATGTCTCCAACTTTTTTAATTAATTGGCCCAGTTCATGAAGGCCATAATCATTCAGCCACAAGTGCTGCACCGTGGATGTAGAATGGTTGTCTTTTTAACAATACTGTGCCTTTTAAAACACCAGAAAGGGTGAAGTGGAAGCATGCAGCTACGCATGGCAGGGACAAATAGAGTCTGGGTGCCAGGAACCACAACTAGCCTCCAGGCTTACTGCCAGTCCACAAGTGCTTGGGGATGCACATTTCCTCTGGGGCAAAACTTGCAGAGCTTCTCAATTCTTTAAAAGTAAGAAAGCTAGGAAAAGCATGAAAGAGATCTTATGGATCTCTAAGATTATAGGTCTACTCTGACCCCTATAATCTATTTAGCTTGCCCTTGTGGGTTCTGAGAGTTCCATTGGAAGCTCTTCTGTTCCTCAGATGTAAGTTATAACTATGTTTTGTATGGTTTATGTGAATGGAAAGTTATTCTATTTTTATTGAAGTTGAGTCATTCTTTTGACTTTTTTTCCAGGTGGGTTGGTACTGGGTCTTTCTAATTTATTTTCAACCATTTCTATTCAGCCCTTCCTTCCTTCCTTCCTTCCTTCCTTCCTTCCTTCCTTCCTTCCTTCCTTCCTTCCTTCCTTCCTTCTAGAAGTGCTGAGGAGCATTCTACCTTGAAAGCAGCCTAACGAAGTAGCTTAGATGAGGACACATGCCCTGGCCCACCGAGTGAGCTTCACAGCTGAGCAGGGTGGTGCATCTTTGCTTGCATATCCAGACCCAACATTCCGGTCACTCAGCGGCTCTGGCTCTGTGGGAGGCTTACCAGAATGTTACCTCTCTAGGTTACTGGTCTTAGGAAAGTATTGCAGCTGTTCACAGCCTGCTGCCTTGCAGGCAATTAGGTGGCAATGATGGGCCTTGCACCTGGTTAGAGAAGACTGTTTTATCTCATACCAACCCAAAAAACATGGAGTGTAACATTAACATTTACAGTATATGCCAAGAAAGACCAGTTATCCACCAAATGAAATGGCATAGACTATGTTGCCAGAGTAATCAAGCATATCAGGTGATTTCAACGCATCAGTGGAGAAACTCAGCTACAGAGGCCAAACCCTGCTTGCCTGGGATTCCCCACCTCCTTCCCCAGCCATGAATAATTTTGTGGTTTCCTGCATTTTTGCAGCTCCACTGCTACTACCACCAAGTTCCAAAGGTTGAAATGCTCCTCTCAAGTCTCATGTCCCAGGCAGCAAAAGCTTTAAGCTAAATTACGTAGAAATCTTGGCCCTGCCTTTTTTTATTTTGGTTGGGGCCCACCCATGGAATGCAGCCCCCCAGAACATCTACAGAATAGAATTCAACCCTCAGGCTAAAAGAGGTTCAACGCTCCTGCTTTAAAACGATGCAGGAGATAAGATGCACCTCTAGCTCAGTGCTGCCTATGGAGCAGCTTTCCAGGGTATCAAGCCTGGCAAGGTGACATCCTTCTGAGATGGTGTGGGGGCGGGATATGGGTCTGCTGCCTTCTGCTCTTCCAGTAAGCTCTGGCCCTCCATGCATGTCACTTGCAGCCACTCTGGAGAACCTGGGCTAAGTTATCGCAACATTGCAGATTAGGAAAATGAAATATAGAGCGCTGTGCCAGGCTAAGGGTAAGCCAAAGTGCAGCCTGGGAACCTGTTAACTGCACAGATGTTATGCTGACATCTCACGGGATATCTCCATGGGGGCTTGAGGAGAGGACCCCCTTGCTCCGAAGGCAGAGCTCAGGCATTCAAGGCACTGAGCAGTAACAGAGCGTGAGATGACACAGAGGGCATTTACCCAGCATGCCAAGCACTCCTAGCCAGAGAGAACTAAGTGGCAAATGCTTGGCATCTGTGCCCAGTTCTTGCTTTGCCATCAAAATAATGCTCATGGTTTTCCAAGTGCAAACCAGCCTGTGCCCTGACCATACCTCCCTGCTGGGTTTGGTTTTCCTATTCTTTATTTTTTAAGATTTCAATTATTTACCCTGTACTTTTCTTCATTTATCATTGTCTTTTCTTCTTTGTTAATGTGGAAGATCTGAATGCCATAAAATGTCTTAGCTAGCACTTGTATGGAAAGTATGGCAACCGTTTTCCACCTACATTCTGTGAAAATCGTCCCAGGGCAGAAAATGTCCTGCTGCTGCTTTGCCCTTCTTGACAGCAGAGCAGAGGGTTGTCCTTTTCCAAGAGTGTGGCTCTTAGGAACCCTGTGAGGTCATGTTTCCCACCTCCTTGGCCAAGGATGCCATCCCTCCAGTGCTGAGGAACGTTTCCCTGCTACTCCTTCCTCAGGAGATCTGGGTTGTTCTCTGCTTCTCCTCCCAATTCCACTGAAGGAGGGCTGCAAAGCCAGGCTAAATCACTTTGTTCTGACAGAAATGTGTGAAGATCTTCCAGCTTGTACTAATCTGTTGGAAGATGCTTTTCTGGGAGCTTGCATAGCATGGTGAGCAGCTCAGTGACCTGCAGATCTTGACTAGCAACTTTTCTCTGCCACAGACACAATAGATGGCCTTAGACAAGCCACTTAACCTCAGTGCCTCATCTGTAAAATGGGGATGATGATACTAATAGAGCTGACCTACTTTGCAGGGTAATTTGTGGATTGCTGACCTACTGTATGTGGAGCACTTTGAAGATTCCAAAGCACTATAAAAATGTTGTCCTTTCAGTTGTATATATTGCTTTCCTACAGTTCTCCCCTTCTGTTGATCTGAAGGATATTTTGACAACAGTGAGTGAACTGAGCCTGGGCACCTGGAAAATCCAGTGGAAAGGGTCTGTCCTAAACAGGCAAACTTGAAAGTGGCAGATTGCATCCACTGCATTGTCCAGGTAATGATGTTTCATGCCCTTAGCTAAAAGCATGCAAGAAGTAGGTGTTTGTGCAGTGTGTGATCGTGTGTTGGTGGATATATTTTAGACTGTGTACGAGTCACCTAGGGCTTGTATTCTAGCACCTATCCTAGAATATTTAAGTTCTGCTTGGCCCTGAAGAGATGGAGGCCTGTGGTAAACATTTTATCTGCAGCAGGGGCTACACCGAGAAAATGATCCATTGTACCTTCTGTAATGTGTAGACGGGATAGCAGAGGGTATACCAAAACCAGATACTTTGGAACATTTGAAGAAGGTTAGCATTTCTTGTAGGGGAGAGGGGGAAAGTAAATACTATTTCCCATACATTCTTTTATCTGAACTGCCTCCCCGACACACACTACTGGCAAAATTTACTTGTGACACATTGAATGGAAAGAATCTCCCGCGTTATGGTTTGGCCTTTTTTTCCACGAGTGTCACTGTAGATTTCAGACTTACTGTCTAATCTAACTAAAAATAAACAGTATTTTAAAATATAACAGTAAAATAATTAAGATGTATGATTATAGCCCTGTGAAATTACTTGTGTGTGTATGTATGTATGTATGTATGTATATATTTATATGTACATTTGCTTTGTAATTTGTATCATTTCTTCTCATTCATTAAAAATATATTCTTTTTCTTACATTTACTTTCATACCCCAACTTATCTATTAATAACCATTGCAGGACATATTCAGGATATATCCTGTTTTAAGCATGTGTCAAGCAGAAGACAAATCTTTGGCATCCACTTGTGGATGCATCTGGGAGAACATCAGTAGGTTGGCTAACGCTTCTGAATTCCATAGAACCAGTGTGGGTATAGGAGCTAAGAGAGCCCAGGCACAATCCTATGGCTTCTTGGTGTTATTGCAGATTCATAGGATTATGCAGAGTCCCACTCCCAAGAATGTGCAGTCCCAGAGCTGGGAATCAGGTGCCCTCTCAGACTGTTATCTTGGAGCCATGGGGTCATTCCCTAAGGTCGCAATCCTTTACAGGATTACAGAGAAGAAAAGTCTATAATTCCCAGCCCAGCCTACCATGCTACCTAGAGCAGGCTGGGGATTGTAGGACTTATTTCTACTTAAACATAAATGAAGTTCTCCCCCACCCCTCAAATATGCATTGTGCTGTGCCTAAGCTATGAATCGGGAAGTCTCTTCTTTGAATCTCACCTCAGCCATAATCTTGCTTGATAATCCTAGGCTAACCTCTCTTTCTCAGCCTCAAATTGGAGCCTTTTAAGGGTTACAATAATGCATTAGAAATGCCTTGTACACTGCAAAATGCTGTACATACATTATTATTAATTAAAAGGGTCACTCATAAATTAGGTGAAAGAAAGAAAATAAGTATCAGAAGAGAAAGGAAAAGGAAAGCAAGCTAGCTAGGGTAAACCAGGGGTGAATGTATATGTGAAATGATTGCAAACTACGCAAGTTCTGGTCCTCACTGAAAATAAATTGCTGGGTTGGGCATGTGTTTAGAGAGACTTGTTTCTTAACTCTGAGGCTGCAATCCAAAACACACTTGCTTCCGAACAAACATGCCCTGGGTTGCTTCCACACCCCTTTCCCATTCTACTTCCAGAGCATTCGTTTGGCTAAAGTAGTTGGGCCTCAGAGGACTAATAAAATACAAAACGCTGCAAACGGATGCCAGTCCCCTCACGTTTGAAGCATTTCCATGACACTGCAAAGTCTTCACTCCGCTGAAGGTCTCCTCATGCCAGCACACAGTTGTTGCGCAAGGTGGAATCTTTTCTTTGGGTTTTGTGGGTGCAGCATGCTTGAATGCAAAGAATGTCAAGGGCCTCCTTCATGTTCAGTGCCCCTCCTGTCCATCGTCTGAAGGATGACTTGTCCTGCCTTCTTGGGAGTGCCGGCCACACTTTGGTAGCAGTGCAGTGTGCAGGGCAGGGAGGAAGCTTCTGGAATGCCAGAAGAGTTTATCTTTTTCCACTGACCGTGTAATTCCATGGATCTGCATTTAGGAATGTTATACAAGCATGCATTACCCTGTCCCTGTGTGTCATATCCTAAGCGCTTCTCTTTAAAGTAAGTCCCATGTAGTCAAACTTTCTCAGGCATGTTTTTTTCCCAGATGGAAGAAAAATTGTGACATCTTTCTTACTGTAATATTCATTGCATTGTTGTGGGTCGTGATAGTGTGCACAGAAGACAAAAGCATTATCTGATTACTAAGAATTCTGATTCAAAGGCTCAACACTGTTCGCATGTACCAATGCATCAATAATATTGTTCTTACTATTAATTTTAATTCTGTTTTGTTCATTTTTATTTACCTCTACCCATATGTCCACATTTTTAAAAAAGAAGGGGCATTTTTCCCACTTGCCTTTAAATACTTGTTGATGGTCCTAAGGGTTTTCCCATGTATTTTAAGCATCAAGGTCAGGGAAAATGTATGAACGTTACTGTTGTGTGTTGACTATGTATAGTTCATCCTTCTTTTATCCCAAAGCATTCCTTTCTGTGCTAGGAAGCAAGGCAATCACCACTGGGAAAATGTAGGGGGTTGGCAACAGCGGTGCTCATGAAATGGCCCCTTGTATACACATAAGAGTGTGCACTGGGGTTTATAAGGTGCAGTCCAGCAATGATCCTAGGTGATAGATTCGATGGGGGTGGATGTGCATCCCAGGTACTAAGACTATTAATTTGACACAAGCTGAATGTAGCTCTCTGCAAGATAGAATGGGAACCATAGTGACAAAACTGACTGAGTCTCCCAGACTTTTGTTATGGTACGTAGCACCCTGTCTTGGCCTGAACAGACACTTTGGGGCACGGCCTTCTATAGGTCCACCTTTGCACTTAACTTGAAAACTTGCTAGCATCAGTAACAAAACTCCTTTGGCTCTTCTACTCTGATTTAAACCGTACAGGAAATGGGGTGGTGGCAGTATCTTTTCAGCAATTCTCTTGTATGCTATTTTTTAAAAGAAAACAACAAACCTTGTAAACAACCATAATTAACATAATCTACTGGCTACAGTAGCACACAGTTCCTAAATAAAGATCTCTAAAGACTTTAGTAAACTTCTCTGGTGTGACTTTATTTCCAAGCAGATTTAAAACACAGGGAGAAGCCGGCAAGAATTTGAGCACAAATGGAGTTTGAGCACAATTATTCTGAAATGGAGTCAGAATAATTTGGCAGTACCAATATATCCCAGCTGGGCAATGCAAGGCCTTTCTGCAAATGTTAGGCATAAGCACAGCCTACAGAGGGAAGTGGCTGATAAAACCACCAGCAATTTGACAGGTGCACTAACTACTCATTTCTACTGAAATATTGTGAAATACAGGGTTGGAAATGGCTAGAAAACACAGGTCCATATGGAGTGCACACTAAATGACAAGCCTGTTGGCTGAAGCAGCCCACTAATCCATTTTCCAAATTTCAACAATGGCTTCACAAACCTTTTGCAGTAGTTGAAAAACTCAGGAATGCACTGAACCCTTCTCAAGCTGATTATTGGCACAGGAGCCTCCTGAAGTGCTGTTGCTTGTGAGTTGGGTCCAGGATCTGTGTTCTTTCTGCATTCTCTGTTTGTGGAAGGGCCCTCTACCTGATTTTGGAGGACCAAAATGGGGGATAATGGGGAGACTCTGAGGTTCAACACATGTGGTCTCTATTGACTTAAGCCCTCTTTGTTTTCCCCCTTCCAACAGGATTGGGCTCCTTCTGTCCACACTGCAATAGGATCGAGGTAAACAAACATGTAGCCACAGTGGCATCTGAAGAACATAGGTATAACTGGGCCAGTCTAAGAGAAGATGAAGTAGAGCTACTTAAGCACAGCAATCCATCCATTCTACCACCATAACAATGAAGGTGCTTTTTCATTATTGTCTGTAGGAGAATAAAATAATTCCCTTGGGTTTCATGCAGTCAGACAAAACTTTCTCACCCAGTGAAAAACTAGAGGAAAGCCAGAGAGAGCAGGAAAAGGCTGAAGTGAAAAATGAACTTGCCTTAACATGGTGGGAAAATCTTTCAACCATGAGGATTTCAGTATAAATGAGGGAGTGGGGAAGTTGCTCCCAGGAGCATAAGAGAGAAATTGATGAAGCCCAGTGCAGAGCTGGACATTAAATATGCCCCAGGGTGCTCTTGTAAAAGATACGGCTTTCAATAAGCTTATTTTTGTGTACCTGGAGAATTCCTTCCCTTTTATACTTTGTGGCCTTTGCATTTTTATTTTTTCAGTAAAAATGGCCAAAGGACCGCGTGGAATGCAGATAAAGTGAAATCAATCTTTAACCATACACATCCACTCTCTGCATATCACCCAGGTTTGGTCTGATCAAAAACATCAGGATTCCTTCTTTCCCTTATATTCATGCCTCTTTCTTGACACAAGTGTAACAATTGCTAGTTATCCTAATGCCCTTGATGTAACAGATATGGAGAGTGATCCTGGCATCTCCTGCACATGGAGCAAGGAAGATTCTGAGAACATGCCTTTCAGTCCTCCTCATATTCATAGCTACCATGAACCTTCAACAAATAGTAGAAAACAGTGTGCAACAAGACTCCTCCTATCATGCCACTTCCGATGCCTACCACAAACACAAACACAGCTCTTTGCTGCCATGAGCTCCACCGCTCCAGGCCTGGCGTGATGGTGGTAGTGTTCTTGTGAGAGCCTGCATTCCCACTATCTAACTTCTGCTCCGATGTCAAGGATTTGTCAAAGTTCAGTTCCACCAGGTGGCCAGGGATCACACGAAGTCCAAAATAGATTCTCTTTACAAGCTTGTAGTTTTTCATTAACTGTACGTCACATCTATAAGTACCTGCGTCATATTCCTCAGCTGGGGAAAGCTTAATGGCGAAGCTCTTAGTTTTGAAAGGCAGAAAGAGAGCATCATCTGTGGTGATGATACCCCTGGCCAACCGCCATGTATAGCTAAAGCCCTGCATCTCGGGATGGATCTCATAAGGGGTCAGGCAGCTGAGCTCAAATGGCTTACCAACAAGGACAGTGAAGTGGCGCATTCCACAAATCCAGTTGGACAAGCAGTCCAGCCTATGTTTGGTACAGTTTGTCCTTTCACCATTAGGATTCACCTGGCATGTTTCTTCTACCTTGAAGCCCAGGCCACAGGTGACACTACAGCTTGTGGAACTGACGGACACTCTAGCAGAAACAGCCTTCAGTTCTTTAGGAATAGTAACTTTCTCAACAGAAGTCACTGGTACAAAGAAAGCCAGTGCTAATATCCCTAGAGCCAAGCAGGCTTCTGCAGTCATCATATTCATTCATAAAAGACCTATGTGTCATTCTTTGTAAATGTCATAAATGTTCTAGAAGCTTAAAACAGATCCCTCTTCTCGCACCACTTCCTGGGACAAGAGAAATCTTCGGAATACGAAGGCTAGTCAAGTGATAGTCTGTCAAAGGAGAGAAACATTAAATTATGCCACACTATGCTCCTTATTAATGGCACATGCACAGATGATGTTCTCTTCAAAGCTGTTTGTGGGTGACGTCCTTGAGATACAGGCTTCTGAGCATAATTTCAAGCATGAAGTGAACTACATGTTTTAATTCAAATTCAGCAGAAAATTAAGTCTTGCAGCCTTATTGTACACAGCCCTCAAACGGCACTGCATTGTTTAACGTGTGCTTCTGTGTTTATGCAATCAGGTGAAATTTGTGAATTGAGATAGGAAAGAGGAGTTGGCCTAGAAGACTACAAACCCCCCTTCATCACTTGATCATCTTAACTTTACTAACTCAAGACATAACTGGACTATCAAAGCAAAGCTTAGATCTAGGGCCAGGGGAAAAAAGATTTACCATGACCATACTCTTCCACACTAACTCTCCAGTTGTAAACACTAACAAGACTAGTAAATGAGTTTCACAGGACTACTTTACCAACACAGATATTATGTCTTGTGTGGGCAGAGACAGTAAAGGGAACTTCATGATTGGTTATAGCAGTTTTAGTTCTAGACACAGTTCCAGCAAAAGCAAGTCTGTGGAAAGCATATCATGTTTTGTCTGGACTGCAGCAACAGCCTCCCCCTGAATCTTTTTTCAGGTCTCTGGTTTAGATTAGGGGAGACATAGAAGCAAGCAAGCAAGCAAGCACAATTTGTGCTATAATTCTATGTATCTCAGTATCCCAAACCATATGAACATATCATCTGTGTGAAGCTGTAAGACCATTTGTTCATTTAGCCCAGGAGTGGGCAATTTGCAGCTTAGGCTGATTGGACCTACAGTCCAATTTCTGGTGGACATGATGCCCATCCCGCACAGAAGTGGAAAGAGGGCTGGAGACACAAGATGCATTACCTTGTGCATATAAGATTATAGCTCCAAGATTGTAAGATTATGCTGGTTGATTGACATGCTCTAACCCAGTTTTACTATTAAGCCATGGACCCTCCCCATAAAAGTTTTGTACCAAAACTTTGTACCATAGAAAACATCAGGAATAACAAAAGTGATGCTCATGCATCAAGGACTTCCCTATTATGCATTCCCATTTAAAGTACTTCCAAGTTAAATAGATTAATCCAATATTTGCCACATTTAGCTACTTTATTCTAGAGATTAGAACCTTATGTCAGGGAATTTTCTATTCTCCAAGCTAACCATGTACCATTAATAGAGGAAGTTCATAGCACTGCTCTTTTCTTCATAGTGTTCTTCAGTCATTGATGCCTCTGTGACTTTGTTGTAAACTGGTGATGTCACAATACAGCCTTCCACCACCCAATGGGAGTATCACCTTGTAAAGCCAAACCATAATATTCTTACCAATGTTTAAGAACAGACTGTTTTAGCTGTTGCAGAGATGGACACCATGCCTATCAAAAGTTGTTATTAAGAAGAGCAATCAAGAACCGCACTGCTTTGGCCCTTGGAACCAAGGAATAAAACAAACTAGATGCACCACCACCATCATCCACAAGACATGGGGACAACCTAGAGCCTCTATTTCTATATACAAATTTACATAACAGGCCAGCTCATGGAAATGGGGAGGGGAAGAAGGCAACCCAAAAATAAGATGTCCCATAGAATGCCTCCTTGATACAACAAGGCACTATGATCAGGAGAGTGCTAGATAAATGTCATGTAAAACTAGAACTGGCTGCTGCAATGCATTGTTCCAACCTGTTTCTCCCTCCCAGTCTGTACTTTTAAAATGCAAAGGCCACAGCAGGGAGATCTTTGGGAGTCTAAGAAACAGGAAGTTGCCATTGGTCTATCTAAGCTGATACAGCTGGCAATGACTGGCAAGCAATGTGTCTGCAGAATTTTAGGTAGATTTTCCAGCGCTTCCTGCAGATCCTGGGTACTGAACCTGCAAAGCATATAATCTACCACTGAGGAATGGCCCTTGTAAGCATGCTTACCACCCATCAGGACCCCCCTTGCATAGTACAAATGCCAATCTGCTTACATAAATCAGCCAATACTCACAAACCTGGATCACAACTAGAAATTCTGTAAAGGCTGCTATTGTCATATCCCTCTGTGGCTCGTAGCAGCAGTGATGTAGAGCCTATGTTGTGGGCACACAGCTGGCAAGCAATCAAGAACTAAAGGGATGAACTGCAGCAACAGTGTGGGTGATGGTGAGTGAAACAGCTCACCCAAGGGATGCTGGATTACAAATCCCAATTTGTCATGCAGCTTTTATTTCCACTAGACCAGATCATTAGAACTAAGGGCACCAGGAAGAGGGAGTCTGTTCTTTAAACTCTGCCCATTGCCTAGTGGTGGGGTGACAGAAACGGAATGGCTTGACTGTGGTCAACCTTGTAATCATACTGCTTGAAGATTGGTAACTTTCATGCATACATGATACTTCCATGGACCATCTCATGACTGGGTGGTGGCTATACAGTTATTGTGGATTGGTTGTCACTCTTTTGTTAATGTCACAGCAATGAAAGCATCAGATTCTGAGATGGCATGAAACAGTGCAAATGTACATGTAGTGCTGAGCCATCTTGCTGGGACCATAGGATTGAGCTGCTCGTCTTCTACCCCCGATTAAACTTGAGAGAAACTTATTCCTCAGCGGCTATAACTTATTTTGTTTGCTCTTTGCGTTTTCCATTATGTTATATTAAGTTCAACACTGTGCTGCTTGGGATTTCTATCATTTAGGGTTATTATACCCACTATACAATGTTATGTCCTTTTTATTGTCTCGGTTCTGAAGAGGCTGGCTGCAATGCAACACAGAACAATATGCACTGAAGAACACCTGGCGGGGGGGGGGGGGGGGGGGGCTGCCGCTGCTAATTATAATGACCACCACCACCACCACCACCGGCTTGTTTGAGTCAAACAAGTTTCTAAAAAGGCCTGAAATACAAAAGAGCATAGATCACAATTTAAGAAATAAAACATACTTCTTTATTTACAAACACAAAAGCTAACATTACAGCAGTACTTTACAAATGACTAGTAAGCAATCATTATCTGTCAGGTTTTGTACAGGCTATAGGAGTATCAAAATAATATAAAACACACTCACATACTCACAAAAGAAATGATACTGAAGAAAATTGCGGCAAAAGTAGGCTTGAATCCATAACATCACATAAGGAGTATGGTAATCAGTAACCAATCCTCAATGTGGATTGACCAGCAGGCTATAGGTGGCAGGTTTATATAAAGGAATGTTGTAGAGAAGCTCTGGAGGGTCAGGGATGGTATAAATTATATAATACAATATACGGGACTTTGAGTCAACATTTTGACCGAGGAAGGACGCCGCATGCTGAAATGAAATTTACTAAACTAAAAACCTTATTTGCAACTTCCAATTAATCAGCTTATTCCCCAGTGCACTGATCCTGTGACATTCTGGAGAAAACATTCATGCATCTATATTCTGTGTTTGGAAATGAATATATCTTGGATTAAAGAATTATACTGGCAGAAAATGAGAATGCAGAGTATGACCTTTTCTAATACAAGCCCAGCAACAAAACTGAAATTTCTCAATGCCTTTGGATAGGACACAGAGCAGAAGGCACAAATGATTCACACTCAGCCTTGTAATCCTTCCATATCTTCCCTGCAGATGTATTTATCACATTGATGGAGATGCTGAATTCTCCCTACATATCCTGAATAGGCAGGCAAAGGAGGACAAGGGTCTTTGGAGTATGGACGATACATAGACACATGGTGAGAAGTGCAAATCACACATGCTTCTGCTCTGCATTATGCCCACCCTTTCTTTTATCTAGATATATACCTGTTCTTCTCCCTCCCTCCCCCATTCTGTACAAACAGCCTCTATTTCCCTGCCATCTTCTGGAGTCATCTGGATTATTCCAAACTTGCAAGGAAGTGAGTGAGCCTGGAAGGCAAGCTATTATAGCTGCACAAGGGTAACTTAAGTATAAACAACATGTTTACCAACTCACCACAAGCCAGTGTGGGTAACACTGAGAAATTATGCATAAGTCTTTTGTTTCAATTTGTAACAAGACAATGTGCTGGGATCCACAGCAACATAATAGCAATTTAGCTTTCATCTTCTCATGAATTAAACTATGTAATAGAAACTAATACAAGACCTCAATTTGGATGCAATGGGATCTTCTTTTCCAGTTACAGACCTCTTTGTACTTTAGAGATTCTAAGTATACAAACAAGCAGAAAGTAGTTCCTTTCCATCACGTTCAGGTACAAATCTTCTTTCCTGAGAGTCAATGTCTTACTATCTGTTAGCAGTAAGATAGAATCAAGGAGAAAGAATTTTCCTCTTCCATAATGTGCATCTTTTAAAAATTGTTCCCTGTATCCATAGGCAACGAGGTCATTTGTCTTTACCATACCAACTTAAAGTCAGTCCATTATCTGACTAACCAATCGTCCTTATTCAGTATTATGATGCCAATAAAAGAAATAAAGGAAAGTAGGGAAGCAGAAGAGGCAGGATGTCTTCATAACAGCTCTGAGATCCCACCACTTGCTAAAAAAAGAAAAAAATGAAGAAAAAAAAATCAAGGAAAGTCTGTATTTTCATAGAACTCAAATATCAAAATATACACTGAGGGTACAAAGAGGTCAAGGGGAAGCCATTCTTCAACATGTTATATGTTTCATGCTTGTTTAACTTTTAATGACATTTGTCTAAATGTAAATGTCAGACCTGGATGAAATCCCTCAGAAACTCAGAACTTCACTTTAGTTGAGATCTCTCCAAACTTACCTGGTTTAAGTGCAAGAAATTATGAATTCAAACAGGCTGTGTAGCCATTAAGCACTCTTTGTGGGAATGTCTGAAAATTAGGATATTATGGAGTGATTTCTGTTCAGCTTCATTTTATTACCTGCACTCTGTACAAGACAGAGTAAATTAGCCACAGGTACCGCTAAGCACTTAGCACCTTTCTGTACTCCCAAGATTTTCTGGGATCTACGGCACAACTTAAAAAGCAGTTTTGCATAATAGGAGTCTTGAAATGATTGCTTGCAACTGTAACAGGGAACATAGTCATACTTACCATCACATCTTTCTGAATCATGATCACTATTTGCTTGTGTTTTGCCTGGGAAGGCCTTAAATCTTAAAATCATCCTGTTGGGATAGTGCCTTACAACTCTTTTCCTTTTAGGAAGAGCTACACTCAGAGCAGAGTGTGCTTTTGATTGATTCATGCCAATGATATGGGAATGAGCCAAAGCTGAAGCCCTGAGGAACCAGTTTATATGTTCCCCTACATAGAGCTTAGGGTTCAGTGTGGTGTAATGGTTAAGGGCGGGGGACAGGGATTCAGGTGATCTGGGTTCTTGTCCCCACTCAGCCATGAATCCAACTGACTTTGGGCCAGTCACAAACTCAGTTCAACCCACCTCACAGGGTTATTGTTGCTGGGATAAGACTGAGAGCAGGGGGTCTATTATGTGAGCTACTCTCAGTTCTTTGTAAGAAAAAAAGGCAGGATGTAATTTTAATCCATAAAACCTGAGAGACTTCTGTCAATATGCCTCATAGTTAAGACTAGAAAGATTCCAACACAAGGCAGCAGACCGATTATGATCTCAACCTGTTCTCTGGTGGAAGTTTTTTCTTGTAGGTTCAGATAAAAATAAAGTGGATGCCAACAGGCAGGGAATAATTATATCTACAGACTTCCTGACCCATCAGTGGATGCTACTCACATGTTCTTGAAAGCTACACTCCAGAGAGTGGTCCAGAAGGAGGTAGTATATTTTGCAACAAAACTTAACTCCTTTATTTGTGGCATGCCCCCATATAGCCACCGGGCAGTAAGGGCTATGGAGCATGCATACTCAGGGATGTTAAAATGAGTTCTTTTTCTTTTACATTTCTTTAAAAATCTTATTTACAGTCTTTCAACCTTACCTTTATTAAATCTGATTGGGTTGTTCAGCCTGCGAGCTGCCAGTTTGCTACCCGATATAGTATCTTACATGCATATGAAAGCATGTTGCATATGGCTGTGAAGACTACACAGGCCATTTCTTAGCATCCTTAAATAATAACCAGTTAAGGAGGCCAGTTCTTGATTATGAATTGCAGTGAACTTTCTTTACTTTAATGGGTCATGCCTCAAGTTAGTCATAATTATAGGAGTACAAAATTTCATCTGAATACAGAGGATAGGCCCAAGCATCGATTCAACTCTAAGTGGGCACAAGAAGAAAGGATGACATCTTGCTCTTTTGGCATTCCAATTTCCATTTCTCTTGTTTTCTCACAGAAAGACTTCCAGTCCTGCATCAGGATCTGTATGCAGGGCTCTGTAATGCTTTCCCACAAAATAACTGAGACCTCACAGTTACAAACATTTAAAACAAATGCAATAAAAAGCAAAAGGCAGTTAGGTCTCCTATGCCCACCTTCAAGCATGGTTGCATTGCCAAAGATATAAACAAAAACACATGACACAAAAAATAAAATTGACCTCCTACAAGTAAACAAAACCTTTGATGATTTCAGAAAATGTGCATCATGGTAACGTTTAATCTCTGTCTCATTTCTCTATTACAACAAGATGTCATTTCATTTTTGTGTTAGGTTGTATGACTGTCAGCACATTTCAAGCAATTTATTGAGAAGCTACAAAATAAGAACAAGCCAGTAGAAACACAAACAAGCAACAAATTTATGCCTTGGAAAGCTGCTACATTTCTTTATTCTATGATTTGTTCAAATATCCATTGCATTTATTAATAGGAGCAGAGCAGGAAGGACAATGAGCAAGCTGGGTAACATTGGACCAGCAGTGAAGAAATAAAGGGTTAAAAAAAATCTCAGTTCTTGAAATTATAAAAAAATGCAGCAAGAGCTACTGAGCTTCAGGGATATACAAAATTTCATGCATCAGATTAGGATCTCTATTATGCCTAACCAATTTCATATAAAAGCTTACAAAAATAATTTTCTACAAAACCACTTTTTCTAGCCTCTTCAAATTTTGTCAATTAGAGAGTAAAAGGGCAGAAAGCAGCTCTCCAATCTATACAGAGATACAAGGAGCAAAATATGGGCATAATAAATCTGCATGGCACTTCAGAACAGTATAGAACTTTGAACAGGATCAGGGTTGATGGAAGCAAATCATACTCCCATTTAATCTCAAGAAGTAACACTGAACTTAGACTACATCAAATAACGTTTTTCTAGTCATCTTGCCACTGAGCTTCTAAGAAAGCCTATTCAGAGTGTGTTCCCCTCTGTGAGAGGGAGGAAGTGGGCATTTATAGAAAGTTCACTATTCCTCTGTGAGGCATATGACAGCTTTCCTTAAGCAAGGGTGAGAAACTATGTTGTTGGATACCAATTCCCATTAGCCCCAGCCAATATGGCCAGTGGTCAGGGATGATGACACTTGCAGCCAACAACATCTGAAGAGCCAAAGATCCCCCTGCCCTGCTTTAGGATAAAGTTTGCAGGCATGTTCCTTGTGAAGAACATACACTCCTAAATTAAATAGTAGCTGTTGGACCCAATGACATCTACTTCTAAGTAAACACATGGGATTATGCAGGAAGCACAGTACTTTCAATACAGTGGCTACTAGGCCTGTTGGCTATGTGCTACCTCCATTACCAGAGGCAGTATGTCTATGTACACACCGGTTGCTGAGGAACCTGGGCAGGTGGAACTTTTGTACCCATCCCACTTGGGGAATCCTGTGGGCAGCTGGCTTGTCACTGTGTGAATGGAGGGCCGCTACTGGAATAGAGGCTAAACATGCTCCTGATTCATGGTGACCCCAGCCACTAAAACCCAAAGCTATTCCTATGTACATAGTTCCACCTCAGCTGGACAGACCAATCCTGGGTTCTCTTTCTTGCTTATAGTAGTGAGAAACGTAATATTGGGACATGGCTTGTACCTTTCATTAATGTCATGCCTTAAACTCGAAAACATGGTCATGACATTATTTTTATAAGTAATGAAATATAAGCAGAGTCACCAGAAATTTTACTGCAAGTAAGCTTCTCCTTTCCCTTTATCCATTTTTTTTAAAAAATTTCTAATATCAAGTATTAATAATAGTGCCATGGAAAAATATGCTAGATCCCCTTTTATTCATGCCTTTGGCTGTAAACAGCTTTTGACTCCAATCAACAAGCTAACAGTTGATTCTTCTTTGACAATGCTTTTTTCATCTTCACATTCTTGGTTCACAGCACATACATGCATGGTATGTACCAATATTTATGATAACAAGGGTAAACTTTCTATTCTAGGAAGTAAAATTTTGTCCATCCTTGAGAGCACAGTAGCTGAACACTTAGCAAGCAAATGTTGTTTGGGAAGCTAAAGTGCTAAGACTATGCCATGTCTGTATGAAGCAAGGTCACCAAGCAAGCAGACGCTCACGCTGGGTCCTTACCTGGCAAAGGCTGTCCCAGCTCCACTTGCACTTTACCCTTTGCTGCTCCTTCCAGAGGTAAAGAACCTCTGTCCCCTTTGTAGAGTTTCGGTTTAAATGGAGAATCTTTCTCTTTACCTTTTGATCCTTTAGGCCTGCCTGCTTGCTTCTTCTTGGATTTACCATCTCCCTTCACACCCAGCAGCGGATGGACTTCTGTGAAGGAAGAGGCACAGTAGAGAGAAAGTGCATATTTCAGTTCACATAAGAGAACAGTATATTGACCTGCTGTCTACTTTGCAACTCTCTGGAGCTTGTACCATAAGGTAGCAGTGGAGAAACTCATCTTGACAGACTTTTTTTAAGAAGGAGAGCAGTAATTTGTGCCAAATAAGAATTCATGTATTCATTTTTATTAGTTTTTTATCCCACTTGTTTTTCCTTTTAAGAACTCAAAGTGGCTTAGATCATTCTCCTCTTCCTAATCTCAGTCTTATCCCCACAACAGCAAATCTGCAAGGTAGGTTGGACTGAGAGTCTGTGACTGGCCCAAAGTAACCCAAATGGCTCCATGGCTTAGTGGGGACTAGAACCCAGTTCGCCTGAATCCCAGTCCTATGCGGTTAACCACAACACCACACTGGAATAGTGGAATGAGTCACGAGTTACACTAACATTCGTTCATGAGCAGTTCGTTGCATAAGAAGAGAAGAAGCTTAATAGGTCAATCAAACCAAGACAGCAACTTTAAAGAAATGCATAACACCACAAGTGTTACACAAGTTTATGAGCCAATTTAACATTATTTCTATAAAGTGATCATAACCAAAGAAATGTCTCCTCACTAAAGAGTGCAGCCAGGTGAGTATTCTAAGCAACTGAGAGACACATTATTGCTGCTGCTATCACACTGCATTTATCTCTCTTCTCTTTTCCTCTTGTGATGAACCCAAGGCAGTTTACATTGCTTCCTTTAATCTTCACAACTCCTCTGTAAACTAGGTCAAGACTGAGAGTGAGTGATTGGCCCAAAGTCACTCAGTGAGTTTCATGGGGAGCAGAAGACCTACTGTATTATTCAGTACTGTTTTTTGTAGTTCTAATATCATTTGATACATGGTTCAATCCTATGAAGTCATGTTAGGACTGCAGCATTCCAGAAGAGCCATCCTCCTCTGACATGTTGTTCTATGGCAAAGAACTGGGCAGAGTCTAAGAGGGAATACTGAGAACTCTCTTAACTAGAGCTAAAGGCTTTTCAGTCACTGCAAAACCAAAAACATAAATGCAATTGTAGGCAAATTATTTGACAGCAAGCTCTTCTGACTGCAGTGGATACACGACAATGAAAAATGAATTAGTTCTACCAGTTTCTCACAGGAAACAGCTACATCCCTATACCCTGTGGCAATCACATTCTCTATATTAGGGAAGACATTGTGTAGCTACCACTGAATGCTGCAGTGCTTTTGCGAAAAGTTTGAAGTGATTAATTGCATACCCATGTCTCTATCAGAATTTGTATGAACTTGCACACAAGCCACCATACTTGGTTGCTCTACATTCTGCATATTGCACACCTAGCAGTTTGTATGTGGGACTAAGAAAATCCCTGCACAAAAGTCACTTTTGTGTACAAATCTTATTGGGTAAAATATCCTTATGCAATATAAAGTATTGGAAGGTAGAGAAGATGGCCATACTTGGTAAGAGCTGGTACCTGCAGGGAATCATTTTTAGCAAAGTTGTGAAAAATACCAAGCAGAACTAGTGCTCCTGCCTCTTCTTCACTACAGTGAGAGCTACAGAGTTGTTAAAAACCAGCCCATACACTACAGTGACAGCCATTCCAACTCACCATCATTGGGAACTCCCTGAAGTTCTATGTTGGTTGTTTTGGGTTTCTTCTTTGGGGGCTGAGGTCCATCAGACAAGGATTGCCTCTTCTTCTCAGAGCCTAATCCCTCATCAGGTAAGGCAGTCTGGACTGCATCTGGTGGAGGACCATATGGGTTTTCCTCTGGGTCTTCCACTTCAGGAGCAATAGGCAAGTACAGTAAAGCTTTGGAGTCTTCCAATTCTTCATCACTGTCAGGAAAATGTTTTCTCCCATTAAACACGCATATCTCATGTTACAAGACAATTTTCTTTATTTGTTCATATCTTCTTAGAACAAAAGCTATCAGTACTCTAGCAGTCAGCTTTTTGGACACAATGGTAGCAGACATCATCTTAGTGCCATTGTAATGCACTGGATTACAATTTACATCACTCCAACCAACTAGGCCATCACAAATGCTGGAAAGCAATAATGGGAGCTGTAGTGCTATACACATATTGGGGAACGCTGCTGTACCAAGTTATTTCACATGCTGCAAAGGCTTGCTACCCAACACATACTTTAGAGCAGCCCTCCACAACCTAGTGGCCTTCAGAGGTATTTGGATGGCAACTCCCAGAATTCCCATCCAGCGGGGCCATTGACTGGGAATACTGGGTGTTGCAGTCCAAATGTGTCTGGAGGACACACAATTGGAGAAGGCTGCTCTAGAGGAAGTTGCAGCCAATCATGGTTCTGCAATATGCTTTCTATATGATATGCAGCTTTGCAAACATGCAAGTCAAAGCCAATGTGCAACAATGGTAGGTGTACACCTTCCAATATTATATATGATATGGCCACAGTTATCGGGCAGAAGAGTAAAATGTTTTATCTGCAAAAGAAATGACCAAAAAGGAACTGGATGTTTTGTGAACAAAGGAACACTAACTACAACATGAAAGGTATGCACTTTGTCTGTTAAAATCAAGACAGCTCCTTTTTTCTGTTTACACTTGAACAATATGAAAAAGATGGAGTTGGAAGAATCAATTGTACAGTTTCCAAAAATGCAAAGCTTGAAAGCTGAACAGAATCTTAATATTCTCATTAACATGCATTAGAACCTCAGTAGATCATAAAATTTATTTTCTGCTCCTAGTAAAGACCTGTTAAAATAAGAAACACCCTTTTGCCAATTCCAGAATCAAATGCAGAACACTTGCTTGAGGAGGACTACACACAGGACCACTTTTAAGTTAGGGTTACCATACTTAGTCCATTAATTGATTTAAAGTCTTTTCAGCAACTAATCAGAGCCATATATTTAATCAGGCAACCTATTTTGTTAAATGAACTGTTGTTTTTCTCAGACAAAACCTTTCTATTACCACTAGTGATCTTTTTCATAAGAATTAGTGACTCATGAAAATGCAAACAAATTTAGCTACAATCCTAGCTACAATGAAAATAAACCTCATTGAAAGGACTTGCTTTAGAGAAAACATTGTTGAATTACAATTAACTATTTTTGGTTAAATTAAAATCCTTGCTGCCACCACTTTCACCTGCTACAAAAAGCAGCAATGGGATCTACACTGGTTACATCCACTTCCTCATCCTCTGCAGCATCAGCACCTGTCAAACAAAGAAACTTCAAATCACCAACTGGGAGGAACAGACAGATCTTGGCAATCTTCATCTAACATAAGTGGATGTTCAAAAATGAACAGATTAAGGAGAAAGTCTATTGTACAAAACTAAACTATTCCAATTTCTAACCTCTTACACAAATTTTGCAATGTTAGTGTTTGCCATCTTCTCACTTGATTAGGAGCTAGTTTATCATAATACTTAGGTTTCAGCTGTCATCATAAGAAACCACTGTGGCTTTATTGAGTGTGTTTTCTACAGAGGCTTCAAGGATTTGGTTTGCATTAGCCACAAAGACAATGAAAGAGTAATAGTATACATACCTACTCAAAAGTATGCCCCAGTGTATTCAAGGGAGCTTAAACCCAAATAAATTGGAGATTTTGGCATGATCAAATATAACCACATAGCTATATTTTAAAGCCTTGTTATTTTAAAGGTCTTTTTGGGAAACATTTTTAAAGGATCAGTATCAAATAAGTGCAATACCGATCTATTTTGCAATGTGATCACTTGGTAGAAATGTTCTTCTACTGACTACATTAAATCAGATACACATACAACTGTTACCAAATGCTTTACATTCCAGTTACATAAAAACACACATACCAGTCCTGTTATTGAAATACTGAAACTTATTTAGATACACTGTGGAATAGAAGCCTTGCAACGATGCAAATTAAATAGAATCTGAGCCTCTGCACTGACTTTGGTAATCATATCCTCTTTTGTACGCCTTCAGAAGCACCCATTTAAATTCTTCAAGACTGCAGTTTGTGTTAATTATAATTTAAATTATAATTAAATGAATTCCCACTCTGAGTTGGGATTAAGTCAATTAGCACTAACTGCAGTTCCCTGTGTCCATGGCAGTTTAATCAATAGAATACTGTTGTCTGGAGGCATTAGTTAGAGGAATAGAAGGCTGCAGTTGAACAAAGCGTAGAAACAAGAATTCCTGCTTGACTGGAAAGCCTGAAGAAAAGTGGATTGCAAGATTTCAAAACAAATCCAAAGTGAGGAAGGTCTGATCAGAGGTGAAAACCTATCAGCATTCATCAACAGAGGATTCATCAACCCCATAAGGGATTCCAGGTTGCAAGACTTTATAGATTTAAAGGCATTTCTGGAAAATAAAATGAAGTTAAAACCTCCTCTTAACAAGTGAAGTGTTAAGACTATGCAATAGCTAATCTAGCACAGCCAACACACTAATGCAGCCAAATACTGTTGCCTATAAATATCAACAGACTACTGCTTATGTGAGCGGCTCCATCCCCTAGAGCATGGGTCCTCAAACTATGGCTGGGGGGGCCGGATCCAGCCCGCCATGCCCATATGGACCCGCCATGTGCACCCGCCACTGCCACCTCACCCCACATGCGGGGAGGCAGTGGTTTGCTCACATAGAGAAAATGATCTTCAAGCGAGCAAGCCGCTGCCTCATGCGCTCGCCTCACAGCGTGTGCCCACCCCCACCTCCCCTCCCCTCAGTGCACGCACACCTGCACGTCACCTCCCCTCACCGCGCACCCCGCCCCTGCCTCAGTGCGCCCGTACACACCCCCACCCTGGCCCACACATGCCGCTAGCACCTTTCCGGCCTGTGCCCAGCACTGGCACCTTTCAACTGGCCCCCTGGTTAAAAAGTTTGAGGACCCCTGCCCTAGAGCTTCAGCCACATGCATGCCTTCTAAATGTGATACGCTCTGAAATGATGGTTACAGACCCAAAGCTGCCCACCTCCAAGGTCTATTTATTTATAAAATCTATTTCCCACGCTTTCAGTACAAAATAGTATTTCAAAGTCACCAAAAACTACAGATTTATCAGACCTAGAAAGAACTTTACCAATTACTACTTCGCTATATTTATATGCTGCTTTTTTTTTTCTTGCAAGGAACTCAAGGTTGCTTACATAATTCTCCTCTTCCTCTCAGTGTTGTCCTCACAACACAACCCTGTGGGATAGGTTGGGCTGAGAGTCTGTGATTGGCCCAAAGGCACCCAGCTGGCCCCATGGCTGAGAAGGGACAAGAACCCAGATCGCCTGAGTCCCTGTCCCGCACTCTTAACTACTACACCGCAGTGGCTCTCCTCTTTAGTCTAGTGGGATGTTTCAGCAAATAATATGGAGGAGGTGGCATTTGGTATTAAATCTTTTACATGCCATTAGGAGGCACATTATCCCCCAAATTATCAAAATTATCAGACTATCAACAGCTAGTGGTCATGATGGCTATGCATAACCTTTAACATCCAAGGCACTATGTACACCAGTTCCTCAGGAATGCAAGCAGAGCTTGCTACTGCATCACGTCCTATTTGTGGGTTTCCTATAGACCACTAGTTGACCACTGTAGAAACAGAAAGCTGGACTACACAGGCCATTGGTCTTATCCAGCATGGCTTTTGTTATACTTGTGTAGGAAGCGTGCCTAAGCCCCAGTTCTGGGACTGGGGGACAGTAATCTAGGCTGTGGCTATGCAACTAGGATGCAAGGCCATAAGCTGTCCACCTGTTACAATGGACAACCTGAATTTTCAATCCATTCATTCTTTACCTGTCTGCTCTGGCTCACTCTTATCTTCATCTTCTATGTCAAATTCAGACTCCCGCTCTTCATATTCTACATTTTCATCCAGTTCTTTAAAATCAGGTGCAAAGGCACTCCAGTTTTCCTAAACCATGAATTCAAAGAGTATTTCACCTCATGAACTATACAGTAGTGAGACATCTATATAATTGGATGTCTTAGCTCTACATCCAAATTACCACAAACTGCATATAGCATCACAAGACCAGTCATTCTTTAAGAGTCAAAGTCACAAGGTCTGCTAAACAAGTAGACTAGATAGTTGTATTGTATATTACTGTGTTAGGATATCTTTCATCCTTTTCCATATTTCTTTTCCTTCTCTGAGTGAAAGTGATGCTTTTAGAAGGATGCTGTTCTTATCGTGTAAAAACTTACATAAACATTGTAAGACTATTTAGAATTAATCAGGGCAAAGGATCACCAAAACTAAATAAAAATAAAATATAAATATAAGGGTTTTTTTTAGAAATATAAGAAAATGCCTAAGTATTACTACCTACCACTTGATTTTGAGCCCATATGGATACCACACCACTGGAAATGGAAGCAATGATTGGTCGAACAGGATGCCACTAGAAGACATAAATTGCAAAGAGAAGGTGGAATAGGGGATAAAAGTAGTATTTTTAAACGTCAGCTGATCCCCTGAGACAATCAATCCCCCGAGATAATCCCTTAACACTTACTGCTACATCTAGCAACAGCTCTCCTCTAGTGCCATGGAGGATTTTCACTAAATTTCCAATGCTTTTTTCCCAGATGTACAAAGCATGCTGACGTGCTGACCCTGCAACAATGTACTCTCCATCACCAGAGAAACAACATTTCTTCCAAGGTGTTCTGCAGAAATTAGAATTATCAGAACAAGTTAACTTGTACTACTGTAGGAAGAAGTTTAGAGTTCCTGAAAATTCCACTTTAAAAAGGCAACTGTCATGTGATGCCTCGTGTGTGATGGGGGTGTGGTATTCTGAAAATGAAGGCAACAAATTATTTTGTGTAAATTACATAAATTAGTTAAATTGGGATATAATTTTCCTAAATTCATTTCCTTCCTCTTACATCCCATACATGGTCTACATGTGATGATGATATTATGAACAAAAATATGCTGAAAAGTCTGTTAAGCACAACCCACAGGATGACTCCCTCAATGCTCAGAAGCCCCCAACCTCAGACCCGTATGAACATCCTATACAGAGTCAGGAGTGGCAAAGATAAAATCTGTCTCCCTGAAAGCTTGTATTCTGACCTCTGCAGTCTCCCCGCTCCCAGTGGAATGCTTTCTTTCCCATCCCGGAAGAGGCAGCCAGCACAGTTTTTTTCTGCAATGATCAATGCATAGATTGCCAGCTCAGAGGTTGGAGCTCTGACTTCAGATTGGGGACTCCAAATTATCCGATGGCTCCTGCTCCCAGATGATACTTAGGGGCTGTAGGTTTGATCTCCTAGTTTCCAATACCTAACCTAATATATCTTCCAGTAAGACTTCACTATTTTATGTTTCCTATCTTAAACCAATTATGTCTGGGAAAGGGGCATAGGATCATTCCCTTACAAAATACAATATAGAATCAATCAGGAAAGCTTGACATTTGAAGTCACAACACCTGGCCTTCTATTGCATTTCCGCAGACTCTGAAGCTGTGTTCAGTTCTCTGATCAGGAAGCAGGACAGAGCTGGACTTATGGAAAAGTACAGTTACTGGAGGATAGCTCAGTTAGCACAGAAGGAAGACTCTAGAGAAGTATGAGAAGGGAATAGCAACCACATTAAGCAAAGAACACTTATCATTCCATCTGGCTGCTTTGGAGGGAAAGGTGAGACAGAATTGCCATCAGCTTAGCTAAGATCAACACGACTTGGCTCATCCTGTCCCAGAAATATCATTGGCTGCATCAGAGATAGATCCCTCACCACTGTCCTAGCTGGGATCAAAAGCTATTTTCCTCTTTCTCCTCATCTTTGCAGTCCTTTCCCCCATTGTAGCATGTTTATTAGGATATTATTTTAAACCCTAAGCAGATTTGAGTGCACTGGCAGAAAGGTGGTATATTGATATAGTAAAAGACATAAATTATCTTAACATTCTAATGCAATGTAAGTTTCAGGAGTCTCCTCAAGTCACAGTATACTATATCACTCTCAATTACAAGCTTACATGATACTGTGCATGTTTACTTGGAAACAAGTCCCACTGTATTCAGCTGAGTATGCAGAGACTGAAACTTTGGGCATGTGTATAAGGCATCCTGTCTCACTGCAGATGAGACCCAGAAGCCCTTCTGTTAGTATTCTGGAGGAAGTGCCTCTGCAACTATAATCAAAGAAACAAAACCTCTGAAGGTAAAAATCCTTAATAAAGATGTTTGTTTCTCAAGCTTGCAAAGCTGCATGTAAAATCAGAGGACAAACTTAAGTATTCTACAATGAATTTTGAATAACACAAGCTAAGTTTGGACCCTTGCCTCAGATAGGTATTTTCTTCACGTTCTTACCTGTTCACCAAGTCCTGTAGTTTTTGCATTGGTTCTGGTTCTCCATCCCTACCACAGGTTAAGATTTCCCGACCATCATAGACTCTGATTATGCGATCAGCAGTATTTATTAGAAAACAACTGAGGAATGGAAAAGAAATGCTAAATACTGTCATGGTATCATGCATTTTAACTGTATGGCTAAGCCATTATTTTTACAGTATGTCAAAGAATTCTTTTAAGATATACCCAAAGATTTGGATCTACTCAATGGGATAGCTGACTTCTTTTCCTTGAACAGCAGCCATTTGAGTCATAGCACAAGCTGCTTTTTTTCAGTTTCAACAGCAATTTGCTATGTGGCATGGGAACTGCACTTCAAGAAAGCTTAAAATTTCCCTGGACATGCAGAACTGTTTAGAGATTTCTTTAGCTTTCCGCCATATCATTTAATCCTCCTTATTGCTTTCTTTTATAACAAAGCATGTTATACCAAGTTATGATATCTGTACCATTCCAAATTTCATCTGAAAAAATATTTTTGATTAGTCTGAGAAGCAGCAAAAACCATGCAAGTCCTAAGCCTGCCCTATAATTAATCCAAATAGCCTAAACATTGTTATCTGTAAACTTGGCCAAACATCAGTCAGTCAACCACAAGACTTAAAGTTTCCAATGCCATAGGCAGGATCATGTTTTTAAAGTCAAGCAAAAAATAACCCCATGAGTAAATGCTGTCATGTAACAACCCCAATGAATTTAACTATCTACACCCCAGCTGCTTTCAGCATCAATTAGGACAATTAAGTATCTGAGAAGGGATGGTCAGAGTTCCACGGCAGAGCACGTTTTGCAAGTAACCAAACTCAATCCCTGACATCTGTAATTAAAAGAATCAGATGGGTGAAACCCCTGCTCAAGACCCCTAAACTACTGTAGGTAACATATCTATGAGCTGCACACAGCTTCCAATCTCATCCTACTTTCCTTTTTTTAATGGGTGAAGGGTGCTTGTAGTGTCTATGGAGTACCTAGTCACAATCATCTTTGTTACCATGCTAATTCTGACCCTTATGGAATCCTGTATCCTCTATGAACACCATTTAGAAAAGAGTTTTTAAAATAAGCACCTGGAAAGGAGTCTGAGTGGGAAAATAGACTCTGGACTTTCCCCAGCCCAGCTTAAATACTTCTTTTTTCCTATAAAGCTAGTATCCTGCATTTCTTCTCATTAGCAAATTGAGTTTTACTGTTGTCTCATAAAAGCTTTCCAATTTATAGTTGTCCTTATACCTTTGGAAACAAACCATACTGACTTTTTCAAACAGCAGTCACTTGATATAAAGAGAAGGCAGCAGGATGATACCTGCTGGCTCTGTCCCAAGTGTTCAGTTTTACATGCATAACATAATTTGTACATCCTACTAAACTCACAGAGATTGGTGAGAAGCCAGTGCACATTATCTTGTGCCACCCCAGTATGCATATAGCAAATAAAAGTTTGAACATGTGAGTAAGTCTAAGTCTCCAACTTACCTTCCTTTTCGAGCAAATTCTATGGATTTAATAGCTGTAGTGTTACTGGTTCCTGTAGTTACTCTAAAGGAAGCAACAAGATCTTGTGTATCTGTTTTTAAAACCAAGATCTAAAATATAAGCAAGAAATATAATTGATAAATCTCCTTGTAGCTTATTCACCACATATTCTTTTAGCATTGATTAGAAATGCAACTAAAATCTGCACAGATATTGAAGTGTTATTATTAGTCTAACTTCTACCAGTGATTTATGAGACATTAAGCAGTGGAACTAGTCATGTTTTCTGGTCTCATCAACAACAACAATTAATGAAAATGCTATACATTTAAGATGGTGAATGTTAAACAGTGAAATTCTGGAAGAATGTGACACTGGATTAGATATTAGAAACTTTATTCCTGTGCAGCCAACTCCAAGCTGGATCCAGTCTTATAAAACGATATATCTCCAAAAGAAAATAGTTCCTTTGTATTTTGAATATAAAATTAAATTCAAAAGGGTTTTGACCTTTGCTTTTGTGGTAGCCACCTAGTGTTATACATTTGACTGCTGAAGTAGAATGAAAAATGTCAAGATTTTTGTTTGGGGAAAAAACACAAGGAACCTATAAAAGCAGTGGAAAACAGTGCAAAGAAAAAACAGGCAATGATGGAGCCAGCTTTCTCTGGAGTGAAAGACAAGATGATAATAGTATGTCAAAGATCTTTTTTAATGTGATTTCTGTCTTTTCTTGGAAGTGGGCAAACTTAAGTCATACATAGCTGGATACTTCCTCACACCAAACAAGGAATTGTATCTGATATACTTTTGCTAAAAAAGACATGTGTATATCTGCATTATCTCTTAAATCAATGCTTAAAGTATACTTCAGTGTTAAAACTTAATTGGCCAGGTCTTATCCAATCTAAGTTCAATTATGACTGTTATTTACAGTTTAATGTTCTTTCTACTGATTACCTGTTCCAAATATGAGGAGGAAAGAATCTAGTCACCTGCTTCTAGTGACCATATTATGCCAGTACTGCACTATCTTTTCATTAGCTCCCAGTTTATTTCTGGGCCAATGCAAGATGCTGGCACTAACCTATAAAATTCCTCATGTTTTGTGCCATATTGTCTAAAGACAAGAGAGTGGTGAAGAACACCTCTGTCCATATGTTCCTGCTTTGTCCCAAGATGATCATCTCAGGCTCTGTTCAGTGTTCTCATACTGAAGTTGAATGGGTAGCTAATCATGAGCAGGGTGATTCTGCAGTGGCCCTCAAATTGTGAAATGATGAGTGCCAATTTTGCTGACTTTTCAATCCTAGTCAAATACTCTTTTATTCCCTCAGGCCTTAAAATTAACTGGCACTTGTTTCATTTTCAATGATATGTTTAAAACTACATTTTAAAACCACTCTTTCCTTTATCTATTTTCTTTAAATTGTCCTTAGTGCTTAGAAATTATTTTATTATGCATTTTGTCATTGGTTTTATTCTATTTGTTTTCATTATATATGTAAACACTGAGAGCTTCAACTGCAGGGTGATTGATATGTCAAATAAACAACTCAACCTGGGATTCACAAAGAATATTGTTTTTATCAGTTCTATAGCATGCAATCCTATGCACATTTCCTTAAAATTTCACTGTATACAAACATATAGTACGTGCTAAAGTGGAATTCTACTATGTCTATCAAGAAGTAAATCGTGAGTACATTAGGGCCTACTCTCAGGTAAGCAAGTATAGGATTGCTGCATCAAAATTATTATTATTACTTATTGCACTTCTATACCACCTGTAGCCAAAGCTCTCCAATGTGCACCTACCTGGAAGCAACCTCACTGATTTCTTATTGACCTAAACATCTTTAAACTGCACACGCTTTTGAAAAGGCTCCTTTAATTCATACATTTAAAACAAAATGTCAAACACAAAAGAGTTAAATTCTCTACCCACTATAGATCAGTGACTTCTTACCTTCCCTTTAGCATTCCCTGTATAGATATATTCCCCCCGCCGATCAAAAGAAGCCACTACATTCAGATCAGAATCATCATCTACTGGCAGGACAACATGTTTTGAATCAGACAATGTCAACATGACTGGTGCAGACTTCATTGGACATACCAACACCCTGTTCCTAATGTAGGAAACAAGAAACGAATGTTTAATTTTTCCCCATTCTTTCCTGAAGCCTTCATGCTCCGATTCAGAATATATAAATTTCATTGTCTTTTTGGTTATAATTGGAAAGAAAACTCATATTGCTAACTTGAAGGCTGCCAGAATGACCCAAAGTGCAAAGTTCCTATAATTTCCTGACAAACGGAAGCACATTTCCTCTCCAGAGTTTAACAGTATGTTCTGATGCTTGGAAGAGACAGTAAGGCTCACAGGCAGGAGCCAGAAAGAGATTGGGGTGCCTGGGAGAATTCAGATGGCACAACAAACAATTGTGGTAGGTACAAGCCCTAGAGCAGATGGTTGTATCTTATTGTATTAGTTTACCAGTCTTTATAAACAAACACAGAAATACACACTAGTCAATTTAAGTTGTAACAATTGTGATTTAAGTTTAAAACACAATAAAAAGAAATGTCATAATAACACAAATTATAAGGTGCAAACATGATTAACACAGTCAATAAACTAATTGGACTTCCAAAACTGCTCTAGAAAAAGATCTGTGACAATATTACTTACTGATCTCGGGGATGATACTGGACTTTCAGGATAGGTGAAGGGAAACGAAACCTTTGGTCACAATCACCAGTCAGAACATCCCACTGAGATACCATATTATCTGTTGATGCACTCACCAATTTGTGACCATCTCTACTCC
This sequence comes from Varanus komodoensis, assembly GCF_004798865.1. Classification (NCBI taxonomy): domain Eukaryota; kingdom Metazoa; phylum Chordata; class Lepidosauria; order Squamata; family Varanidae; genus Varanus; species Varanus komodoensis. The sequence goes on from NW_025335268.1 coordinate 129,312,434, forward strand.
AACTGGAAGAGAAAGATTTTGCTATCAAAATATCCCCCTTTCTTCTATACCCATTCCCCACATTAGAAAGCTACTGGATCATATAGGCTTGCACTTCCTGCAGCAGTCCATTCCTAAAATTGTCTTCCAGTCAGAAGGATTCTATCAAATCAATTTACTTCCAAGTAAATGACTTAGAGTGGAGCATCAATATACTGTCTTTAGAAAGTATAAAATGGATCATCTGTGCTGGGAGCTCTAATTTTAACAAACCTTCACACTGCGGAAGACAGTGGTCTAAATGAGGGGTGAACATCTGGTCTACCAGGCCTTCTTTTTCGGATAGGACACATTCCATCTCCTATTTCTATTCTATACTAATCCAGCCATGCAGAAAGAGATCAGTTTCTTTCTGCATCACCAGATCACCCAAGAGAAAAAGAAATACAGAGAGAGGGGGACAGAACAAGGAGAAGACATAGTGAGAGTCAAAAAAAGGGAAAAGTAGAGGAGAAAGCGGAAGAGGGAAGGCAAGTGGGAAAACAAAGAATTTGGTTTTGACTCGACCTTCTTCTGGCTCTGTCTTCACCCACCATTGGTATGCAGCACCACAGCAGGTTATACAGACTTGGATGTAGCCCTCAAGCTGAAAAAAATTACCAGCTCTGCTCTATACTGTTAAAGATGTGACTTCATTTAAACAGTTTTTATAGCAGAGTAGAATGTTGACTCTAAAAATCTTTGAATGCACTATTTATAATAAAAAGACTATAGGTTTCCTATTAAATACACCAATGCGCTGTTCTTTATCTGCTGAAAATAAATACAAAGTCTAAAAGTTAACACTTAATACATGCAGGACAGACTCAATTTTTGACCTTAGCTGCATGCATGTTACTTTTATATAAGATTGTATTTGTATTAAAATATTTTCTTACCATAAAGAACAGACTGGATGGATATGGGCACTTATAATTTTTGCAATGCCCCTTGTCAAAAAGTCCCAGATGACAATTCGGCCATCATTACATCCCACTGCTAGGAGAGTGCCCCACCTATTAAAAGTACATGTAAGGGCCATACTAATACAGTCCAGCGTGCCATCAGCTTCCTGAAACAGAGAAAGGTATAGAAATAGTTCAGCAAAGTTTCATTTTTTTAAGCTACATGACCAGCATGCTTTACCCCTTTGAACCTGTCTTGTTATTTGGAAATCACCCAGAAATTCAAGGCACAGTATTCATATAATCAACAACTAGACATTGAAAGGATGCTAATTTTAAGACAGGTATACTTGTTTGATGCATTTTAACATACACATTACACTTTAGCAAAAATCTGCCTTCTGCTTTAAACGTAACAAAACACGGTCACAAGACAAGCAATGAAAAGGCATTTACCTCTGGATAATTCTGTCCAAAGGATTCTGGGAAAAGAACAGAAACATTAAGCATAAGAGAAGTTAAATGTTGTATTTTTTGTCATATTCAACACTCTAACCACAAACACCACAGTGGTTTTCTAATTACTTAGAAAAGATGCAAATCTTTATTTATGGGGTTTTTCAGCTATTTTTAGGTTACTGATTTTTACATATATTTTATGATGTATTGTAATTTTTGGGATTTTGTTACATTATTTGCAAACCAACAAATATGTTGAAAATGAAAAGAAAGTGAACTATTGGGGGAAGAAATATGCATCATAAGATTACTTTTGAAAAACTCAGGGCCAGGCTGTCACCAATGGGATATTTTTTCTTAGGACTGAAGCAAGAATGGAAAGGATCCCCACATACCTGCTGGAATCCCAATACACAGTCTCCCCTGCACACACAGTTGATACCTGGAAGTTTTATTTTAATTTGTGCATTATTCATGAAAAACATTATATAAATGTTATAAATGCAAATACAAAGTCACACTGAAACCTGGCTTTTCCATATTAATCTATGGACATTTTTAAAGTAAATGCTCATGACTCTGAAACAAGAAGTTACACTAGGCAACTATTTTGCCCTTTCCACCTTTTTGGTCACTGAGAATAAGCAAAGTGACAACATGTTTAGAATTAGGCATCTAAGTACAGCTGTTATAAAGTAAATCCCTTTGAAAGAAGCGGGTTGAACATCCACACAAATACTGCTAGGACTGGATCGTACACAGTCTCCTAAAAAGCTTTCATTAAATTCTGAGAAAACTGATTAGGAAACCAAATTGACTGATATGGAACATGCTTTCTAGGGAATAAGTGTTTTCTGTGCTAAAATGTTCTATAATACCGAATAGATTAAGATATATTGTATATGATGCAATCCATGGGATTGTATGATAGGTAACTAAGCACAGCACAGCGACGAACAGTGTAACCCTAGACCTGTGCACTCAAAAGTTGCCCCCCTTCAGTTCAGCAGAGGCTTCCTGTCGAATAAGTGAACATATACGATAGAAGCCTAACTTCAGAAGGTGACTTCGGCCCCAGGAGACTAGACGATTGATCAGCACTAGTAGGGCTGCCGTGGCCACAGAGTCAAGGCTTCCAGATTGTTTGGCCTAGCAACCGCGGAGGAAAGCAGAAAGGAGACCCGGCCAGGACCTTAGAGTGCCAACTTGCCAGGGTGGTCATGTGGTGGGGAGCGAGGTGAAAAACTAGGGATCGATACGCTACTCGCAGGCCCACGAAGCGTTATGTGCGCGGAATGTTGTGAAGGAGGCCCACGAAGCGTGAGTGCCGCCCACGGTCAGTTTCACTCTCGCACTTGGGGCGAACTAAAGGGCAATTGTGCGAACAGCGTGAAGGGAAAGGAGACCCTCCAACAAAGAGGTTCTCCCCGCTCAGAAGCAGAAAAACCCTTCCGGCTTCCCCACCCCCTGCTCAAGGCTCGGATGCTCCAGCACCTCGATACCTTCCAGGCCAAACACCCTCGCCCCATGTTTGCTCCTCAGCCCAATTCCCAGCCGCCTCCTTTCGCTCGTCGCCTCCCAGCCCCCGTTCCGCGGACATGCAAAGGTTACGGAGCACTCCACAAACCGACTTAAAGCCACGCACCAAGTAGTTCCAGATTCATCTTGGCCACTTTCTCGTTCCGTCCGATCCCGCTCGGGAACCGAGGACCCAGGGGTCCTCACGCCAAAATGGCTGTCCTCAATCAGCCTGATAGAATAACTACTCATTCCCTTCGCAGGACTTCGGTTCCTCTCTCAGAATACACGAAATATTGCGCTCGATGCTCACTTTCGCAGCTCCGGGGAAGAAAGGAAGCAATGTTGCGGGAGAGGCTCTCAGGCCCGTAGAGGAAGCAGGCAGAGGCAGGGACAGCTCAGCCCTTGGAGTACTTCGAATAAAAACACCGACTTGGAGCAATGAGGAGTGTGAAAAGGGTTCCGGAATACTTTATTGGGAGAGTTCTAAAAGGATGCTTTAGAGTCTACAGTTTAGACCAACAGCATCTTACCAAATGTTTGGGGTTTCTCTGTGGTAAATTGCTGGCTTTATTTCTCCTTCTGGGTGTTGAAGCCTTTTAAAAGCATTTTTGACACAATGCCCTAGAATGGTCGTTCCCAGGTTTAAGCCTACCCGTTCCGTCTCTAGAAGTTGGGAATCAAAACTGATATTACTTTGTGTAATATCCGCGCCCCAACCCCCGCTTTACTTTTTTCTTTTTTTAAAGCTCTACAGTAGATTCTTGTTGGGGCTCCTACACCTACTAGACACAAGTTTAAATTAACGTCTATGTTGCCCCTCTAAGTGTTACTTAATAACACGTTCTCCTTCAGAAGACGGTGCGAGGCAGACGATTGCACAGTGAATGAACACAGTGTACAGCTAATAGAAAAGCACCTTTGCTGTGCTCGGGTGGTCATGATGTTGAGGCAATATGGATGGTGCACTTATTGGTGTTCTCTTTGTTTTGTTGGGAACTGCTTGACGTATATTGAAATGCTCTGTACGAGTAGAGTGGTTGACAAACGATCAGGAGTCAAATGCTGGAGGGCAGTGCGAAATAACTGAAAATGCATTGCTCCGTAAAGCTGAGGTGATTTTTCTTCGTTCAGAGGTGCTGAAATTAAAACTCATAGTATAGTTGTATTTATTCTCTACCATATTTTAATTTTGTTAGAAAAAGATTACAGCCAAATCATTCATGTACCTAAAAATGCTACTATTAACTATTTCTTGTCATTATTCACAAAGTGTTCTGTATTAACTGTGTTGTCTGAACCCAGCCTAGATAACAAACTATGGTAAACAACCCACAGGTAATTACTGAACAAACCATTGACTCATGACTTGTTAGAACAACTAGATTCAGATAACATAACCTAGGATTCAATGACAACTCAGATACAACCACTGAGAATGACTTATTGTCTTGTCTGAAGCCAGTGAATGTTATTATTCCCACCTTCTTAAATCCAATATGTGGAGGACAAGAGGCAAAATATCTATTCCCTACTTGTCCACAACGATCATCAGCTGTGTGTTCTTTAGATGTTAGATATTTCCATGGATCTGATGTAGCTGTCCAGGTGCCCCCCACCCCCACCCCAATTGTAGTTTGACCTATTGCAAAGGTCTGGAGCTGATAAATACATTTAAAATAAGAGGAAATCCAATTTCCCATCGTCATTATTAGTCACCATGACAGTCAAAACAGAAGTAAGACATTGTTTTCTGCCATGCTTTGGCAAGTTTCAGTGGTAAGGATATTATTACCTCTCTAGTGCATGTTCTGACTTAATAAAAGCATAAGACTGAAGAGAGCACCATAGTTAAATGTTGACTTTAATGCCTGTGGACAGAGGCTATTTTCCCACTTATTTTTCTGTGGAATTGGGGGATGGGTTGCAATTGAAAGCTCTGTGACTGCATTCTATAGCCATAAAACTGGGACTAAAACTGTTTATGAACTATTTATATTTAGGCAACTTCAGGACTTCTAGTACCCATGTCTCTTTGATGGATAAAAATCCACTTTTGTGCTTCTGCTCTTCTGCTGTTAACTTTTTTTAAAGCCTAATGCACTGCCTTTGCTTCTGAGAGGAAGTGATAAATTTAAGTATTACCCCCAGGTATACTTCTCCCTCTCCTGTAGGTTTCATTTTAAAGCCCTCCAGATAAACTTCTCCATGCTGTGGCCAAATGCATTCTTTCCAGTCCTTGTAAGATGCAACCCATCCCCTGCCAGGAGTCCATCTCCCAGGGAATATAGGCTGTGGTCCCAGAATCTTTCATGCTTGTACCACCTTAGTAGCCAGGCAGTCACTTTGCATATTTTATTCCCACCTATTCCTCTTCCAAGAACTGGAAAGATTGAAAAGAGATCTGGGCCCCCAAATGCTTGACTTCCTCAAAACTTCAAAGCCTGATATGACTTCTTCAAAGCTTCACTTGGCAGAGTTATTTGTTCCCACGTGTATAAAAAGAAAGGGATACAGGTCAGTGGGCTTTATGAGCCTTGGATATCCTTCACTAATTTGTCCTCCAGGGATGTCTGATGAGTCCATGGGTCTTCATGTCTTCAAGCACCCCCGGTAGGCCAACCATGGATAAATCCAAGAAAAGAAAAGTTTCAGAAGAAAACAGAATGTTTAATGGTATGTGGGAAGATTCATTAGCTTTCACTGCTGACGAGACTGGTTTACCAGTATGCTTAATATGTGGTGAGAAACTGGCAAACAACAAAAAGTCAAATGTTGCAAGACATTTCCAGAATAAACACACAGCCTTTGCTGAAAAATATCTGGATGGAGATGAGAGAAAAAAAACCATTTCAGAACTGAAGCGGAAGGTTGATCTGAGCAAAAATTATAATTTAAGTTTGGCTTTTTATTTCATAAATACGAGGACTCAGACAGACATTGAGTATTTTATTTGAAAGTAACCTTCAACCCAGCATCTTTTTTTCAGAGTTCAAAATGTTTTTGTTGCATGCAGAAATAAAATTTTGTTTTATCTGTAGCAGTTCACTGATTTCATAAATGCAAACACACTATAGTTTTTTTATACATAGCATAAAGGTAAAACACGATATATGCAGTGTTATCTTCATTTTAGATGTCAAAAGGGTTTTGTGGCTCCCGGTGTTTTCTTTTCTGTGGGAAAACGGTCCAAATGGCTCTTTGAGTGTTTAATGTTGCCAATCCCTGCCCTAGGCGATACTAATTCTCATTTTAAGTAGGTTTAATTGCTCAGTGCCCTCCCATGTGGAGATTTGAGCAACTCAAAATCTGCAATATTTAACTTACAATACTATTGAAAGAGTAAGTCACACAAGGAGCATAAAACGTTAATGCGACCTTTATTATACAGCACAACACTTCTGTGCATTCTATCGTCTATTAAAACAGACCTTCATTATGGCACTAAATGAAGTCTTGACTCACAGTCGCGTCTCTTAAAATACATATAATGGAGGGGGGTACTGAAGTAGAGAGGGAATTAGTATTACAGAATACAAGAGAAATATTCTTATTTGCATTTCCATGTTATTGCACTTTTCCTATACAGTTGGTAAGTTTGTTATCTTTGCCTTTAATACTAATATACATCAGGTTTTTTTAAGTAGTACAAACTCAATAGGCATTACAATGGAACTGTACAACTCTCTCATGTTTCTCCCTCCCCCAACAGCTAAGTGTAACAGTGGACCATCAGTTTAACAGAACCAAAACAAAGGAAGCATTAAGAAGTTTAAGAAATGCAGTGCTATGTATGACCCTGAGGGAGTTTCACATATAGATGTGCTCCTATTCTCCCCGGAGGAAAAAAATCATAATATTAAGAGTTTTAAAATAAGGATGACAACTAGGTAAGAGACCAGTGGATACAGAGGAAGCATTATGTACATCTCTATACATGAAAGGAGCTCAACCCAGAACCACATTAAATAAATAGGGATGCAGCACTGATGTTCCGCCCATTAATATGTCACCCTGCAAAAGCCAACATTCAAGCATCTCATGACCCTCCGAACAATGTCATTGGGAGTGGAGGGCAGGGCAGAGAGAAAGACTAACAAAACAGAAGTGCTAAAAGAAGTAAATGGAATAGCTTCCTACTTCATTAGGCTAACTAGACAAGCTTGTATTGTAAAGTCAAGTCACCATTAATAAAAGAAGTGGAAGAAAAAAACCTGTCAGTTGCCAAATAAAAACTTGTACAATCCACTTGACTAGGCAGCAATGTGATAGGCAACAGTAATGCACCAGTAAGCTGAAGGCAACACTCCAGCACCCACAACATGACAGTCGTACATTGCATTCAAGCCTTGCATTAGCAGCTAAAGTTTAGCTCATGCAGCTCCTATGTAGTGTTTGTCCAGAGCCAAAATGGCCAGTTTCCAAAGCAGAAATAAGCAGTACCCTGGTAATTGATCAATTTTGAACAACTCCATCTTTGAACTATCAGCTGCTAGCACCAACATGGACACTTTGATCCTTTCAGCTCTAATTTCTGCAGGTATACTTACTTTGTAAACAAGCTCAATTTATATTTCCAGCTCTAAGGAAACCTCTTTTGGAGCACCTGTTTCAGCCAACAATAGGTGGCAACATGTAAACCTTGAACAATTCAGTAAACAGTTTCCTTCTAGATATAAAACATAGTGGGTGATGAAGAATGAATTCTAGTAAACTGTGGTTCTGAGAGAAGGAAAAACTTGTATTTTAAAGTATAACATTTTACATGGACACAACAATAATTTTTAAAGAAATATCTGTTGTTATGCCTTCAACAGATCTCTTGGTTAATGCATTTGCAGTCACTAAATTAAGATGACAGCAGCGATAGTTGCTCTGCATTCACCGATGGCCATCATTTCCACCACAATATCTATGGTGACTCCTTAGCTTCTCCCTATAGCTTTATGTGAACGTATTTAGTGTGTTTACTTAAATGCTTCATTCTTAGGCCACAAGGGTAGTACTATTATAAGGAAAATATATAGCATTGCTAATATGGCATGGGTTTTATTTTAAGGAGTAGAACCTTTAAACAGCACAAAACTCACCTGTTCTTGTTGAGCATTTCAGGAGCTATGGATTCTGCTTTAGGATTGATCAAAGTAACAAAATGTATGTCCAACAAAGAAGTGCATGCATGGTTGTACACTGCAGGAGGTGTATGGAGCCAGTTTTGTGAAACTGAGGAATAACTTTTGACTCAGGTTTTTTGTTTTTGTGTTTTTTCAAAGGCACAGGGCAAAAGATGTAGGAAGTAGCTGCTTGGGAAAAGCTATACAACTCATTTTCAAATAGTTTTATTTATTTTATTTTACATAAACTATGTCTATACTTGCAAAAATACTGACCTAGACCCTAATTCTAAACAAGGTCATTAACCACTGTAACACAGAGTGAATGGATATGAAATGAATAATACTGTCAAGTGACTGGAATGGTGGTCCAGAATAATTTACATAAGTGACATTTCTATGACTTCCTAGTTGAGAATGTGTGCTTTTCAGTGAGGATAGTTGGCAGCTATTGCTGCTCATTTCAGTTCAAGATGCCAAATGCTACAATTTGTGGAAAGAAGTGCCGATACAGGTTAAACCACCATGTAACAATGAATGCCCATTCAGTAAAAGCAATCATTTTAAAATCATGATTTCAATTTTATTGCACACACAAAAAGGGTTTGTTTAGGCTAATGAGCAACTTTGCGGGGTTACTTTTGTCTCTAGTGATTTATGTAAACAGGCAAAAGGCTGCATTTCTGCTCTTTACAACAGAAGCAACCCCAGAAGCAAAGTATTATATGTTGTAGGTTTGATTGGCTTAGCAGAGTAGATTATCCTATGAATATGGAACTGGTGCATGTCTCATTGCATGAAAGATGGAGAATGTGGTTACACATCTCACTCTTCAAACATCTGAAGAAACATTCACAATTGGTCCTTTTCCTTACCCATGCCAGGTTCGTTCTCCATTTCAGACTACACCCCCATCAAAACTTTGTTATGCTAAGAAGCTAGTTCTTGCACTGGCAAATGCAAAGAATACTTATGAAGGGTATGTAGACTTCATTGGAAAGAGTCCTTCATTTAATATGTATCTGAACTTTCTTCTGCATGGGTTCCCTGCAATGTACTCCTAGATTAAATACAGCCATATGACAAACCCCAAGGAAGTAAATGATGGTCAGACATAGCAACCATGCATATCTATGGAATAAAGGCAAGTTTCTTAGATACTTTTCAAGGGAATGGCTTAAAAATAAACAGCTGAAGAAATCTTTTAAAATGACCTGTCAATATTAGAGTTTAAAACAGTCATTGCCTTTATACTTAGTACAAAACAAAAAAGAAATTCTGTAGTTAAAAACAGGATCTACTAATTTCCATTGGGTAGCAACAGTAGTTACTAATAACCTGTGTTTCTATTTCTGTATGTGCAAAGTCTTTTGGTGGAGTACCCATCTTGCTATAAGATTGTAATTAATACAAAATGTCATCTTCAGTTGGATGTCTGACGACTTGCTATTAAGCATTTACCAAAAAGAGCTTGGTTCACATGACAGATAGCTTATACCTTTGGGTATACCATTGCAGTGCGGCTTTCCCCTTATGAGTTTGGATGCTTTGATCCATCCATGTAAACATACCAAGTATTATCGGAAGTCAACATTAGCTCATTCCCCTCAGAGTCCATGTTGCTAAAATTAGCAGGATTGCCCTCTCTGTGAAAGGGATACAAACTTATTTCTTCCAAAAACCACATTCATGTGTGAGAAATTCAGGGAAGCCGATAAACAGACTGCTAGCAGACTGTAGCTGAAGATGCAAATGTGCTGGCTGCCAGAATTCTGAAACACACAGTGCTTTTTCCTTTAGTGCAACCTGAATGGGATAAGCAAAATTCCTTCCAGACAAAGAGGACTGAATTCCCCATCTTTTGATTTGCTTTTTAATAAAGGAAGGAAGCACTGGCAACTTGCATTAGTAGTGTGTACTGGGAATCAATGTCTCTGCCTGCTGTGTATGAGGTGGAATTATGATATTCTCTTGCATAAGAGCACAACTTTTTTTGGCTGGTCTCTTCCAAAGAGATACGTCTTGAGTTGCCAGTGGCAAGATGGGGAGCAGAGTTATCATCTAGTAAAACAGTTCCTACAAAACTTCATTTTCAAGTAGAATCATCTAACCCTTTGTTTAACTGTTCCGAGTTCAACTTGCAAAGTCTGTCCATTATACCCTGCAACATGGGCTGGACTATACCTAGGAGTGGGCGCTGGGAAGGATCCCCATCCCAGCAGGCTTCCATCAGCTGCCAACATTCCTCATCAAAAATGGGAAGGCGTTCAGGGCGTACTCCTGGGAAAAGAGAACAAGAACATTTATTTGATGAAAGGAGAAACATGTCTTGATCTCAACTTTTCCAGTTTTGCTCTTGCAATGATCCAAGTAGTTTCATCTGGCCACTGGGATATCTGTTCCAATTTGGACAAAGGCTCTGAGCAGCATTAGGAAACATCTCCAATATGCATGAGTAGTACTTGCATAAGTAATCTGTTCAGATGTAGTAGGAAGATAAGGCTCCCCCTACTTATAGAAGTTGCTGTTGACAGTAAGCTTTTCCAGCACTGTTCACATGAGCAGACCGTGAGCCTATTTTCATACATTAAGTATCAGCTCTTAGAAATACAAAAACTGCAGCCCTGAGCAAGTTCCAATGAAGTCAGTAGACATGCATAGGATGGTGCAGTAAATTGTTAAATTGCATATTTTTGCTAGTTTATCTATTACATCAGAGGAGGTCAACTTTGCTGCATTGGAGGCTCACATTCACCTCCCTGAAACCCTCCATGGTCCACAGCTTGTCCCAACTATTGGAAAAGGCTACACAATAAGATTCCTAGCAATTCTGCTATGAAACAAGGCATGTGGGGAGTGTGCATCCATTATCCCAGAAGAATCACATTCCCTACTGCTGCCAAACACATGTTCTGTAGGCTGGAAGAAGCATGTTTCTCCTGCAAAACAATCTGTGCATTTCCCATGCATCTGGTATTACAGTAGAATAGATAGGGATCCAACAGTGCGGTAGCAGAGGATTTAGTGGGGGGACAGACCATGATTTGCCCGCCCCTGCATTACATGTTATGTTCTGTAACTGATTTTCACAGCTGTGACTATCCATATGGTAGATTTCCTAGGAAAAGTGAAGAGATGGGAAATCATGGGAGATTAAAGCATGTAGAAACGATGAGTGATTAATACCATATTTTAATACCAGATGCTGCTATGCAGCAGGCCACAGTAATTCTGCGAACATCTAATATAATTTTCACACAGACCATATTGCAGTCCCAAATGATGTGCAGACTTTACATTTTATATTCTCCACTCCAAGCAACAAGTTCTTAAATACTTTAAAGGTGAATGAACATACTGCTGGATTTTTTAAAGGATCATTCAAACATTTTTTTCAAACTCATGCATGACTAAATTATCATTGCCTTGCTTCAAGTAAGCTTTAAGCTTGTTCTAACTAGCTTAAAAGTGGTATCCTATGTTCTTATAAAAGTGAAGTCTAATCCTAAACTCTGAAATCCTAGTTCTTAAAAGCTGTCATCTGAAAAGAGCAGATGGAATTAAATACAGGGGTGTTTGTTTATATTTTGAACTTATATCCTGCTTTTCCATCACAGCCATCAAAGCAACTTACAATTTAGTAGCAAGAACACACTAGCAGTTTTTTGTGCATAGCACAGCAGGACTACTGGAAAAACAGAAATGCTCACTGTGCTATAATGAAATTAAGTCACAAAAGCAATGGTTTAGAGTACAATTTTACTCAGAAATAAGTTTATTCATACTCAGTGGAACTTACTCTTAGGCTGTGTGTGTACAGGATTGCAGCCTCAGTTTTACAAGCTATAAGCCAGTGAGGTACGGAGCATGTTTTACCATTAGAGCCGTATTTCCAAGCAGGTTTCCTTCCAGGTGCAGCATACCAGTTACAGGGATATCAAAGGCATATACAATCCCCTCTCACATTCACACACACATTTAATCTTTATCCCTCCACTTTTTTACACACACTTCCCCTTTTCTCTCCCTCTGGAGCTAGTTTTATTTTTATTTTTTTATTTATATTGTGATTTATATCCTGCCTTTTTCCTACAAAGGGCTCAAGGCAGCTTACATCATTCTCCTCCTCCTTCTTATCCCCATAACAACAACCCTGTGAGGTAGCACTTACCTGAAAAAGACTAGACAAGAACCTCTTCCCCTTTGGGAAATCATACTTTAGTTTTGAGATGGGCAGGAAACAAAAGCGATTTGAGAGGAACAGGGATGAAGAGGAAATCAGAGCAAATCTTCACAAGGATAGAGCTACTGCAGCAGCAACTCTTGGACGGACAAAGAATCTGAGTGGCTTCTATTTGAACTCCAAGATGTTTACAAATTTCAGTCTCTCAATTTCAATTTCTATGTTGAAGCTGCTGCAGTATGACACAGCAAGCTAGCATAAAAGTGCCAAAAAGAAATAGATGTACAGAGTGGCAGAAGTTTGCAAAAGCCAAATTTGATATCTTGCCAGTGCTGCAGCACAGAATACCAGTCTCCTTATTCTTCAGCCAGCGTGAGTCCTGACTTCAGAGGAGTAGAAAGACCCAGCATTCTCCCTGCTCCACTTCGGCTCCCCTGACCCTCAAGTTGCTTAGCCACATTGAGTCTCAAACAAGAAGTCTCTATCATATTATAGGAGCATTTTTCTTTAGCTCCACAGTGCAGCTTTCACACAAGGGAAGGTGGCAAGCAGAAGCGAGATACACAAGGACAGAACGAGGTATATTTCACCGTTGAGGGGATGTGGCCTGTTGAAAGCACTGGCAGGTTGGTCTGAAAGGTCTTTTGTTCCTACTCTGGTGCAAAGGCTGGAGATCCCCCACTACAACTGTTAGCCTTCAAGAAAAGCCTGAAATTATATGTGAACACAGCAGAATATAGGAGCTATTCCTCTTCCTTCTGTTTCTCTCATCCACCATATCTGCTTCAGTTTTCGCAGCTATTCTGAACAGCAGCAGCAGCAGCAAGAGATGCAAGGACATTGCTACCACTTCCATACTACCTTATTTAGGTTCTTCTGAAAACTACCACAAAGCACTTCACCCATGGAAAGCCTCATTGCAATGGAAATCTGTGCTCCATCTTCAGTTTTGCAGAATTAGCACCCACTAACATGCCTTTAAGGTATAATCCTATGCATATTTGGACAGAAAAATGTCCTGCAATTCCCAGCGTATGCCAGTGAGCCATGCTGCCTGGGGCATACAAGGAATTGTAGAGCTTTTTCCATCTAAACAAGCATTGGATTGCTCCCCTAGCATATCACGGAATATGAGAAGATACTGGGTGCTTCCAAAGTTTTCTTCAGGAAGGGATACCATCTGTACTGCATTGAAGGAGGTGTTGGACATTGTCCTGAGTTTCAACAGCTGGCTCATCAAGCAGCACAGAGGACTGCAAGTCAAAAACTTTAGCCTCATCATCTGAGAACAACTTGAAATGGAGTCATTTTTCAATACCTCTCAACTTTATATCATGCCTTTGTGTTGCAGCCATGCCTACCTTTTCGTACATTGTTCCAAAGGTGGTCCTTGCTTGCACATCTCTCAAAGGCTTCTGGTAACTTTACATGTCCTGAACAGATGTACCAGAACAAGATGCCAAATGCATACACATCTACAGAGTTATCATATTTCCCTGTGACAAATGAACAACAAATATTGGTTGAATACTTTCATGGGCATCATTTCCATTATGTATTAGTCTGAAGTATGGAAATATTAACACACTACATAACTGGGACCTCTGGCAACAAGTGAAGGTCCAATTTACGCTCCTTTTTCAGGACTACTTCCCATTGAACACTATAGTCTGGGACCACATGAATTCTTAACTACCCTTCCCACAAGAGACCGATGGATCATGCTGTAAATGAGGTCAGTGATGCCCCTTCCTGGGAACTGATGGCATCAACCATTACTTTCCTATGATCTAGTGGATCTGCATGGAAAGAGTGCCTAAAATGTTCTGTGGTACATGTGGCACTCTGGAGCATAAAGCTAGAATAGACTTCTGTAACGCGCTTTACGTGGGGCTTCCCCTGAAGACGGTCCGAACACTTCAATTGGTGCAAAATAGAGCTGCCAGGTTGCTGACGGGGACGGAGTGTTATGCTCACATGACTCCAGTCCTCTGTCAGCTTCACTGGCTTCCCATTGAAGCCCGGGCCCAATTCAAGGTGTTGGTTATAACCTATAAAGCCCTAAACGGCTTGGGTCCTGGCTACCTGAACGAGCGCTTATGTCCATATATGCCCGACCGCCCCTTGAGATCTGCGGGAGAGTCCCTTCTCCGGGAACCCTCCATGAAAGAAATTAGGAGAGTAAGTACTCGGAGGAGGGCTTTCTCTGCAGTGGCACCCAACCTATGGAATTCACTCCCCAAAGAGGTCCGCCTGGCACCGTTGTTACTGGTTTTTCGGCGCCAGGTAAAGACCTTTTTATTTAAACATCATTTTAATTGTTAAAATATATGATCTGGCCAGGGCAACTTCTTCTTCCTTCTCTTTCCTCCTCCTATATTCTTTATTTACTTATTTTATACTGTTAATTTTAATTTTATATTATTGTATCTCAATGTATTTTTTGTATTTTTGTATTTATTGGTAATTTATTATGTTCTATTGTATTTCAATGTATCTCATTGTGTTGTAAGCCGCCCCGAGGCTTCAGCAAGGGGCGGCACAGAAATGTTATAATAATAATAATAATAATAATAATAATAATAATAATAATAATAATATTCAGAAGCATCAGCTAAGCAGAAAAGTGTTTGAATCAGGACTTTGCTACAGTTTGTACAAGGATGAAAGTGACTGCAGTTCCAAATTCAATATATTGCTTCCACTAAATTAAGTAATTTCTTAGAGTGCCCTAACACAATAACGAATTATCAACCAAGGGCACCTTCAATAACACCACTTTTCTGTCAGTTTCAGGCTGCAAGGACATGAAAAGGTAATTTCTGTGGCTGCCTCCACCAACTTCCCTTCCAATTTACCCAAGTCCATCTCCAAGCAGTTTTTGGAAAGTTTGCAAAACCCGCTTCTTAGAGCTGTTCTTTGGGTCTCATGATAGGGAACCTTTAATTTCATCAAGTGTGGTGTTGCCACAGAATTATGTTTCTTGTCCGTACCAACCCTGCATTTTCACATTGAGGCAAGCTATAGAATGAGGGCTCTGCTTAACCATTCTTTTAGTGAAAAATTATCTGGTAAAAGATATACTGCAGCAGTATCCATCTATTAAAGGAGCAATCCAAAGTTGTTTTTTATAAGGGAGATCCACAAGTTCACCTGTGAAGAGTTCAGGAGCCATATGGATAGGTGTTCCAACAATACTGCCAGACATCATTGCTTCAGGTTTGCAGAATCCCAGGTCTGTGATTTTAGCTCTATTGTTTTTATCAAGCTGTCAAGGATACAAAATAAATCTCATATCATACTCGAGAATTACCTTAGCAGCCTAACATATCATCACTTTCACTGTAATATCTTTTGCAAGCAATCCCAATTATAAAAACCTGTCATAAATGCCTTTGCCAAACCAAGTTGAAGGACATACATATGCTCCAAAAATTTATTGTCAGACACAAAAGGAACAGCTAACCCCCACTGGTTGGTCCTAGTATAATTTCAAATTAGAAGATGCTATCTTGGAAATTCAACTTTTAGCTACCCCAATAGTCACGAACATAGATGTCCTCCTTGATAATTGTTGTAATATCTGAACTAGCAGCCATCCCACTCCCAAACTGATGGTATGTTCTTTTGTCTATCCTGAACTTGTCAGTTTCATTCAATGGATCAGATTTCTGTTGTCAGACAGAATAGGATTGTCTCTATCTACCCCAGGCAATTTCAAGTTGCAGTGAACTACTTTTTAGATGTAAGCTCAGTTTAGGATCTTTTCTCTCGGTTTAGAAAAAAAATGTCAATTCCATGTAAATCTGATGTGATTCAGTTTATTTTTTTAAAAGACAACTAATCTAGTCATACAGAGACAAAATATTCCCCAGGTTCTTCTGAAATACTGTTCTCCCTAGTCTTGGGAAGTTCTGTCTCTGCTGTTCTTTAGTTTTCTATATACAGAAAAAGTCTCTGTTTTACGCTTCAGAATGGCAGAGACCACTATGCTCATGGTCTTCCTCTCACTTCCCAACATAGTGCTTTTTGTTTTATGTAATAGCATTTTCAGGAAATAGCTTGAACAATGCCACTATTTTATTGACTGATGTCTCACTCCATTTCAGCAAGGAGTACAAAGCTACAGGCAGAAAGCTATTCCTTACCAATACATTTTTAAGCTTGATGTCTCTGTGAACAAGCCCCTGGCTATGAAGAAATCGAATCCCTTCAACTACATCCAATGCAATCTGCAACCGTGTTTCCAGTGTCAACCCAGCCTGAAGAAAAAAGAAAAAAAAATCTTAGTACCATTTCCTTAATAGGATTGACCTCCCTAGTAATTATGCAGTGCTTCTTGCATTAGATGGGAGTCACTCTAATGAAAAGGATCCTTTAGGAAAATTGTTTCTTCCTAGAGTATTAGCTTAAAGGGGTCTGCTTGCGCTGTCCTACCTCATTTTACTGAAATGCACTGCTCTGCTCCCACATGGCTAGCCAGAACCAGATGCACTGCATTCATTCTTGTCAGCCCCCCTCTCCCACAACTGCAGCTGATTTAGATCTCTAGGCATGGGTGCCTCTGGTTGTAGGTTGAGAGAAAAGTGAAAGAGGAAAGATGAAGGAGCAGAGGGAAGAAGCGATAACCCTAGGGTTTCCCTTTACTGGCTTCATCTCCATCCACCATGAAGGTGTGACCTCCTACAGATCACCCTTGAGGAAATGCTAGAAAATGAATCACTGTGCTAGAATCGTCAAAGAGAGACAGAAGAATGTAGCAAGATGGAGCCAAGCCAATTATAAAATATATCATTGATGTGTTGTTTTACTTGAGATCCAAATATTAATATTAAATATTGTTTATTGCTGGTCAAAAATGTGCGCTCTCTCTCTCTCTCTCTCTGTGTGTGTGTGTGTGTGTGTGTGTGTGTGAGGGTGCAGGGGAGAAAGAGTAAGAACAACCTGAATAGATTGGCCTCGGTTATCTTAGCGAGTGCCTGCACTCATATGTGCCTACCCGGCCTTTGAGATCTACGCAGGTGACCCTCCTGTGTGAGCCATCTCCTAAGGAGGTGAAAGGGATGGCCGCTAGGAGGAGGGCCTTTTCTGCAGCTGCTTCCCATATTTGGAATGCTCTCCCCAAGGAGATTCGCCTGGCACCTTCCTTGCTTTCTTTTCGGTGTCAGGTGAAAACCATTTTTAAAAAAATACTTTTAAATAACTAATTGCCATAGACTCTTGTTTTGTATGTTTTGCTGTAGTTTATTGTTGTTTTTATGTGTAATGTGTTATGGTTTTTATTGTGTTTTTATTTCATTTTGTGAGCCATCCAGAGGTGCTGTGGCACAATTGGGCAGCATACAAGTGTGTGAGTGTGTGAGTATGTGAGAGAGAGAGAGAGAGAGAGAGAGAGGGAGGGAGGGAGGGAGGGAGGGAGGGAGGGAGGGGTGGGGGGAGGCGCACTTCAGAGTCACGTCATCATAAATTCTAATATAGAACTTAAGTTGGTCCTGGTGGTTATCAGTTTGTCAGTGTATGGCCTCATTTCACTACTCAGGAGATTCCAAGTTTGCTGAAGAATATGGTTTTGAAAGTTAAAAGAACTTTCACACACACACAGAGCAAGAGTGAGCACCCCATGAGGACTGAGCATGTTCAATTGGCTTTGGAAGCCATGGAATATAAAGGGTGTCAGCTGGGATAAAAATAAAGGGAACCGGTTTGTTTGAACACTGTAACAGATTATTGTGGCCTGAGGGAGAACAGGATCAGGGGATGTGCTCTTGGAGGTAAAACATTTTCTTCCCAGCACTACACAGAAGGTGATTTCAGAAGGGAAGGAAAGACATGGTGTCCCTTTTTCATTCCCAAGAAGCTTTCCCCACATCAGTTTATAGCAATAGTAATTCCAGAGCTGGTTGGCACCAACTGCCACATGGCGAGAGGGTTCAAGAAGTCAGAAAGGTCTAAAAAGCTGTTGTCTCCCCCACAACCTTCCACCATCCCCAGAGCCCTAAAGCAGCTTTACAAGGCTCCTAAATTCAGACTCACTGGAGTGCTGAAAAGGATATTGGAGATGTGAATGCTCACAGTTACACTTGAAACACACCTGTGAGTAATACATCTCTGGCTAGCAATGGTTACATGAATGTAAGAGCTACTGGAGCTGGTAAATATTTACACTGCCAAATTTCCTATTAAACATTTCTGTTCCTCACCTTTAATCCTGTATAGAGGTCTCTGTGCAATTGTTCCATTATCAGTAGAACAGCGATGCTGGAACCTCCCCCATATCCATAATCTATCACTGATCCGTGTAAGTCTACCAATCGCTCATGCTTTGGTAAAGACCTAGAGAAAGATGTAACACAAGTGTCAAGAACAAGAGTAATTCTGCCTGGTTTACCTCTTAGAGGAAAAAGAAGTAACAAAACAAGAGAATATAATATAAGCCATTTTTATTAATGTAAAGGTCCAAGATGATTTTCCTTTAGCTTTCAATTCTAGAAATACATATATAACAAAATCCATTTTTGGATGAATATTCTTTTTATCTTAGCATCCTAAGTAAGCATTCTAAGCTATGGCATATCAGTCAATTACAACATGCTGTCTCAAACTATAGCATAGAAAAATTCATAGTAGATTTACCATGAAGCCAAAGTTTTGTGGCCAAAGTTATTTCCAATTCTATCAGGATAGCAGTTTGTTCATTTGTCTATTAAACAGAATGAAGCTCCACTAGACTACCATTCATTTAGAGCCAAAGTTAGGGGCATTGCTTAACAGGCTGGGGCCTAATCCTGCCTGCAAAGGTTTGAGCACACTCTTGCCCTCCCTAAGTGCCTGCACCTTTGCAGCAAAGCAGGGAATCCCTTTGTTAGCTCCAGAGATTAGAGATAACCTGGGACATACTCATGCCACTCAGCCAGGGCTTGCTTCTTCCCACCCAATTATGCCCCAGTCAGTGCACTTCCTAACTTGAAATTAAGATGGAGCTGCTAGATCTACTGCAAATGCCAGCCAATTCCCTTGCCATTCTCCTAGCACTGCAGTTTGGTCATAAGCAGGGCTGGAAGGGGCAGGCTGACCCAACCATTACTTGCAGAAAACAACTCCTGTATGCACTAACAGAGCTTTTTTGTGTTTAGTCATGCTGGCCACATGACCATGGAGACTGTCCACAGACAAACGCTGGCTCCCTCAGCTAGGAAACGGAGATGAGCACCACCCCCTAGAGTCAGTCATGACTGGACTTTAATGTCAAGGGGAAACCTTTACCTTTTTATGCCTCTCTCTGCATAGAAAAAAGCAGGCCTGAATGCAGATGACATAGCAAGAGAGGGAGAGACTTTAAATGGGTCTCCATCCACCTGATGTCATTTGGCCTGATAGGATTGGACTGGGAAACAATCCAGCCCTTGGATAAAAGGGCCTCCCATTCCCATTTCTGTTCCCTTTCCCAAGGTCTATGAGCCTATTTCCTGCTCATTACAGAAGAGCGTTTAATACTACATACCTCATATAGTGAAACTCAAGTGCAAGATCATTCCAGTGCTTTTCATCTGGTGGAACAACAGATTTGAGTGCACATGGGAAGTGGCCACCCCAGGCATTACACAAATACACTACACCATACTGTCCTCGGCCCAGCTCATGACCTAGTTTTGGTTTACCTGAAACATAAAGAACTACATTATCAAATAGAGTATTTTCTATTTACCTCCTTAGTTGCATTCCTCAGATTTCATTCATTCAAGTGATGTGTGTCTGGAATAGTACCGAATCAGCATTTTGGGAAGTGTCTCAACACTTAGAGCAATAATAGCACTATGCCAAATCGGTAGTACTTGAATCTAATGTTAATTTTTGTTCCTTTCTGCCATGTTTATTAGCTTCTGATTTGACTTTTATGGATCCTACAATTCACTTCCGTTTTCATTTTTTAATCATGCTTTTACTGTTTTATTTAGACGGTTAGCCACTTTTAAACTTTGTACAAAGAAAGTACATAAATCCATAAATAAAATTTCAGTTCCTGTTCTATAAAATTTTCACTAGTGTTCTTTTTAGGAATGAATCTAAAGTTGGACTCCAACAAACAGAAGGGTTCCTTCAGTTTGCTAAATGGATTACAATGCAGCCATAGTTTCAGCTAGAATGAGAGAAAATGTTTTGCAGTCTACCTCCATACAGGTCCAGAGGGTCCTTAAGCCCTTTAGAACAGTTTCAGGGGAGACTGGATACATCAGGAGAGACCATAGCATGGAGGAACAGACCTAAAGTCACGCCACAGCCCTGATCTGTATAACTGTGTTTCCCCACTACTAGAGGTAGTCCCCAAATTACAAATGCCCAAGTTATAAACAACCCAACTTATGAATAAACTGCCACAAAACCTGTTAATTTTTTAAAATTACTACAGAAAATTATCATCAAAATAGAGAGAGAGGAAGGCCTCCAAAGCATGCCTTACTGCCCCACACATCTGGAGAGGGAAATCTCTCCAGCATTTCCTTGCTGCAAAGAGGCAGCACTGGTGAGTTGCGGTGTGGGAGCTAGAAATATTTGCAGTTTTCCACTATCATGAGGTCTTGTACCCCAAACCCCCATAAATGTGGAGGGCCAACTATATGTGATCCATACATGCAAGTTCATACATGCATCCTTACATACACATTCAACTTAAAGATACATTTCCATTTTCTCAAGAATGAAACTCATTTGTAACCCTGGGACTGCCTGTACCCCATTCCTGAGATGTTATTTGTATCAGTAGGGAAGTTCACATTGGTGCCAGCTGGAAGCTTCCATCCTGATGAGAATGGGAAGAATTATCCAGATTGAGGCAGTGGTGTAGGGTTAAAGCTGCCACTCCACCATATGCAATAGTTAATTGCATGAACAAGGGGTCTAAGTGCTGTTGTCTATACAATATAACCAAAATACAGCATCCATTTGTATTCTTACAAAAGTAAATTCAGGAGAAATTTCAGAAAAGCCATCACTGAGTGAGAGAAACAACCAGGGCAAAGCTCACCATGTAACAAAACATCTTGCAGGGACCTGCTTTCCAATGAGAGACGAGCAAGCCGAGGAGCATGGTCCTTTCGTACCTTCAACCAAAGATCTTCTGTTTTCTCCAGCCTCCCCGAATGGCCAGCCTCTAGCTAATGAGACATAAAATGTTAAGTACGGCTTTGCCATCAGGTTTTCTTTTTGATGGCAAATAGACTGAATAGGCAGACTTTGTCTTTCAAGTTATTTGAAAAATGTGAGAGAGTTTTCTATTCTTTTCAGTTCCCTTTATGTAACACTGACCTGTCGCAAGGAGGCTGCAAAAGCTTCATGAGAACTGTTTAATCTTGTCCGGAACTGGCTGCAGATATTCTTGGCCAGCCTGGATGCACTAAGACTCTCTATAGCATCCTGAGCTACTTTTCTTTTCCACTCCATAGTGATAGCTGGTGGGCTTACCCAGGTAATCCGTTGTATTATCTAAAGAAACAAAATACATTGTCTCAGAGTCAAAGCTTGACCTATTAAAAAGGACAGGTTGCTTACGTGTAACTGTATTTCTTGAAGGGGTAATCTATGTACTTGCATAGCTACAAAAACTCATTTAGAACATTCTAGTAGAAATGAACTTTTGGCAGACTTAATCTATCCCCTACGCAAGAGTGTTACTGCTGCTCTTTACGCTCAGTTCCGTGGACTGCCGCAGCAGAGAAATACTGAGCAAGACAGTAACATGTCAAGGATGAATGCCTGCAGTGGGGAAAGAGGACAGGTTGTGCAAATACAAAAACGGCCATCAAAGAAGAACTAGTTACAGGTAAGCAGTTCTGTAAAGTTCTTCATGGTTTCAGTGGCTCAGTGGGTTGTTAACTAGCCTGCCAGAGGCAGGGCAGGCACATCATATTAATCAGTGAAAACAGATCTCATACAAACACAGAATCTGTCCTGGTTTTCATATCTACTTTATAACAGTGGACAAATGGGGATGACCATCCTGAGCACCTGCTCTGTATAAAGCCATGCACCATCAGTAGTTTAAAAAAGAGCTTAGTCCCCTGTTGCCACATTAGGTGACAATGTAGAGCCAAAAGGGGATACTTAAGCAATTTGGTAATGCTCCAGTTCTGATATTGGGTGAAGAGCTTGGCTAAAGCAAGAATAGTGGTGTCTCTTGAGGATACCCTTGCAGATGCAAGCAATGTCAGATGCCAACAATTCCACCAATGCCAGAGCTTGGACGTGGTATATGAGAGGACTACTGCTGAATCCAGAGCCAAGTCAGTTGTTATAGCTGAGGGTGATCAGTATAAGAGCTGATACAATGACTGTCAGTTGAAGCAGTCAGGACTACAGCTACTATTGGAAACATCAGTACCAAGGACACTATTGGATCTGATATCAATGGTATTATAAGTAACAGCAAGAAGAGCAAAGGCAAAAGAAGCAGGAGACAACAAGGGAGAGAGAGAAGGAAGGGGGCAAATAATAAAGCAAGATAAGGCGGGACTCAGCCCAGTATCCAATTAAAAAATGCTTGAAAGAAGACTACTGACAATGGTGCAGCCATGGTGGCCAAAAAGCATCTGAGCAGGAGGAGCCACTGAGCATGCGTGCTGACCAGGGGAATGGGCACTCAGCTCTAGAATGTTTTCTATGAGGCTCTGCAAAGGCACAGAACTGTGTCTGAGTCACAGAGATTACGAAAAAGAAATGCTGTTTTCATATTAATCTGCACTGGAACTACAGTGTTGGCCAGGCATACAGCAATTAGGAGGATGGGGAGAGAAAGCGTACAAGAATGGAAGCAATCTTGCAATCGATCTGTCATATTTTAACAGTGACAACATACCTGCAATATTTTTAACAATGTGCCTTTCCACACAAACTAGCTTTTGTTCTACCATGGGATGTGTGTGGACGTTAGTAAATAAAGAAGTTTGCATTTGACAAAGTAGATTACTGTATACAGATTTGAATTAATGGATGATACACACTAAGGGCACAGTCCCATGGCCACTAGACACTGTCTAGAAGGCTACAGGTAAATTTAGAACCCTAGCTCTAACCTCAGAAAAGCATTATAAGGTTAAAGCTAGGGTTCGGGGTTCAGAGCACCCTTCCGCTGCCATCATGGCCTGCACAGTTCTTTCTGCAAATGTGACTTCTCAGTGGGGGGGGGGCTGCTCTGTGGGGTGGGGAGAAGCAAGGTTCCATCAGGATACGAAGTGGCTTAGTTCCTCCTTCTCATGAACTGGAATAAACACTTAGGTTTTGAAGGGCAAGGAACGCGCAGAGGCAATCCTCCTTTCGGTGTTCCTCCCACCCCACAAAGGAAATCCATAAACTTCTGAGTGCAAAGCATTATGGGCAGCCACACTAAGTTTAATTAAGGTTGCTATGGGTGAACTTTTATTAACAAAAGATTTAATACCTGCTTGATCTGTTCCCACAGCATTCTGGATACTGTTGAACCAGAGTGAAAGGTGACTTCAACATTGTAGGCTGCATTCAGTATCTGTGAGCAAATGTATGTGTTAATCATGCATTTCACAAACTGAAATTGCTGTTCTCATGGATGAAGGAACAAACTGAACACATTAGAAAGAGTCTTGTAATTTATCTAGAGGCAGAGTTGCCATGATCTTGGGTACATTCTTCCAAATATAAGTTAAGGAACCATCTGTTTAGACCCATATCATTCCAAAGAATTAAACAACCTTTCTCCAATTTACTTCAATATCTGTGAAAGTATAGCCAACCACCATCCTCAAAACAAATCTCTAAAATTACTTAGTGCTACTTTACCTGTTTTAAATAATTGCTTGTAATATGCACTGAAACATCTTGCTGAGATTTCTCCAAACTCTTCAGGCATCTTTCCAGAGTTCCAACAAAGCTATCACGCAGGTAGTCCACAGAACTTATCAACTTGTTGGCAACTGCTTGGTTTAACCGGGAAATTATCAATTCCTGGATTTGCTTAATGCAACATTTAATGTCTTTGGAACTAATGGGCTCACCATTCTCAGGAATTATGATATCTAGACAAGGTGGGAGAGAGAAGAACCAACACTGAAAGGGTAACATAATCCCAATACAAGTAGCCACACAGAACAAGTGGAACACTAAATTCAGTTAACCAAGTATGATGAAAAGCCCAGCTAGATTGGGTTATACCAAAACATCCTCCCACCTGAAAAGCCCATAATTCAGACACATTAAGTACTTTGCCACCAGGATATCATTGGGGAGTATTAAGCATTTGCTTGACTCATCCCTTTTATTTCAGTATTCCAACAGATCATTGGGTTCAATGGGGCTTGCTTCTAAGTAGATTAGTATGCAACCTTATTGTAAAACTGTATATAAGAAACTTTTATAGTCTCTACAATGTACAAATTTTGTTCACCTGGATATAAATATCCACAAAGCTTAACATTTCAGCTGAACCCATTAAGTCACTTGATGCTAACATTATTAAAAGATTGTGAAAAACAATCTGGTGCAGAATTTTACTGCATGAGAGTCAACAAACATGCACATAGCAGTTAGAAGCAGACCAGATTGGGAAAAGATAGCTGATTTGGAAGTACTGTACTACTTCATCTTTTAAGATACACTTTTTCTTAGAAAAGGTAATATATTACTGTTGCAAAATCACAAAAATATGTGATAAATCACTCCAGGCTGCAGTTTGCAAACAGAGCAGCAAGTCCCACTGAATTCAGCAGGGCTTATTTCTGTGTAAGTATGTTTGGCATCATGCTGTGTTTCTCTTTTGATGTTAATATCAGCTTTTCTAGTTAGCTTGCTGTATTGCAAACCTACCAGTATGTAAACAGGGAACTAATTTGTCTCATATTTGGAGGCACCTTAACCCTTCTGTAAAATCAGTGACTGGGGTTGCGCAATCACAGAGGAGGGAATAGGCACACATACATGTGCATGTCAGTTGAGTGCAGGGAAGATTTGGGTAAGTATCCTTGGCAGCAGAGTTTGTTATATTGCACAAACCTAACTAGAACTTTCTTGTTGCAATGGGTAACAAGAACCCACCCAGACCCCATGGGCTGTTTGAGGTGGTTTGTTAACCATGGCAACAAGCCATCCTGACCAGGTTCCCATGACAAACTGCTTCAGATAATTTGTGTCAATTATCCAAATCCCCCTGGTACATGACCACCTACATGGCAAAGAAAATAAGCTACCATGGCTGATTTTTCTTGCTACAATGAGGCAAACTGGCCCACTGTCTTTGCAGCTGCCTTATGTTTATAACTGCCTTGTGTTTAAAGAGCTGAACACAGAAGATAGGTCTCATCTTTGATTTCTTTTTCAAGAAAGGAATGAATCCAGAAACTCAAAAACCTGTTTGTAGCGCTACTGCTGAAAAATGGAATGCCCCATAAACTATTTAAGCCACTGCATGCAAATAACTGCTCCTCTCTTCCCCCAAGCAAAGTTATACCTGTATAGGATAACCTCTTTAAGAAACACAGAGAAATTTAGATTCTACCCAAAAATCTCTCTGCCAAGGCTCTTGTAGAAATAAATAGCTCATAAGACCTTGTTTAAAAAGATATACCTCTTAGATTCTTACACAACCTTCACATATACTAATATCTTTACTCAGCTCATTCAGATGGATACAAAGTTGTTACCCGTGTACTTCATTCTGCAGATACGTTCACTTGGTCCTTCTTAAATAATGCACCCAAGAACAAGTAGATTGCTTGCATGTGATATAAACATGTTACATAAACATATGTGGATGGATTATTTTCCTCCTGGATCATTGTGGGAACAACCATGAAGGAGGTGACAACCATGCAAGTATAAATAAGCACTGTAGCATTCCAAACTAATATTCCCTTTTCAGGTGAATTTTGTTTAGAAACATAACAGAAATTTTGGTACTTGTTAACCCTTTTTTGTCTGTCTGGAAATTACCTTTGAATTCCATATTAGCAGCATCTTCCAGTAGCTCTTCTTTCATGTTATTAAGAGTCTCAATGATCATCTCCTTCATTTCCTCTTGTTTCCGGTTGGCTATGTTCATCAGAGACTCATACAACTCATTCTCCTTTTTCCGGGTATACTCTAGACGCTTTGGAGTGATCTGTAGGTCTCGTTGCATGTCAAAGGCTTGGTTGATGAAGATGTCCAGGCAACGGCAGTGAACTATGTTCAAGATGGTGGCTGCATCCACCAAGCGCTTCTGCAGCACCTGTTTGGAGAAAGTGCTAAGCAGACGGATCTTGTCTGATTGTTCCACCAGCATGCTCTGGGCTTTGGCATCAGAGCTAGGAGCTCCACAGCTGCAGTGGTTGGTACTAAGATAGTCTAGATCAAGCAGCTGTCGATAAAGAGAGGACTTCTCATTCTCTGCATTCTGAGGAGATATTAGTTCATCTCCCAAATCTGGCACTTTGAAAAAGAAGACAGGCAGAGAGAATTTCTCTTTTATCTCTTGCAGTTCACTCACATCCAGTGCTGAGAGTTCTGCCTCACAGATGGCAAATGTGATGACTGGAAGGACACTGTTCATGTATTCTCCCAGAGTGACTTCTGCTGGCTGGAATCCTCGACAAGGAGCAACTACAATGTCCACTTCCTGAAAAAAGCAAAGCAAATTTTTTTAACATAAAGGTAAAATGATTTGATATAAGATTACAGTCAGCATGCTGCCTTCACCGCCACCTCCTCCTGCACAGCAAACCTAACACTCCTACATTCAATGGAAATCTGAGGATACAAACAAAAGTCAGAGATATGAAACTTGCTTCTGTGCAAGCATACACCTCTCCCCTATCTTTAACCTATTTTTCCTCCCCAAGAAGTCCCACTAGTGCAAATACAAAATGCTAAAGGTATACAAAGGGAACAAAAAACCAGCAACAAGGATGTGACCATATGCCAGCAAAATCAATAGGAGGTATGGCTTCTTAATCTATCCAGCAAAATAAAAGCTAATCTAGTGTTTAATAAGGTGAAATGTACATATGGTCCACAGATAAGGAATCCTAATGGGATGTTCCTTCTACAAAATATTCCTTAAAACTTCTACCATGCCACAGAGAACCATTCTCTCCAGCTATCTAAATTTCTATATGGAGCAGCATCAATTTGAGCTTCTAAACCTGTTGTCCAAATGATACTGAAATGGTAAGCCTGTCTCTGGGCTGTAAGAATTAGGCCTTTTACTCTCCTTGAATTCAAGCATTGACTCTCTACACCCACTGTTGACTAAATCTCTAACTTCTGAAAGCCACACCAATTACTCTTGTTCAATTAAAACTTATTATCTCATATACTGTATATTCTGAAAACTGCAATGTTCCTTTGATTGTTTTACAAGTATATGAACAATAGCATTGCTGTGATACTGTTAGAAGTGTCCTTCCTAAGTCAATATTAGCTTGAGCTTTTGATATTTACCAATTCATTTTATAATGTTCAGTGTTACAGTATTTTTAGCAAAATCTAAGAACACACTAGCTATTTTTCAACATTTACTTTACAATCACCATCCTAAATATTATCAGGAGGATTGAAATATAAAGTAATAATAAAATTGCTAAAAATAAAATCGATGTTAAGAATTACACAGCCATTCTTGATGTAAAATGCTAAGTACCCATGAGGTAGTATATGTTTTTAGAGAACTGACACTCTTGTGCCTTCATGTACTATACAGTGCAAGTTCAGGCTCAGATACCATCATTACTTCTTTGGCTGGCTTGCAGCCTCATATTACTCTTATGGAAACTAAATAGCAGGGGTATTGGCAAAGTCATTAGAATATTAACAGCTATTTTGGAGGAAAGCTTTTTTTCAGCACTTATTATTTGGAGAATTGATATTTCCACTAATTAACAAATACCTGGATTCCCTAGAAAACCCTTCAGCTGAAGCCAAAAACTTTCAACTGCTTGACAAAATTGCTCTGATCTAAGTTAAACTCAGTGAAATTAAAAGAATTCTAGCAGGTTTTAATGCTTTAACACTTCTCTAAGTTTTCCCAAAGTCCCTTTTCACAATTCCCAAAATATTACTGCAGCATTTTTTGGTAACTCAAGTATGGAAACACATGAAAAAGTTGTAGCTAGACAAGAGTGCAAGTTGAGAGTTGGATGTGCAACTCAACATTCACCATGAGAGATGACTCACACTGATGGCAGTAAGCAAAGGAGGAAGCCAATGATGTCTCCAAGAGACATAAAGAAAAAAGATTTAGAAAAAGATAACTTTTCGTATGAACAAGTAATCTTGCTTAGGCAATGATAGATCTGCTGCTGTTCTCACTAGATAGCTTTTATCAGTGGTTTCCTTCTAGTTTCTGCATCTCATCACAGAGGACAGCAGAGATGTTAAGCAAGAAGCTTCACCTTTAAGAACAAGTCCTCCCCTGTTGGAAATATGTTTTTGCAACTGGCCTTTGTGATTTTCTTCATTTCACTGAAGCAATATTCAGGTTTAAATATGGATTTTAGGAAAATTTCATATGCAATTCACTGTAACACACATTCACAGTGAATGAATTCTTCAAACCAACATATGCAAGTTTTAAGTACAAGGAGTTTTAATTAACTGTGAGCAAGCCCTTGATTAATAGAATAGCTTATTTTAGATACAACATTTATTCTATTAACAGCACACAGTATCTTGAGGAATTTCTCACTTTTCTATTACAAAAGTAGGCCTTTAATATAGTGCCTGCTGCGACATGTACACATCTAAAACAAAGTTTGAGCCTTGCATCAGAATACTGTTTTCAACCATATGCAAATATATATTAATTTGAAAGGTCATATTAGTTTTAAAGTCAGGCAGCAAGCCTACTATTTGCATTTTTAAGTGCTACATTTTTAGAAAGTCAAATGTATGGTATGGACATAACAACCTATCATTTTAAAAAATGATGAGTTGTCAGAGGAAAGAAGGAGCATTACCTGCAGTGCACCAGCTTCTTTTGCTTTGCTCACATCCCATGATGAGCTTCTTCATGGCTTCAGTATGATGTGCAAACCTGGACAGTTGGATTGGCTAACTGATGGTTTGTTTTGGGCTGACTACTACGTTTTTTTTAATTCCTGGACATCCTAGTGGTCCAAATTTGCACACCACATTGCAAACCTATGAAGTAGCCAATTATGGGTTGTGCGGTAAAATGGAAGAGGCAGCAAGCAGTGTGCCCCCAGCAACCTGTCCTGATGGGTTGCCATTATATAGCAACAGCTTTGCAATGTAATAAATGGTACTACTATGGTATGCTCTGAAAACAATTCTATATAAGTAGGAATAAACGATAACTGCAGAAGCAGGGAGGGTTATAGGAGATGATCATTCACCTGCCTCTTCACCTTCAACACACATACATGGATAGTCACATGAATTTTCACATACATTGGTTGATGAGTCGGATGGGGCAGAAGGAGGGAGTCCCTGTGCCTTTCTCAAATACTGATAGTCAGGGGAGGATGGTGACTCCTATGTCAGTGGGGTTCCTGATCTATTGCAGCTTTTATTTTAAGCTTTATTAATAAGCCCCACTGGCATAGGAGTCACCAGCCTCCCTGCCAATCGAAATACCCACCCTGACTATCAACTCCCTTTATTTTTTTTATTTTTTTGTTCTCCCTGTCCTTACCTTCCTAGCAGTCTCTCCAACATGTAAAAACAGAAATGTCAAAACCAGGAGATGGCACAGTTTTTTGATCCTTGAATCTCCCCTTACCCCAATATCAAAATTATTTGCTCTGCTAGAGTCTAGAATTAGAGAACTTTCTGGGTTCAAATAACAGTGGGTGTGCCCAATTTGGGTATTATCTTCAGGAAAAGTTTCTGATGCAGGGATTACTTTCTGCATGCATTGAGAAAGAATCCATTTAATAGTCAGCAAATTCTCTTTAAGAAATAGACTTGTAGTACAAGAAACTGTTTCCTTCTGTGCACATACCTTAGAGCATGTTTACAGACCTTCCAAATAACCTTGCAAAGAGTAGTTCAAACAAGCTATCTTTCCATTGTTCCTCTTCTTTCCAGAGAATTCTTACACAACACCTTGCAGGTGTGCTCTTTGCACCCAAATAACAGAAGCAGCACCCTAGCTTGCCAAGTGAAGTGAAATGGATGGCTCTAGTCTTAAAACAGAGCAGTTTGTCCATCTCCATAAGAATATTCTGTAAGACATTATTCAAGGTAGCTATCACAGGGAAGAAATATTCTCATTAGAAGAACTTAAGTTCTCTCTGTCAAGTAAGGTGCACTAAACTGGTGACTCCATTAGGTATGTAGTACATATTGTGCCAGCTGTCCCAAACATAAAGCTGCATCTTGCTTAATGTAGATTTTTAGTCCTCTGATGTTTAGATTTTGTGGTGTTATGTGCTGTTATCTCCACTCCACTGAAACCCTATAAATGAATGCCTTTCCAAATGTCCTGTCTTTGACAGACCTGCTTAGCTCTTCTAAATTTAGATTCTATAGAAATCATAAATAAACAGAGGCTAAAACAAGATCTGCCTTACTTGTCCTACCTATTTTGACTTGTCAGGTGAAGTTTATTACATTTCAGAAATCAACTGTTGCCCCAAAACACCCCAAGATTGTTTTTTTTTTTTAATCTGGAGGTTTACCAAAGATCTAGCACCTTCAGCACACTTGACAATAAAGATATGTTTCCTTGAAGCTAATCCAGTTTGCAGCAGCAATACTCAAAAGTCTATCATTATGTTTTGTTCTTCAAGCCTGCCAAAATATACCATTCTTCTGCTCAATGTTTCACTATGTCATCATATCCTGAGCAATTCACTTTAATTCAGATCTATCAAATTTTTCTACATAAGTATATCATACATGTAGGTGTACCCTGTCATGTCCGAATCTCATATAAACAGTTTTGCTTATGTATATGTTTGGAAGGAGCAACTGGATAGTCAGGCTCACAACATTACCCTTGTTAGTCAAAAATCTGGTTGCCAAGGAGGTCATACAAATTCTTAGTGGTTTGGCTAAACTGGTTCCCTTCTCTTCCACCCCCCCCCCTTTTCCTGGCAAGATTGTACAAACAAATGCACAATTGTTTAGAGGCCAGGCTACTTACCCATTTGATTTAACTCTGCTGAGAGCAGAAATGCAGAAGGGGAAAAGGGACTGACTCAGAAATTTCTGAGGAAGATGAGCAATTGCCTTCAGTGGGATGGAAGATGTCTCAAGGCTTTTCCTAAAAGTTGTGAAGTTGAGGCATGGCTTTTGGGGAGAATATCAAGGCCCTGGAAGGAGACCATAGCCTTTTCAGAAACCTATGTTAAAAGGTGCAGTGTATGTTCTGATTTCATTTTCTCTTGCAACTTGCAGCTTCCCCTTATTCCATTATACTGGGTTTGTGGGTTTTGGGTGTTGCTTTTTATCCCTTGAGTCACTAAACTCACTGCTAATGGGACTTGAGTAAATAAGGTCCAACCAGCTCAAGCTGCAAGGGGTGTCCTAACTCACTACAGAAACATTCACCCATTCTAATTCTTTGCAAGGGCCCTGAAAAGGATCCTGAAAAGAACCCCTGGATAGATTTTTTTTCCTTTTCCAGAGCAGCTAAAATCATAAGCTCAATGCCCAGATGAAAGCAAGTGAAGGCTATTATGGAAGAAAAGGAGGATGATGAAGGACTATTTGGAAATTCACTCTTTCCCACATGGATGTATGTATCAAGTGTCCCTTGGCTAAATTTAATTACACAAGGAACATGTAAACCTTAATGTACAAAAAACTGTGAAGTCACACAGGGCACGTGTATGTCTATAAGACTAAGTAGTGAACTATTATCTTCTTTTCTATTAACCAAAGCAGATCTAAAACAATTGGAGCTGTGCCAACAGTAAAAAAGAATCAACTATCTACAATAAAAGTCAAGAAAATTCAGTTTAGAGATAGCTGCTTATCATTTATAATAATTATTATCATGATAGGCAGCCTTAGAAGTTAGACCTGAACAGAAAAGAATGCATGTTTACTAAATAGTAGATTTTTAAAACAAGGTAGTAACTTTTAGTAAGATCTTCCAGTATAATATTAATAGGTTTTTTTTTTCAAATAATTATGCTCTTGCTACAAAGTATAAAAATCCATAAGGTGAAGAGGAAATTATCAAAATTTGAATACTTGCTTACTAAATGGACTGTGAAACACTTGCCTGGAGTGGTTACATATTAAAAGCATACCTGAACAAAAGACAGATAAAAAACCTGCAACAAGAGTTGAAGCTTAATTAGATATGCTTTAGGTTGCAATTTCACATAACAGTTCTCTGGCAGTATGTCCCACTGAACAGAGAAAACTATGCTTCCAAGTAGGCAAGGACAGAACTGCATTGTCAAACATACTACCATATGCTACAGAGAGTTGTGGACACATAAGTGATGACTCCAAATGGGGATGTGCATCTATTTGCTCAAAGATGAAACTACAGCCACTCAATATGTTGCAAAACATTTCCAAAATAATTGGCAAACACCCAAAATAGCAACAGCATGTATGTCAGTTGCACTGGAAAAAGACTGCTTCAAAACACTGGGTTTCCCAGCTGGATTAAGGGGAAGTATCTAAATATTTTAAAAGCAAAAATTTCAAAGAATTTCAAGGTGGTCACAGTAAAAACGGAGAAAGATACACTTTAAAATCAGGAAGCAAGGAAAGGCAAATATGGTAGGGTGTCTAATTATTAAAGTATTTTGAAAAATACTGTTAAAACATAGAAATGTTCTAATAATAATAATGCGATCATAGAATATAATATTTGCTACAGATAATATATATTTGCTATAAAGGTATTCTATTAATAACTATGGCTGCTAACTGGTAATGCAACAATGAAGTTGCAGAGAAAATTTTCGAACATGTTTTTGATGTCGAATAGAGGTGTGCATTCACTTTTATTAAGCAAATGAAAAACCATTCTCTCTCTCTCTACACACACACAGACATATATATAAACAACTTACTGACAAATAGGAGATGATATAAACAGAATATACATGTTTAGATTCTATGAAAACAATGTACTGCCTGGAAAAACATTTACTATTACCACTTGGAGGAGAACTGTGTAATTTTGGATAGTAACAATGTTAACTTTGTAAGAGCATTAGAGAGCACTAAAACTGGTTCAAAGCCAAGTAGTGTATTGCAAAAGAGTGAAAGGGTTAGCTGTCTGAGCTAGAAAAAAGAAAAATCATCTCCTTTGAGTATACAGTAAAACTCAAGTGGGCTAGCTTGTAAAATTTTTATTTGCTTCTTATATTGATATACATTAGATTTTTTTTTTTGTAGCTAGCTATTTTAACATTACTTCCCTTTTCAAAAAGTGCAGTATTCAAGAAGGAAAAAGGTACCAAAATGCAGGAACGGCCAGACCAGGTCTCTATACTTATACAGAAACCTTGTGACCTTGTGTAGCTGCCCTTCACTATTATTTAGTATTAATTTACTAGAAAAAAACTGTTATTTTATAGGTTCCAATACTTTGGTACAGGTGGATATGTAACAACTTACTGTCCTCTGAGTAGATTTGAAACAGCTGCATTAGATAATTCAACTTGGACAATACTAATGTTAACTGTTTATTACATTATGACCTGGGAGTTATCTTGCAATCTTGGGGCACTATCCTCTTGTGTTCATGTATGAGTAGAAGATACCTCCTGCATAACAGAGATTTTAGTGCTTCATACAGCAAACCAAAATGTACAGGCCTTGTTTTTTAGGACTAAAAATGAGTCTGAATACCATGGCAGGCAAAGGAAGATGGTAGCAGTTTTATCTTATCCATTAGACATACCAATGGCAATTTTCAGCAAAAACTACCCAATTTACTGGGGGAGTGGGAAAGTGTTTTTACTAGACAGTTATTTTTTAAATATTATATCGTGCAAAAAGGCTATCGGATGTGGAAATGAGAACTATCTGGTACAAACTAAATTTCCCTGGGTGTTTAGGAACTACAAGAAGACTAGTATTACTACAAAAAGTGTACTGCAGAAATTTACTTTAATCCATGTCTGTGTCACATAATAGAAATTCTTGGATCAAAATTGTGTTTTAAGAAGCACATTTGGCTCTTTTAGACATTCATTTAAGAATAAAGTCTTCTTTGTTAACTTACACATATAAACAATGAAGTTTGTAGTCTCAAATGTTATGCTTGCTTACAACTGAAGCTCCATAAACTCACACTTTACCATGTTTTTCAGCAAGGCAATCCTCTTTCTCTGCAAGCTGCAAGCAACACTAAAGATCAGGACTGCACAGGGGTAGTAGCCTGATTTTCTGGACTAGAATTCCCCACAGCACCAGTCAAAATGCCTAGAGATCAAGGTGAATGACAGTAGCAGTTCAAAACAGCTAGAGATCACCAGGATAACTACTCCTTGAATCAAGATCTCTGTAGAGTGAACTTAGTGGTTGCTATAGTGCTACATTAAAAAGCAGCAAAAAGAAGAATACATTGATAATGTGTCCTCATTCCTCATGAGCATTATTTGGGGAAAATAAAGGATAGCAGAAAACTTTGTGATCTACACTTCCGTTGCAGAAAATGGAAGATTCCAGAACCAAAAGGAGTAATCAAGAGTAAAGGTTATGAGATGTGTACTGACAGATAAGCCTAAGACCAAGGCTTTACCTGCATTAGTAAAGCAGGTGCACCATTTTCACTGCCATTTGCTTCCCAAACATTAAAGCTGCATACATTCCTGGCCCAAATCATTGTGCAAATATCCCCTACAGTTAATAAAAATCGCTCCTTTTTGGTGGTAGATTGGGATGGAAGAAATCAGGTCCCAACATAAGTGACACTTACACCCAGCTCCCAGTGTGTACCCAGTCAATTTGGCCTCCTTTCTAGGGCTTTTTGAAAGAATTGTCAGCAAACCACAGTACCTGGAGCAATTCCTGCTCCAAAAAGGAGATGAGAAAATTGTAGTGAAGGGAGTTAATATCTCCTCTTTCTGGAGCTGGGGAGTCAGGCAAGTATTCAAAAGGTAGAAAACAGTGATCAGTGTCAGTTCAGGACTTAAAAGTGAGATGATCACATCACCAAGGGGTGCACGCTTTTGGTTCCTCTAACCCCTTTGGTTCTTTCAGTCACTCACACACACACTTTTGTGTGCCTGACTTGTATTTCTAGGGCCCTCTTTTCCTTAATATTATTTACCTCTGGTTCTTTGCAACTAGTGCTTAAATTAGCAAGCAACCTCAAATTGTCAATTTCATATTCCACTTCAGTGCTACTTTTGACAGCTGCAACATACAAGGAAATTGACCAAGCATGATGGTCATTAAAAGCAAATTTGTGAAAGGCCTACAGAATGCTAATAAAAAGATCAACACCCAACTGCACATTGTTGAAGCTTTGAAAAATGAATTTTACAAAGCTGGGTAACAAATGAGGGTCTTTACAAACTACTGTTTTGCATCAGTGGAAGGGCAGCCTCAAAAATTAAAAGGGACAGGATTTTTTTGCCATCCCTGCCAAGCAGCTCAATAACTGATCATGGCAACCCACAATAAAATGGGTGAGGTAACATGCTGACTCATCATGGGTAAGAAGCACCCTACAACAAATCATAGATTCTTTGCATGACTTGTTCCCAATAAATAAGTAAACTCACAGAAAACATCATGGCTTGCTACCCCTGCTGGACTATCATGTAATCCTCTCTACTGCCTTCCTTATTCCATAAACCCCCTACAATCAACCTGGACACAGCCTCAAAGATGCAGCTTCACTCTTATTTGATAGTAATTTAATAGGACTAAATGACAATAGAATTTATTTCAAAATAGTCACTCATTTCTTTTAAAGCCTCCTGTCTTTTAATGTGAACATGTATGCAAACGCTTATGGAACTTTTATATGGCGTTTAGCTTTGTTGCCCTCAGATTATAAAAGAAGAGGATTGGTGCCAAAAGACTTGAACTACTTAGATGTTGTGCCTAACTTGTAAACTACCACATTGTGCAAAACTGTATAGTTTCTCAACATATGTGCCATGTAACTAGTTAAGAGAGGCTATAATTAACAATTTCAAAGCTTTTTTGAGAGTGGAAGTGAATCTGTACAAGTCTTGATGCTTTTCTTAAACAGATTTTTTAAAATTCTGTGTAGCATATGAATTTATTTTTAAAAAATATTTGCATCTTGCTTCTCCTTGCATTTTAAGTTGGCTTATAAATTCACCAAAGCCAGTTCTGAAATAGTGAGGTTCCCAGCACTACAACATTTTTTTTCACATATAAAAATGTAAAAAGTTAACTTCCATCATTTAAAATGCAGTTTGTAAGAAGAGGCTTCACAGTGTCTCCTAATTTGCCACTCCTTCTAAATTAATTTAAGTAGCTGTTTTCATTGAATTTGGTTCAGATGTTCCTAAAGACTAACAAAAAGATCTTTGTACAGGTTTGAAAAAAAATGTATGAAAGGACATATGAGCTGTCCTGTATTAGCTGACCTATATAAAGAAGATCAGACAGATACATTTAGACGAAGTACACAAAATTATTTTTAAAAACCTATACCAACTGCACTGCATATCAGAAACATTCAGAACAAAGATATACTCAAGGACAGACAGAGAAAGAGATTCTGTAGGAAAAGTGGTACCATGAACATGACATTCAGATAGGAGATGAGTATTCCAAGTGAAATGCATCCTTTATTAAATGTACCTATGGTATGTTAGCCTTCAATCAAAGAATATAGTAGTTAAACACTTTGACTTTGAAATGAAGGCTGAAGAAAAGAACACAGGAACCATTCTACATACTTTTATAAGGCTCCCTTCATGTTAATTAGAACACTTTATAAGATAGATTTTGGGTGAAGACAGAAGTAACTATGTAGGTTATGGTATGGTTCCATTCTTAGGCATATTTACAAATGGTCATATTTCTATTATGGTTTTACAGTAGATTTGCTCAACTACACTCAAAATGCAGAGGTACAGATATTAAACCGCTTCACTGAATTTCTCATAAAACTTCTCATTCAGTTAAGCAGGAAATGGCAAATACATACATACATGTTCTCATCAGTACCTGTAACAATGTGTGATTCAGTGTAACCTCCAGTTCCGCAATCTGGTGTGCCAGGTCCTCATTATCCCCATGGATTTCTAAGTCCACCTCTGGTATTGTTTCCCATCTACCTTGATGAGCTGCCAAGTTATGAACCAATTCATACTGTCCAGGTAGAGCTAAACTAATCCGCGTTTGTCTTCCATGGGTGAAGCGAATTCGACGCCTTTTACAGTTCTCTTCACTGCTAACTTTGGTGGTAGGTAGCAGTCTGTCTCCCAAGAGCATGTTGAGTAACTGGCACTTGGCATTACAGTTCTGACCAAAGATTAAAAGACATGGGTGACAGCTCACTGTCAGCTGCAGGTACTCTTCCTCATGTCGGGGAAAGGCAATTGAGCTCAGCTGCCCTAAAAAAAAAAAAGCACAAATATCTTGTTAGAATTGGAAATAGAAACAAATAGAATTGCTATTTCCATCCAACTATTCTATGGCTCTGTCAGTGCAGTTTAGCCACAGGAATGCTACTTGACCCTGAAATGGGTTCTTGGGTAGGGTATGGCAACTAGACCAGGAAGTATTACAAAGAAGACTGGATATGTCCTAGAGGGCACTGCTTCCAGACACTATGTTTTTTGCTTCCCCGGCCAGAAGACATGGAATTTAGGTAGCAGAGAGGAGGAGCAGCAGCTAGTAGTTGCTAACCCAGAATGTGCACTAGTAAAAGAAATTCAGCAAGTGTTCTGTGCACACATGCATATATGTGTACGTGTGCGTGCACACACACACGCACACACACAAAGAATGAGAATGGGCACACTGGAGTACTGCCGTATGAATTAATCCAATTACTTTGATAGTGAATTCAGAGGAGGAGAGGAAGCAACAGGCAAAAGCAACTGTACCCACTGTGCTGGGGCATAGCTGCAGCTGCAAGCCCACTTCCCTCCAGCTAGCAACTGTCATTGCCCAAGCCATTGGAAAGAAAATGCAGCACACTGCACTGTTTATTGATCCAGCTACATGATCAGCTGAAATACTCCTTCCCCACACTGCATATGTGAACTGAACAGAAAAGAAGAGAAAGCTGATATAGTCAAAACTATACCTGAATGAAAGTAATGTTCACATTTCAAAATCTTCCCACCACTAGAACAAAGTTTCACAGACTGATACATTAGGCTACCCAGAGAGGCAGCACAACAAAGGGTGAACCCACAAGGGCTGCAAACAACTCCGGTGGTTAGGCATGGCAAAATGGATCACAAGCATGTGAATAAAAGAGCCAAAGTCCTTAACTGGAAATGTTGCAAGTGGATTATATTATAAATCATATGAAAACATAAATTTCTTGATACATATGAGAAGCCATTTATCTTGCCTTTGCTACTTTGGAAGAGCTTTGCCATGAAATGCTTCATGTCAGTACTTGAAATTAAATTAAATTAAATTAAATTAAAAATTGCAGATTCTTCAACTGAGCACCCCAGCACCCAACTATGGATGCATTATCATGCACAAGTTCAGCTATTCAAAAAGTCAGGCAGTTGATCCCAAAGGAACCACTTTCCTCTTTCTTCAATAGCTATTTTTGATAGCTATTGCTTTCCTTCTTGCTATAAAAAGATATACTGGAAACATTAAAAAAGCAGCCTTTTTTTAAAAAAAAGTTTACTATACAACAGTACAACCTATATTGTTAACTGCAGCCATACCATCTGTATCTTGTTAGTTTCTCAATGCAGAAGAATTAAAATGTAGGCTACACTAAACAGCCACCTTGTATTTGCGGTTGCAGCTTCTCCCATAATAACACCTGTTGGGGGATCTGGTTCTACAAGCACACATTCTAGCACTTTGACACAGGAGAATCCAAATCTGTGAAATCCTTTATTGCAGAAAACCCCACAGGGTAAGTGCAACAGTAAAGAGCAAATTCCCTAAAAGGAAATGAAGTAAACTCTAGCTCTTGTAGAACGATGAGGCAAATTGCACAGCCAATATTCTGCCCACTTGTTCTATACAAAAAATGCTCTGTGCTGATCTTTCAAGTTTTTAGCCAATGAATGAAGTCATAGCAACATTTGGCACACCCATCCTTTGGACAGTGAACTTGCTGGTTCACTGTAAAGGCTTTTGAAGGGCTCCTTTTGGTGGGAAATGATTACTGTCTGAAAAAAAAAAAGCAATTTAGAAATTCAGGAATGTAGTGTAGTTCATATTGGGCAATAGTGTGTCTACCTGCAAAAAGCACAAAGACAGGAGTTTATGATCTTTCTAACTCAGATTTCCATAATAATATTTTTCCTGAGTTTGGAAACATTAAAAATACCCTAACAAAGCATATGGATAAACAAAACTTATTATATCTATATCACTTGAAACAGGACTCTGAATGAGAGTGTGTTTTATGCCAGTCAAGCAAAGCACAATTGATAAAGGTCTATAAAAGGGATTGTTAAAACGTATGTACATGTAGCTTTAGAAAAATACAGAAGTTTTAATTGTTACAGAAAGGCTGGCTGGGGGTATCTCCTTCTGTCTTTTAGTGCAGGCCTTGGAGCTGAGACAGTGTATCATATAGCATCACAGAAATTAGTGTTTTTGCATGTACTGTAATAATGAACCTGTTGTGAAGGTTCTTGGCTTTATTATGTTAAGTGGAAAGCAGAGCCTATGAATGGAGTGCAGGTGTGTCACTCACAGACACATAGACACACACACACATGGACACACACACAACAGAGAGAGAGCAAGAGTGTGAGAGCGAGAGCACACAACATTAACCATGACCAAGAGCCATTACATGGGTTAGGGGAGCCAAAGAAGAAATCGAGGGTTTCAAGTGGAAAGTGGAAAAACACTGCACCAGTTTGCATAATCACCATAGTCCATTGTAGCTTATTTAACTCATGCCATAAACCACAAGAGGCTATAGTGAACATGCAGGCCTAATCAAACTCTAGACATCAGGTCTATCTGCAAAGAAACAACAGAGGTCTCAAGAGGGAGATCTGCCATATGAATTACTACATGGCAAGTGTTGCCACTATCAGATTAAATCCAGCAATGCATTTTAGGAAGAAGCAAAAGCTGATTTGCTTTTCTAATAACTGGAAGGCTTCCCTCTTGCCTTTGGCAAAAAAACACAGGTTCCTGCAGCAGCATAAAGCCGAAGTGCACATTTTCTTCCTTATATTAACAAAGCCAGAAATTAATTCTACGTGGTGCACTAGGTAAAATAAGTCAATAGTCACTGGATTGTGAGCAGATCTAGTGGTTGGAAGGAATGAAACCTTTAGTGCATTTTTTTTCTTGAAGTGGTAGAGGAAATCTTCCATAGGTTCCAAGTTGTATCACTGACTAATTCAAATCCCCATTTTGAAACTAGGTCTATGTGAAAAGTGGACTTAATTGCAGGACAAAATTTTGGACTCTGTTTCTTGCCCCATCCTCAATTTTTCTAACATTTTGCCTGATGAACAGTTGTGAACAATATAAAGCTTGCACAATTGTAGGATTCTGACTTGTCCTAATAAAAGTATTGCCCAATTGTGAATTATGGATATTTTTCCTTGAACCATAATGAGTTTTTAAAATTTTCACTAACCTTAAGTGACAAATAACACTTTTTAAAGCTTTTAAATAATTAAAAAATTATTATCACAAGTAAATAGAGAAAAGAGTACTCGGGACATTTTTATTTATTCAAGATACATCTTAAAAGAGGAACTTGTGCAGTTTAACTGCAAAGATAGAGTGGTTTAGAAAGATACTGAATAGTCTGTATGTCTAAGCTGACTTGTATATTGGAAAGTAGGAGCAGATAACATTTATGGAAAATAGGCTGTTTATTAAATATTAAAATCTTAATTTTCAAGATAATGTTTCTCTGTACTCCTTGTTCTCCTGCCTTTAAATGTGGTATTTTCCCTCTAAGTGTGCAATTATATTGCTTTTGGATGGGGCATGAGGATTGTATTTTTAAGTCTGTATTTTAAAAAACCCATTCGGGTAATTTCAAGCTTAATGATCAGCCTTCTATTCGAAGTTTTTTTTTTCCTTGGACCATTAATAATATCACATAACCATTTATATATTTATTATTACATATCTGTATCACCCATTGGCCAAGGCTCTCTGGGCAGCTCAGAAAACAAATCTGTACACCATAAAATACAGTATCATAGTAAAAACACATTATAAAGCCATTATGTTAAAATAGAATAGAACCAAAATAGTAACCAAGTTAAAATCCTGCAGCAGTTCAAAGATGTAAAAACACATTACACATTTTACCGAACGTGTAAGATGCCTAGGAAAATAACAAGGTCTTCATCTGGCATGGGAAACACCACAATGTGGGCACCTGGTAAACTTCTCTAAGTCTGGGTTCCAATGCCATAGTTTACATAGCAATCATGGCTGTTATTCTAACTTGCATAATAGTAGTTTTACATTGATCCACTTCAGTAAGATGTCCTAAGTAAAAGCAGGTTGAGTGTCTTATCAATAGAGAGAGGTTTTCATCTGTGCTCCACTATTTTTCTGGTCAAACATAATTTTTTCCAAAAGGTGCAAGAAGTGTAAAAACATGCTATTGCACAGAAAACAGAACGTTTCTGTGTGTGA
Organism: Varanus komodoensis; assembly: GCF_004798865.1. NCBI lineage: Eukaryota > Metazoa > Chordata > Lepidosauria > Squamata > Varanidae > Varanus > Varanus komodoensis. The sequence continues at coordinate 129,354,334 of NW_025335268.1, forward strand.
ATTAATCCAGTGATCCAACACAGGTCAGTATGTTTTATACGTTTCTGTTTCAAACAAGTCTCCAAAGTGCTACATAGTGGAGTCTTTTATTTAGAGTATTAGAAAATGTTGTTTAATGGCAGAAAGTGTCCTGCTGAAAATAATTATGACAACACAGTTCAGTCATACCCACAGTTAGGTTAGAACTGTGCTTTCTGCAAAATACAATACCAATATTCAAAAAAAAAAAGAAAAGAAAACGCACTGAAATATAGCTTTAAAACCCTGCATATTCAAGTAGTACATGAACACTCTCTCTACACAGACCATGCCTAAAAGCACAGAGTATGCTTTTTCATTTATCTTTTTTCCTGTCTGGTATGTTAACTAATTGACCAAGTACTTCCAACTGATTGCCCATTTTCTTCTCAACAGATACAGTCAAATATGCTAGAAAACCAAGACTATACCTATTAGGTGGAATATCATCTTTATTTTTAATGGAGGGAAGTCATTTGTTAGCAAGGGCTACCTAGCCCTTGGCCCAGCAGCATTCATGGGCACACTGATGATGCAAATAGAAGTGAAAAACCAGGTGAAGTTGATCTAGGTAAACTGAAGAACTGCCCTACTGTCTACACACCTACCTTAAAAGTAGCCTTTTGGTTTTTAGGAATTACCAGTCATTGTGATTTTTTTCAAGTGTGTAGGCTGACACTGGTTTTCTAGGATAAAAGACAGAAAGAACTGTCCAGAGAACTGTTTGCATTAATAAAGAAACTTTAGCCAATGTTGCAGTTAAAAAATGTCCAAGAGTTGTTTCACAATTATTGTAACCAAATTGTTTTTGTAATTATTATTTAATCAGCAAAACACCCAATCCAGCTTCAGACAGAATTTCTGAACAACATTATGTCAGCATAGTATAACTAAGACATATTCAAGCATATATAACGTCTGGACATGTAGATTCTACATTACATAAAGAAACTATCCATGCTGCATCAAACAATCTAGTCTGCCTGCACAGCACTCTATCTTTGTACTGAATGCTTGTCTAACAGGAATGATAACACTGCCATCAAACAGGTCTCTAGACAGATGGTTGACGGAGACTAATTAATGCCCTTCATCAATATTTTAACTGCTTTTTATATATCTCTTAGCTCATCAACCTCAGACCTTAAGATCTACAGCACAGAAATAAAGTAATGCAATATGGCCCAAATGTTTACTAATGGAGTAAGATCTATTAGGATCTAATCTTATGTACATTTAGACAGGAAAAAAAATCCAAGAGTATGGCTGGGTGGGGAATGTTGGGAGTTGTACGGCTTTTTCTGTACAAAGATGCACAGGGTTATAACTTTATCTGTTTATTTCCGTTGACAAATTACTGAAAGGAACAACTAGTCCCACTATGGCAGCCAGGAAAAGGACCTATGTTGTGTTCAGCAGTCCAATAAACAAGAGTTCTTGTGCTAAACGGATGAGACGGAGAAACCATTTTGCATCAGTTGAAAAAACATGTGATCAACACTTCAAAAGAGAATATCCAAGCACGTGGGCCCCAGTTATGCTTTTCCCAAAAAGAAAAGACACTAACTGATCTCAAAATAACTTTATGATTAGAGCTACTCAATAGCTTACAATAACTCCCATTACAACAAACAGCAGCACATACAAATGTTTTTCAAAGTGCTTTACTATTCCATGTCTGTTTTCTCTGAAGGATGTATAAAATAATATCTTGCATAAATATGTTGTAAGTAAATATGGATATCTATTAAATGTTTGAATTCTGTAGGTATTAAAAAATTGTTCCTTACCCATCATGCTTTGATCTGTACATTTTTTTAAAGGGGAAAAGTCATGAACAAGGTTAAACCTAACAACAGTAATTATAATAATCTGAAGACCAATTTCTACCAAATCGGACACCATTTTTAATATCTCCACCAGCAAGCCACAAAACAATGTAACAGCATTAAATAGGTATTGGATCATCAATGCAAGAAAATTCCAGTTGTTACAAAGGGGATCATAATCTATAAGGTTGCTTTCTCTAACCCTGATGCCCTCCAGATGTGTTGACCAACATTCCCAGCTAGCCATTCTGGCTGGTGAATCCTAGGAGGTGTAGTTCAAGACATGGAGAAGGCACCAGATTGGGGAAGGCTGTTTTAAAGTATACTGAAGCCACTGGCATGCAACACAATTGAGCTGTAAACTTCTTCATCCTTATTTCCTAGCTGCACACCAAATATGTTTATATAAAAATGATGATGATAACCAAAGTATGCCCTACTTCAACTGTGCAACTTCACAGGTTTCTTTAATAATTCACCAATATATCTATTAAGAATTAACATTGCTAATACTGAACAACTCACACAGGCATGACCACAAGTATGCAGAGAATGTGCCTTAATGGCTCACACATCTAGCAGTGCATTCTTTAATAAGTTAAACAGCAAGGTTCAATTCATGTTCCAGTCCCCAAAGCAAAGGCTTTAAAAAAGAATGTTGAAATGGGAGGACTTTGCTAGGCAGAGTGAAATCAAAATATTTACAAGAGATATCTGAAACAACCATTTAGGTAAGTTACTTTTCTGAGAGGGTGGACTAGATTAATCAAACGGAGTAAAGAAAATCAGTGCATTCCAGAGGAATCTTGTGGTTTCTTTAAGATGTTTACACATTAAATTTAGGTGAGATTCCATAATTCAAATCCCATTTGACATCATTTGGGTTCATGACTTAATTATTCAGTGGCAAAGAAGCCTTTACTAGAGTGATACGAAAATTTAAGTATTTATTTATTTATTTATTTATTTATTAAAACGTGTATATGCCATCCTTTGCCACAGCCGCAGGACAGCTTGCAAAAATGTGTTATTAAAGTATACTCCAAAGTAAAATCCCACATACAGCAGTTATATCACTTTCAATTTCAATAGGAAATTCCAGTACAACGTCACTTCTTTGTTTTCTTCACCACATTATTTCATTTTACCAAGGGTGTGGACTACTAAGCATTGCCAAGATTTTCAGCCAGATGTCACAGGAGAGGCTGGGCTGTGCATCTGAGCTTGCGCAAGGCAGCAGCTCACAGCTAGTCTTGCAAGTACTCATTCTCTACAGTGACAGATATACTGGTATGAAGTTTTTTGTTCTGTATCCAGCACTGTCCTTTTACAAAAAGTCAGTTAAAAATAGAATATATAAAGCCACAGAGAGCACTTCATTTTGCGTATAGGCTCTGCACTGTGCAGGTCTGGACTAAGGCATATAGAGACCTAAGCTGTTTCAGACTGTGTAAATCAAAGAATACATGCACCCTAATCCAGAACCTAGAATCCTAATATAAAACACTCTCTATAACCTATATTCTATAACACTCTATAAAGAAATTTGCCAGGATGAGACAAATTCTGTTTGATTGCCTTTACAAGTCTCAAAGAAGTTAAACATATAGCATTGACTTTGATGTTGAATGTATAACCAAATACCATGACTGCAGGAGCAGGAATGTCCTGCTATTTCAGATTGGCCAGATATTTGGTGATGCTCCTTCTCTTGAAGTGTCTCTTGTTTAAGAAACCTTAACTTCATTTTATAACTTACTCATTGCTTTCACATTCTTTTTCTTATCAAATGACATTTTGACATGTACGTCCAGGAACATATCCTGCCTTAATGTTTAATTTGTAAGACGGGAAGATTAGTAAGATGTGTTTCTTACCTAGATGATAACCAGTAAATTATATTTTAATATATTTACTTCATCAGAATCTCATTTAACTTTAAGAACAAATTACTTCTTTTGTTCCCTTCTTCTTTCTCCCTCTCCATCCCCCTTTTTTTCCAAGTCACGTAAGCTTGGGAGCAGGGACTGCCTTTTTAAAATTGATCTGTAGCCTGCTCTGAGACTTTTTTGGCTTATGTGTGGGTTAAATGCTATAAATAAACCGAAGCCTTATTGCATTTGAAAAATACAAGGAAATACAGGAAAGTTTACAATTTAACTATGATGATTTTTCCTTTAGAAATCAATAACTTTTTTGCATAGCAACAAATGATTTGCTATTACATCTGAACTAAAATTGTGTAGTTAAGACAGCCCCCAAATATGGCACACCAATCTACTCAATCTTCCATATCATTATAGACCGTACTAAATATAGGCCATTAACAGAGTTTTCAATGTGACAACTGATATGGAAATAAGCATAAAGACATTTACCTTCTAGCTTTTCCCAGTCCAAGTGCAAAGAGTTCTACAGTAATCTATCTAGAAAGCCTCAAAATGGATTTTCTCCTGTTAATGGTTGAGATGAAGGTACTCCAAAACAATTTTCACTGCCAACAAAAATATTAATGGGTCTTTTATTTCCATTAACAGCACCAAATGCTCATAATGTTTTGCGGGGAAGGAAATTTGAGTCTCACAGAACTTTAAAAATTATGTTCTTAATAAAACAGATGTAAAACAGTCACAGTAGTACTAAAAATCTAGGTAGAGGGTTGTATATGAAAGGGGGAAATTTACTCATCAGATCAAAACCCACTTTCACTTTTCAGTCAACCCTGTCAAGTATGCACAAAGCAACCTGCATGTCCCCTCACTTGGTCAACATCTATGGACCGCAGACATTTGCCAGAGCATTGGCCAGGCATGCCCCCACATTACAATCCTTCACAGGCATGCACAAACAGAAGGATAGAAACACATAATTAAAACTTTACAAGCAAAATTGCACACATTAGTGTTGCCCCCCCCTTTTTTTTTTTTTAAGAAAAGGGCAGCATGTGCTACTTGAGAGGCACTGCAGCAGCCACCACTGGAGGTGGCACAGGCAATCACCAAGGAGCAGGGGTTTTGCCATTTTTACCAAACGCCTGACTCTCTGCTTTTTACAACCCATGATGGATGGATCTCTTGAGTTCAGATGACACAAGAATACAACATGGCTTCAACAACCCCTAGATCAAGTCATGGATTGTTGGGGCAGCTTGTTGCCCACAAACAGATCACCCTGGAGAGAACAGTCTGAGTTTAGATCTCACAACAACCTCTCTGGTTAGTTATCCACAATGGTTGCCATGTTATTTTTACCCAGCATCGAAACTTCATTTTATCATAAGAATATAAGAAATGTATTGCTGGATCAGACCAGTAGTCCATCCAGTCCAGCACTCTGTTCACACAGTGGCAAACTAGGTGTCTACAGGATTCCTCGAGCAGGTTGGGTACAAAAGCTCTGCCTGTCCAAGGTCCTGAGCAACGGGTGTATACGGGTATGCTGCCTCTGATAATGGATGCAGCTCATAGCCAGCAAGGCTAGTGGCTGCTGATAGCCTCCTCCATTGATTTGTCTAATCGCCATTTAAAGCCATCCAAACTGGTAGCAGCAATGAATTCCTTATGGGTTGGAATTCATGTGTGTTCATCATTTATTCTCACTGTCTGCCATATACTCATATTCATTAACCAGTTACTGATCCATAAGAAGATACCACTTTTTTATTCAAGGGTGGCCCGTAACATAAGGACTCACTAAACCACTAAACATTTTGAGTATTTATCAAACTCAAATCTGAAAAATAGTTGAACATATTAACTGTATGAATGCTGCCTCACCATCTTGTTCTCTGACTGTTATTTGAAATCTAAAGCTAGTAGTTCTTATCAAATGATAAGATGGTGACAGTGCTTTTTCTGGTGTCATACTCCAGTTGTAAACTTCCCAGAGGTTTGCCTAGTGCCTACAATGTACTGTTTTCAGGATGAGATGAAGACCTTTTACCAAGTATTTTACCAAGTATTTTAATCATTCATTTTCTGTTTTAAATCTGTTACTGTATTTTAAATCTTTGCACCACTGCCATTTTATTTTGTTTTTGTTTTTATTTTATGTTGTACTTCTAAACATTTAAATGTTTATATTTAATTTTATCATATTTTATTTTATGGTTTTAAGATCTGTGAACTGCCCAGAGAGTTTTGGCTATTGGGTGGCATAGAAAGATAATTAAATAAAATATTCTTCAGTCTTCTGGCTATGTGCTCATGATCAAACAGAGAAAGGACTGTAAGTACACCTGTGCATTTGATTATTGCTGTTCGCAAAAGTGCTACTTACAACCACAGGAATCATGCATTATAGTACAAGTCTGATTCATATTGTGTAATTGCAAATGCATAGAAACCATCATGTAAGACCTTTTTATTTAAATGTCATTTTAATTGTTAATATTATTTATTGATTTGACATCTTTGGCCAGGACATCTCCAATTATATTGTTTTTATATTGTTATTATGTTATTTATTTATTGTTGTGAGCCGCCCAGAGGCTTTGGCGAAAGGGGCGGCATAGAAGCTTCCTAAATAAATAAAGGACACCTAGCATTAGATGTGTGAACCAGTTTTGATTTTTTATAATAATTATAAAGCCAAAAGGAACCAAAGCTTCAGAAATCACCTACATTTGCACTATGATGCATATGCAAATCAAACATTTCAAGCATTATATATATTCAAATTGTTTAGCATAGAGCAGTGAGGCTGCTAACAGGCCACTGACAAGACCACATCACGCCAGTCCTCTATCAATTACATCAGTTACCAACTGAGCCATGTGGCTAATGGGGTGGGCTAGAAATCTAATGAATAAATAAGTCCTAACATCAACATTTGAGGCCCTAATTGGTTTGGGAACAGGTTATCTGAAGGAACACTTCCTTCCATACATGACTATCTGAACCCTGAACTCATCACTGGAGGTCCTTCACAGGGAGCGCTCTTCAAGGGAGACAAGGAGGGTGACTACTAAGAGAAGGGTGTTCTCAGTTACGGCACCCCATCTGTGAAATCATCTCCCCTTTGTTCCTTCTAGTACCAGGTGAAAACTTTTTTTTATTTTTGCAATATTTTAATAATTAGACTTCAATTTCATTTTTACTGTATTTTACTACTGTATTCTAGACTGATTTAGCTGCAGTTGTGGTGGATGGATCATTGTTTTTGTATTATTGTATTTTATACTAATTATATTACTGTGATTTTATAATGATTGTTACATATTAATTATCAAATCTTTTGATTTTGTGAGCCCAGGGAGCCTTCTGGCTGATGGGTGGTGCAGAAATAAATAAATAAATACAATCAGAACTTGCTAACTAGAATATGTCAAAGGAGCAAAAATATTTTAGCTTTAACTGGCTCACTAACAGGCTAATTCTATTAATTCTGTTCGATGGAATTCTTTTTAAAGATAGAGGAACAGCCTTATCTGAACCCTTCTTAGGTTCACACAAGCAGGACAGAAGGAAGGAAGTAGCAAGACTGCATCTCTGCCCCCTTACTTTCATAATTTTCTTCCATTGCTTGCAATGGAACATTATGTATATGGTAGAAGCCAAACCAGAAATATTTTTTTTTTTATCTCAGAAGGCAATGCAGGGGAATGGGAGGACTATGCCTCCTTCAGATACAATTCTTACCCCAGTATATCTCCACCCACAGTATGTCTCTGTTTGGCTTCTATGAGTATTGATCTCTAAGAGAGTGGAAAGGTCAGAAGAAATTTTCTTGTGCCTGGAGGAGTTTATGAAGCTGCATCTCTTTTTTAGAGGTTGAACCTCTCTATCCACCTTTGGCGAGGGAGATTCAAAACATTCTATGGCTATTGGGATGGCTTCTTGGAGACCACGACATTATAGACCTACATGTACGTTAGATTAGAACCTAACATTCACACTAGCTCCTTCCTAAACAATATTTTATTGCACATATGCTGCATTTTGTACAAAGCTTCCCAACAAAAAAGTGGCAGAACTTTCCTGTACCCTGAAATGTAACCTGTATGCTGAAGAGTTAGACAACCAAAACAACTCTTTTGTAAAGTATGCTTAAAAGCTAGGTCTTCTACTAGAACATCCTGATTTTAACTGGTTAATTAATTAAATGCTTATTAAGGTCACCATTTATTCCCTTAAGAGTCAGGCCATGTATTCTAGTCACACATCTATTCAGAACTGCATCCTATGATTTATCTTACATTATTTCATTCCTTTTTTTTACAAGTCTACATTGTGCATCTTGGCCATTACTATATCCATCTACACCAATGTCACTTCTAAAATCTTTAATTCACTGCTTCCCCCAACAGGGCTTCAAAATGTAATCTGACCGTCTGCTTTCTTCAGTCTCAGCAAACCTTTTCTTCCCATTACCACAGCATTCAATAAAGGTCAAAACTACTATGTTTCAGGGGGCAACAGGAAGGGAGGGGCAACAACTTCTGGCTACTTACAACTGCATTATCATATTAACATCACCACCAAGTCTCTGCCCTAAAGTACTGGAGTCTGCTGCCCACACAGAGCCATGCTGCAGAAAAACCACCTCAGTCAGTAGCAACACCTTTCATCTTCTCACTTACAAGCCTTCCTGTGTGTGTCTGTGTGTCTTTCTTTCTTCTCTTTTGGAGGGAGAAAGGAGAACGTCCTTACTAAAAATGATCACAAGATCTGTCCCAATTTTAAAGTGAAATCATAGTGCCTTGCTTTTATTTTATAAAGAAAAGCAGATATTACACTTTTCAAATAAAATGAGAGATCAGGTAGCAGTTCTATTTAGGACAGATATAACAGAAATATGCTGGTCATGCTTTTTCAAAGGTTAAAGCAAAGCACATATACATAAACACACAAAAACACTGTTGCCGTAACAAATGCCTAACTTGGCTGTAATCCAAATGAAGAACACAAAGAGAAACTCATGGCCTCTTAAAAAAATATATTATTGTTGTTGTTGTTCTGGTCAACTTCAAACAGCATTCACTTGTCAAAAATGCTATCCTTCCATCATCATGGAAACCTCCTATATGTTTTAAAATTCTGACCACCACCTTTCTCTTAATCTCCCACTTTGACTGGAAAGCCCAGACGATCTCCTCTTCCCAAGTATGGCAGCAAGACCTAGGTCAAAGGGCAATCTTTCCTCTCCTGGGCCCCTTCAAATGTATTGGAGGCAATTCTCATCATATCAAGCCAGGCTAATGAGATCATTCATTCATTACATTTCTATACCTCCTAATAGCCAAAGCATTCTGGATAGTTTACAGTGATTAGAATCCTTTAAAAAACAACATAATGTAAAACAAACAACATACAAAAATATAAAAACAATGGTGAACAACCCACAATAAAAAACCAGACCCCACTGAAAAGCCTTATCATATCCTGTCAAATGCTCCAGAGCAGAGGTAAATCTTAACCTGGTGCCCAAAAGATAATGTTGGTGCCAGGCAGACTTCATTGAAAGACCATTTTAAAATCTGGCGACTACCACCAAGAAGGCCCTCTGCCTTGCTGTCATTCTCTCAACCCCCCCTCTCACTTCCCTTCCCTCAGAAACAGGAAAGAGCCCTAGAGCACAGTGTAGTGTTTGTGGGTTCACAGCCAAACCAGATGTGCTGAAGTTTCAGTCTTGCACATGCAGCAGGTTCCAAATCAAGAAAGGCTGCCCTATGGATCTGGCTCCTATGTCAGATACGTAACCTCTCAAAAGACTCTCTCCCGTACCCTAAAACTATCCTTACACTTCCTTGGAGAGGAAGACTCATGAAATTCAGGGAGACTTGCTTCCTAAAAAAAACTACACAGCTTTGGGAACTGCATCTTGGAGAACTCCGCCAAGTGCGACCCTTTCTTTCACTAATCGATGAAAACCACGCATGGTGGGCTTCGCCTTCCATGCATAATACTTTAAAGAACTACATCTGTTAGGTCTTGGATCTAGAAGATATTTGAGAGAGATCCTCTTCTCCACCCTCCCGCCCCTCTGTTACCCATTTCCCCTGATATGGCCTCTCCACACACCCGAGTTCCTTACCGGCCTGCAGGAAAGCACCCCCACCAGTGGGGGCGCTATCGAGGACCGAGGGGGCGGGTTGTTGTTCAGGCGGCTCCTTCCCAACAGGCCCAGGAGGACTAGTGACGGGCAAAACAGCGGGCCCTTGCGAGTATCTGATGTCGCGGAAGAACTTCTTCGTCTCTCGCAGGTTGTGCTGTAACCGCGCCAGGTGCCGGTTGTAGTGGCCGAATGCGCGGCACAACTCGCGACATAATCCGCCGCCGCTGCCCCCCCGGGCTGAGGGCCCTCCCCATCCCCCAGACATCTCGTCTTCCGGGGCTTCCGTCTCAGAGTCGTCCTCCCCCCACCTCGGCGGAGATTCGGACGCTGCCAGGCTGTTAGCGGCGCCTGGCCCCACAGCTTTGGCCTCTTTCCCTGTCACCAGCGTCGCACCAAGCCGCACTGCGCACGGAACGGAACCTTTATCCCGACGCTCTGGCGGGGAGGGGGAGGCGGCCAGGGGCGGACCCCATTTGGTTCCCTTGGTCGCCATGCACTATGGGGAATGTAGTCAAACTAAGGTCCGTTCCCCGTCGTTGTGGAGTAGCGGAATTGCAACCCCTATGGGGCTCCAGAAAAACGCCTTTCCGAAATGAACTCTGGGACTTGAAGTCTTTTGGGAGAGGAATATTATGCCTCTCAGGACCTCAGGTTTTGGGGTTTTGGTGCAGAGTAGGATAGGGAAAGACCTCGAATTAAATCCAAACGAAATAATTGAAAAAACCTATATAGGAATATATATAGGAGGAGAGCACAAAAGTTGGCTTGAAACACAACATTAAGAAAACTAAGATCATGGCATCCGGTCCTCTCACTTCCTGCCAAATAGATGGGGAAGAAATGGAGGTATTAACAGACTTTATTTTCCTGGGCTCCAAGATCACCACAGACGGGGACTGCAGCCAAGAAATTAAAAGATGCTTGCTCCTGGGGAGGAAAGCTATGGCAAATCTAGATAGCATACTAAAAAGCAGAGACATCACCCTGCCAACCGAAGTGCGTATAGTCAAAGCTATGGTTTTCCCAGTTGCAACATATGGCTGTGAAAGTTGGACCATAAGGAAGGCTGAGTGCCAAAGAATTTGAATTGTGGTGCTGGCGGAGACTTCTGCGAGTCCCTTGGACAGCAAGGGGATCAAACTGGTCAGTCCTAGAGGAGATCAACCCTGACTGCTCCTTAGAAGACCAGATCCTGAAGATGAAACCCAAATACTTTGGCCACCTAATGAGAAGGAAGGACTCCCTGGAGAAGAGCTTAATGCTGGGAACAATAGATGGCAAAAGAAGAAGGGGACGGCAGAGGATGAGGTGGCTAGATGGAGTCACTGAAGCAGTTGGTGTGAGCTTGAATAGACTCCGGGGGATGGTGGAGGACAGGAAGTCCTGGAGGAATGTTGTCCATGGGGTCGCGATGGGTCAGACACGACTTCGGGACTAACAACAACAACATATAGGAATGTTTAAAGTGGCACTAGCTATTTAAGGAAATGACACCAAAGACTATTTTGGCTCTTTAAGCACTAACAAATGAGTTCTGTAATTAACTTTCGTGGATACTTTCCACTTCAGCAGAATATACGTCTCTGAAAGCTTGTACTAGAATAAATGCCTTAAATGTTAAGCTGTAGATTTTAAGCTACCGCAAGAATGCTGTCTTTGCTGCAAAAGAGTAACACGGCTGCCTGTTTGAGAATGGAGAAAATGAGAAATTATTGTGGGTGGAATGGGTTGCATTTTAAGCAGCTGGTTTATTCTTAAACCAAATGGATGTCTTTAAGGAGTTATCCTGTCTTTTTAGACAGGAAAAAGCCCTACAGCCCTCAATATAACTGGCTGGGATTTGTAGGACACTTCTGTCAGATCATGCATAAATTTGTGCCCACTGCACAGCTAATACGTTGACAGTTATCCTGCCTTTCCCTAGTTAATGAATTTTTGCATAAAAAGAAAAGATGGAGAAGTGATGGGAAGATTCAGGAAGATTACAAATAGAAGACAATGTCATCTGAGCCTCCTAAAATAATAACTCCATAATATAAGTCAGGGTAATAACAGCTTAAAAATCTAGTCAGAGGTTGTCTGACTAGAAACAGAAGTTGTCTGGTGGAACATCTGTAGAATTCCATAACTGAGGCAGGGCAACTGTAGGTTAACAACCTCGTGTGGGCTTCCTAGCACGACCCTTTGAATTGGAATTGTGCAGTTGTGCCAACTTTTCGTAACTTCCATGTGTGTTTATGTAGAAAGAAAAATGATGGAAAATCCAGCAGTAAAAGATAGGAAAGTTAGATGCTGCCAATGGGCATCCCATAAAATTAGGCAAATGAAGCAGATAATTGCATCAGAAATCATGCACACTTGCCTGAAAGCACCAAAACGGATACTTCTAGACAGAGGCTCCTAGTTATATCTATCTAAAAGCACTGATAAGCTATTCTGTCTTTTCCTTCTGAGCTGTTTTTTTCTAATAAGAAAAAAGATTAAACAAACCGTGGAAAAACACAGCAGGGTTACAAATGGAAGATCCACTAAATCTCCTAATATAATTCAGTAACTGAAGTAGGGCAGTTTCAGAATAAATGGCCCTTCTGGAAGCATTTGGTGCTTATTAGGATACAATCTAGTACATACTTAGACAAATTCCACAACACCTCGTGTCCCCCAACCAACACTTTTAATTGGTATTTTTAGGAGCCTAACATCTGGAAACATCTATATTGATCTATTCTGGCATAAGCTTTCCTGAGCTGGAAATCTTTCCTGTTATTTTTTGTTGCAAAAGTGGAATTATAAATGCCAATAAAGGTAAAGGTAAAGGTTTCTCCTTGACATTAAGTCCAGTCATGCCTGACTCTAGGGGGCGGTGCTCATCTCTGTTTCCTAGGAGCGTTTGTCCGCAGACAGTCTCCGTGGTCATGTAGCCGGCATGACTAAACACCAAAGTGCACGGAACGCTGTTATCTGCCCACCGAAGTGGTACCTTTTTATCTACTTGCAATTGCATGCTTTCAAACTGCAAGGTTGGCAGGAGCTGGGATGGAGCAACAGGAACTCATCCCATTGTGCAGATTCGAACCGGCGACCTTTCAATCAACCAGCCCAGCAGCAGAGCGGTTTAAACCACTGAGCCACCTGCAGTTCCAATATGTCAATACTCATAAATAAAACTGAATTCAATAGGTCTTATCCACAGGTTTCAACCTAACATAACAGACCCTCTGTGAAATTATTACAATAAGGATACTAGTTTATCAGCTATATATTTAAAATGTATTAACTATAATTTAAATCTCAAGATTAATTATTTTTCTGTTTTCCAGGAAACTCTGAAACACAGGTTTGTACATTCTATTCCATCTCTTGTATCTTATATCAAAATCTTATATCAAAAGTCTTCTTCTAACTATTTTAATTCATTTTCTGGGGTCAATTTGGCAACAGTTTTCAGTATCAAACTCAAGTATGAAGAACTTCCATTTTTTAGTCATTAAATAATGTTATTTGTGTTTCTAGTATTCTTTCTCTGCTTGATAACTCACATTAAACATCCAAAGAATTTTGAAAGGTCATTTAAAAGCTAGTCTGAGATATTTACTATTATATTGAATTGCTATTGTGAGGATGTCTTCCTTGCTCTATTTAGACGTGAATAAAGTCCAAAAGTGTATGGCAACTGATAGAGGAAAGAGGAAATGCATATGATTGATCTGCTTACATGACATGGCAGTCCTTCATGGGTTAATTTTCCCACAAAGAGCTCCGGCGTGTGCTGGCTGCCATTGTGAATATGTTAGCCCCAGGTAGGGGCTGCCATGGTTTACGTCATGTCATGCTAACCCAGCAAGTCAGAGTTATTTGAGGGTTGTCACATGGGTCTTTGTTATTTACACTTGATGCATCAGCCCATCAACTCATCTGTCAGAAAAATCACAACAGAGGAAGAAAGGTACAAAGGAAACTATAGAGCCAATAATTCAAAACAAGTTATTGATCTATGAGAGAAATTTTGGTGTCAAGAGAAACAGAAATCGGTTTGCAGGCATGCTGTTTTTTTCTTGCATTTGTATCACGCCCACAAAGGTGCTCAGATAGATTATTACAAACTAATAATCATAATTATTGTTGTGGTAATTTTGTATATCAGCAATGGTCCCAGAAATCACAGTAATTGATATGAACTGCACTGTTATTAATTGATGATATTCTTAAAACTAAGGAAGGTTGTGTGTGATTCTGATCCCTGAGTGTATACCCAGAACAATAACAGCAATATTATCTGCCTAGATGTATACTCATCTTCTGGTTTCTTGATGTGGATCTTAGCGTTTCCCATAAAATAAGAAATGTCCTTTAATTCCTGCTCCATTTTTAATGACCTTCTCCAATGCCTTTTGGCCATTATGATCTCAACAGAGCTGAAAGGATGATCTGTGTAAAAACTGACTACACCATTCAATTAGATTTTTATGCTCTGTTTTCTTTTTTCCTGCAGAAACCGCCATTTAGCTTCCAGCTCTCATATCTCCCATTTCATTAAAGTCATGAGATCAGCTCAACTGATTGGTTCAAATGCTGCAACCAATTCAAAAAGCAGTACCAAATCCTCAACACAGTTACTCAGAAGTAAGTCTCCCTGGTTTCAAGTAAGTGTGTGTAGGATTGTAATTTCACATCCCTAAAAGTGAATGATATTTAACAACAGTTGAAATAGTTGCCATTGCATACTGTGCTATATACCAGGAGTGAGAAATGCCTAAGGACTGAATTTAGTCTTCAAGAACCTCTCATGGAGAGACATTCCAGTGCAGATGGGGCTGAAGTCAAGGGGGCAAGACCAAAGGCAAAAGCAATAGAGCCATTTAAAAAAAATAATAAAGTGATGTAGATTAAAGCTGTCTTGAGATCCATTTCAGGAAAAGACAGGCTAAAATGTTAAAATAAAATTAAAAAAACAAAACAAAACAAGCTCATGCTGCCTCTAACTAAGCCATAGGAGAGCCATGCCAACCATTTAGAATGGGGGGAAAACTTCACAAAAGCTACTACCAGCTGAACAGTAGTTGGGAAGAAATAAAGTTGGCAAAGGGGCAGGGAGATGGACATCCAGGAAAACCCTGGAGCACCAGATTGGGACCCCAAGTGGGCTGGATTTGGCCCCCAAGACTAAATTTCCGCACCCCTACTATACCTACTACTTGTGAAACTAACATCCCAGCAAAGCATTATCACTCCAGAAGCTAAGAAGTAGCCCTGAACTCTGATTTCCCAGATACCCCAGCAAGTATTAACAAAGGTCTTCCCTTGCACAGTCACAGAATTTCTCAACAGGAGTGGTACTGTCATTGCTCGGCTCTTAAAAGATTTGGAATCCAGGTCCACAGGACTCAGACCTGTATAAAATTTTCATATGCTGAATGTAAAAGCTATAAATGAAAATTTAAAAATAATTAACATTATTCATTTACATTTCACAGAAGCAAAGCCACCTGGTTGTTCCTTTCCGTCTTCCTGGAGAAAAATTGCCCCACCTCATACAATTAAGCTTAGAAGAAAAGTTTTCATTAACACCAATAGACATTCCCTTTTTCTAAGCTTAATTGGCATGTGGTGGTGAGGGGGAGATGTTGAAGGTAGTTTCATCATGGAGGAAAGATTATCCTTTCCTCACTGTAACCACACTAGAAAATGTGCCTGCAAAGCAATTAAATTAAGAAAAAAATCTTTCAATGGGCACACAACACTCTTAGGAATGGTTCTGGTGCTATTGTTAAAAAAAAGTGAAGCCAGGCCTAGCAACACCCATGAAGATCAACATCAAGAATTAGCATCATGGTTGGGCACCTGCTGAGAGACGCCTGGATTTGTTCTCCTTCTTCACCAGTACAATCTGTTTATTCCTCTCTTCCCCAAACAGCATTGGCAGCAAGAAGATGGAGCTGTAAATGTCATTGCATGCTTGCTCAATGGCTCCCTCTCTGGCAAGCAAAGAAGTGGTGGCAATGATGAGAAGGATCATGAGGAGAAAAGGTGGTAGTGACAATAGCAATGGAAGGTGGACTCACTGAGGGAGAGGCCCATTGGCCAAACACCCACCAAAACCTGCAGCCAGCACTGATGATGCTTCTCTTGAAAGACTGCATTAAAATGTTTTGTAGGGTCTGTTTTTGAGGTTGAAAAGAAAATGTGATGGAAAGTGGCTTATTCATGCAGTAGCATCGGGGGGAGGGGGGGCTTGTCTTGTCTTGCTTGTGGGCTTACCAAAAAATATCTACATGGAGATAAGATGCTACATGAGACAGGCACTTTTTCTTGTCTAGGAATGATGTTATTCTTTCATACAGACTTTTAAAATACACCCAATGGAGCCTTCTTATCCCATTAAAAGTCTTATGAACATTCTATTTCAACATACATTTTTTCTGTATTCATGCTTACCAGATCATAGTAATGTTCAGGAACCTGAAAGGTGGTCTGCAAGTTTCATTGCCAGGCTATTTTTTGCACTGTAAAGTTTCATGCCCCAGGTGCGTTCTCACATTTTCTACATGACATGATGAAAACTCCTGTCCCCAGTACTGTGCATTCAGCTTGTACATCTAGAATCAGTTCAGATCACCTAATTCTCAATTTCTGAAGGCTTCTCCACAGAGGAAAAAAAGCTTCAATGGTTGTGATCTTCAAGTAGTTTCAAAGTTAAACTCGTGGACAGTAACCCCTGAAACAATTTCTGCCACTGTTTTCTTTATAGACTGTAGCTCTATGGATTGCATATATTATACTTTATAGACTACAGATACTATATAAACTGCAAGTCATCCTGCACCTACCAGAGATAAACCCTGCTATTGCTTAGGCAATCCAAGATGAAAGTGAGATAATACACATCTCTGATATTGCCAAAAATGTTGGAGGGTTTTTTTTTTTTTCAGTTCACTTTTTGTCCCTTATTCATTCTACCAATTTCTTAAAAATGAGAGAGTGGAGCAAGTTCAGAGATTGGTAGTCCAAGATAATTGGTTGTCTTGGTAACTGGTTGGTAACCCAAGGTTAGAGATCCTGTTTTGCTGTGCCCTTGTCCTTATATCGGTCCAGTCCAGTGAGTAGTTGGCATGGGAGTGAGCTAGTTGCAATTTGTTTCCATTTTTAGACCACGCTGTATGCCTTGCCATGTCCATCATTGGGTTTCTTATGCTCCTTTTTATCCTGCTGACAAGATGTTGCAGCATAAAAAAGGAAGTATCACTCTTCCATAACTTGGTGACCTCCAGATGTATTTGTCTGCAACTCCCATAATTTCCAGCTGTTGTTTTCTCCCAGTAGGCCCCTAGGCTGCTGACAACGTGAGAATATGTAACAACAACAAATCTCTTTAAAAGGCAGTTGTGAGTTATGAAGCCTTTGGAAGCAGGGGAAATAAAGGTGAAAAAGGTCTACTCTCCAAACCTTAGATCAGAGGTGGGCAACCTGTGGCCCTTCACATATTATTGGATGCAACTCCCATCAACCCTGGCCAGCGTAACCCTCTGCATGGCGAGAGTCATCATACCTCCTCAGTTGCAACAACACAAGTTGCCTATGCCATTCTTGCATGTTACCAAAGGTAGTTACTCATTGGCAACCAGCAGTACAGTCAATCAGACATGAGTCATGCCAGCCACTCCAGAAAAAAAAACAGGAGGCAAGAGGGTCTATGAAGCCTAGGGCTATTGTGATATGAGGTCCCCATTTTGTGTGGCGCTCAGGCGAACCAAGTGGTAGGACTGAGGTGGGAGCTCAGTGATATACACAGGAGGTGAGGCAGGGGCCTTGTGGCTTTGCAGGGGCAATTCGCCCTAGATGCTTCCCTCCCACACTCTTAACAGAACTGAAGCAACATATTATCTACAGTTGCCTGCACAATCACCCTAGACCCCATATGTCACAAAATCTATTCTAAGGGGCTCCAAGCCAAGACCACTTGTGTTCAGTTTAATGCAGTGAAAGTCCCCTAGGTCCTTTCACTGGAAGTTATCTTTGTCAATCTGGTAAAGTCTCCTGCTGTCTGAAGGCCATAAATTTAAAAGTGAATTATGCAGCAGAATCATTAAAGCTTTAGCCCACATGCAGACTAATGAATATGCTTATAAAGCTGCATTATAGTCATGTGGTGTCTTGTTTTTTAAAACCTCTTTACAGAAGTATTCCAATCATTGAGACCACCTACTGGAACACATCTGCTCTGTGCTGACATAACACGTACCCCTCAGCAATGGAAAATGCTTTCAAATTAGATAAGTCTATGTATTCATCTTGATCTAGTTTCATCGCTGCAATTTCCTTTGGAGGAAACAGGTCATCTGAGGTATCTTGACATAGTTTTGCCTAAATGAAACAAATCTATTTATTTGAAAACATTCGTATTATTGGTAAAGGGCTATGGTATGAGGCCCTGAATTCATTTTCCCCAGATCAAGTTGCTGCCAAAAGCATGACTTATACAGCAGAAGAAAATTAAGATAAACTGATAATCTTATAATCTGGCTGGAAACAGTTCATGCCAAGCTCTGGTGAGAAGGTAGATTATGTTGTAGCTTATTATAATTCAGAGTGCTAGAAAAACCTTGTGTATTTCAGTATCTAAAATCCTTAAAATATAAGAACTCAACACAAAACACCAACCTTATGGTTCTGTTTGCCTATCTTATAGTAAGGGCATATTTTTATATTCCAGGGTTTATGGACCTGTTTTCACGTAATGGTAGCTTTTGATGGAAAAATCAGGGTTAATTGATCTATAAATTGTAGTGATGCATGATGGACTTCGACTGCTTCCAGTTGCAATAACCTACAAATGCCTTGGACATAGCTTGTTATTGTGATGTCCAAATCCAGAACATGGTTAATTTTGGGTTGTTAGCACGTGAACAACCCAAAGTGCCTGAATTCAGAAGTCAAAGTACTAAACCATCAATGGGCCATTAATAGGTTTGTTCTTAGATTATCTTTGGTTTGTTTAACCCATGAACAACCTGAAGTTCCTGAGTTTGGACATCACAGTAGGAACCTATGAAAAAGACACTCATACATTGTTGCTGGAAACTAGAAGTATCTCACATCCAGTCTGTGTCCCCACAATTCATGGGTTAATTAACCCAGTATTTGCTGCTAAAGGCCACTGTTATGTGTGAACAAGTTTTATAAAGGTGAAATATAATCCAGATGCCCACAACCCTATGAACTTGAATGATTACCTGCATCCAATGCAACGAGGAAGAAATACAGAGATGAAGGTCACCTTGGAGATCCTCCTGCCCTGCAAATCACTTTGCCAATTTTGGCCATCTAAATGTTGCATCTCAAAGCATGAGAGAAGAAGGCTGAGGCATTACTAGGATACTTCCTGTTGTGGTTGTGGTTGTCTTCTCCCCTCCCCATCCCCAGAGCGCCCATTCAACTCCATTTCCAAGGTCTTTCTTCAACCTCCAGAATGAAACCTTTGTGACTTTTTCAATGCTGGGTGCATAGGAGCCATGCCTGGAGACCCAAGGATGATATCAACTTGTAGCCAGGCCTTCACAAAAATCGTATGGCTGTCTAGACTTTGTCCAGCAGCCATGGGTTTGTGCCACCCATTAATTAACGTTCAGTCAATTATGCTCTTCTGCAACCGCTCAGTTAAAATGAGATTATAGTTAAACAGGATAAAAGAGTGAGTGTAAGTAACATGATACCATTTATTTGGATCAGTTTTCACAGTCATATTTTCAAGCTTTACATTGCTCTTCTTGGATAGAAAGCAAGACCAGAAAAAAAACTGTGATGTTTAGAAGCTTCTGTCCTTTCACTGCAGAATTTAGCCTATTGGTATATCAAATTCACAAGGCATTTTGTTGTCTAACGAAGCAACAGCTGTTGTCCTAACACAATGCTAAACATTTAAGGCTGCAATCCTGCACCACTTATTTGGGAGTAAACCCTACTGAATTTAATGTTTTTTGTTAAATGTATGTAGGATTTTGTCATAAGGCGCATGCCCCATAAGGCACATGTCATAAGGCACATGTGTTCAATTAAAAAAAAAAGATTTTTAATTGATTTTTCTGGATAAAAGCAGGGGGATTGTTTTGTTCTTGTTTTCTGGTTTTCAATTCTAGATGGACATACTGCAAAGTCCTCTAGGACTGCACCATCTGTATTTCTAATAAAGTCTCTAGGCCTCATGTGGGGTCCCACAGGCGTTCTTGCAAAAGAAAAATGCACTAAATTGTTTTTGTGTTTTTATTATTGTAAACCATCTTTAGATTTTCTGAGAAAATGAGAGGGGGGGCTGTGACTCAGAACTTTGTTTTGACGAGTGCCCAACCTACAGAAAATGAAGAGAAGAGATGAGACGAGAAGAGACTTGGATGGTAGAGTATTTTGAGGTATAAAGAACTGGAGCATTCTTCATGGAGATGAAGGGTAGTGGGGAGTAATGGGGTATATTTTGTTTGCTTTTCTATCTGTGATGTGCATGTTTGTGCACGTGTATCTGTTGGGGTTACTTGTATATGCGTGTTTAAGTGGTCTGTGTATTACCTAGTTGCTTGTTGTGCTGTGGTGTGTATTTCACTTTGGTTATGTGTCTCTGTGTGATGTGTTTGCCTGGGTTTTGTTTCTATCGTTAGCCTGTTGTTTCTGAATGGTTTGCGTGGGTGCATGTCCATGCATGTGCATATTGCCGGACTTGGGATTTGTTGGGGAGGCGGATGTTTTGCCTGTATGCATGTTTATTTGAGTATTACTAGTTTGTCTTTGGTGAACCTGGTATTGTGATGTGATTCAGCATTTGGGATTCATATCTCACCTAACTTTCTAGTCAGGTTCTTGACTATGTTAGTAATCTTTCAGCCCCAGTTTTGTGTGTTGAAGTAGAAAGCTGTGGGCTCAAAAGAATAGTGTAATTTTTTGAAAAGTTGCCTGGGTTTGTGTGGGAATTTCTCTGAGCGTCACCCCACTTCTCCCTTTTAATAAGGTTCTTGGGCAAAGTTATTTCAGGCTTCTTTTGCCTTTTGGAAAATGCCATTTTGTGAATGGGCAAGACACTCTCCATGACAAATATTTTGTGATTGCATCTACAACACATTCTAAACATACAGGACCCTTGAAGGCCAGGCCCGATTCAGTCACTTACACACTTTGTCATCTGAAGACTGATTAAATAGCTTCCAGTGATTTTTGTGGGAGCAACCTGGCTTACATAAAAGCAACCTGGTTTAAATTATTTGTGCCTTTGCCTTTCTATGTGAGACCAATATGGCATAGTAACATATGTTGCTTTTAATCCCTCACCTGCGAACCAATTACATGTGTGAGGATGGCACGGGGGCCAGATTTGGCCCGCCATGCCCATTTGGACTCGCTGTGCGCACGCCCACCACCACCCACCTCATCCCGCACAGGAGGCAGCGGTTTGCTCACTCGGAGAAAGCGATCTCCAGGCAAGCAAGCAGCTGTCTTGTGCGCCCACCTCACGGCGCGTGCCCACCAGCACCTTGTCTCCCCTCGTCACATGCCCCGGCCCACTTCAGCCCGAGCGCCTGCACATGCCGCTCCCACCCTGCCCCCTCGCCGGCCCACACACACTGCTTTCCGGCCCATGCCCAGCACCAGCACCTTTCCACTGGCCCCCTGGTCAAAAAAGACCCCTGCTGTAAAGTATATTATTCTCAGAATCCCCTAACTCTTACTTTCAAAACTGTTTAATTCTAAGTCTATGGATACAGTTCTGTAGCCCATTTAAAAACAACAACAACCAAGTTGGGATTTATTTATTTATTTATTTATTTATTTATTTATTTATTAAAACATTTTTATGCCGCCCCATTCGCTGAAGCCTCGGGGCGGCTTACAACAATAAAATATATATAACATCAAATAAATAAACAAATAAATTCAGCTAGCATTATACAGATAAATATAACGTTGTTGCTGTTGTTAGTCACGAAGTCGTGTCCGACCCATTGCGACCCCATGGACAACATTCCTCCAGGTCTTCATGTATAGCCTCAAAAACAAAAAATGAGCATTTTGTTGCATCTTTGTTGTGATTAACTTGACAAATCATGTATCAAATAGGCACCAAATGTGTTTTGACCTTAAATATATTCTAAGAATGCCACAATTACCTTGCCTCAGACAAATTTACCAAATAAAATGAAGTATTAGTATAACAGTGGCATTCCCAAAACATTTGTTTCATTTGTAAACTACCCAGAGAGCCCTGTGGACTATGGGGTGGTATAAAAAGTATTCCCAACTAAAAACTACTCTCATAATTTGGATGACTTGTAGAGGACTGTCCTCTGTAGACATCTTGAATCTGCATGGTGGTCCAGTCCAACTCCAATAAAAAAATAAAGAATATCAGAAGAAGCAGGTCTTGAAGTTGCCCATCCACAGCATCTGAACAGAGCCAAAGCAAGGCACACAGGTCCCATGGTAACAGCCTTTCACAGTATGATGAGATATACTGTATTTTTATTGAAATTATGATAATTTCTAAATTTACCTGTATACATATAAATTAGCACATGCAAATGTGTTTGCACCTCTTTTTTAACCAATGCATGTCCTCTGTTCTGTTGGTGTACAAGTGACTGCCCTACTTGTGGACAAAGGTAACGGACATACCTACAGTTGCAGTGAGCATCACTGAGAGCTCCTGTTCTGCTTCTTCACAAGTGCCTCTTGTCAGCGTAGCTGCAGCACTGAATTACTGCAGAAAAGTGATGGCCCAGGAGGGTTCATTACACCAGTTACAAATTACGATTAGTCACAGTTCTGTAAGGAAGTGGCAGTTATTGCCACATCACAAAAGTCTCTTTTCCTGCGAGTGGCTCATAGGATCACATTGCTTCAAGGCTGTCACCTTCAAACTATTTGCTCTAAATGGATTCCATTACTTTTTGCTGTACCTTTTTTTAACCAGGTAGGCTCAGCCAATGTGACAGCACAACAGAGGACAGGGGAAGGGAATGTGTGATTCTCCAGTTATTAGACTGCAACTCTCATCCTATCTTACCGCTGCTATATTGTTTAAGGGTGATGGGAGTTGCAATCCATCAATATCTAAAGGATAGCACATCTCTTATGTTACTTCTAACATAGGAAGAAGTAAGCACTGGCCTTAATCTTCCATTTTGGGAGTCACTCCTGAGACTGAATATATGTACTCCTGAGATCTATTATCTATATCAGGACTACATATAGACTTAACATATCTATCTATAGCACTGTGTGGTACAGTGGATGTTGAGGAAATAGCAAATGGCTCCATCATAATTACTGCAGGTTTGGCAAAAAATAGAAATAAAATACATATATGCATTCAAAATATATCCACCAATAAACACTGTTATATGGCAGGTGACAAAAAGGCAATCCAAAGAGCTGTTCCAAGGGGCTGTTACAGACCGAATGCTGAGTCACATGATACAGCAGTGGTCAGCTTTTTTCTTATTTTAGCACTTCTTGCAAAACTATGCATTGGTTTTAAAATAATCAAAATGAGACTGTATCAAAGAGAAGGTGTAAAAATGTAGGAAGTAGTCAAAATTGGACAAAATCAGAGACTGTCCAGACCTCAAAGCAAAGGGGACATGCACCTCTTGGGATTCTTGCCAATTAGTTATAGCTGAGATAGTGATTAAAATGTCATGTTTAATTTGAAGATCCATTTTTGTTCTAGTGAAATAGACTAGTTATTTAATTTTGAAAGAGGAGAAAAATTTAGCAGAGTGAGATTCTTCTCTCTTGAAGAGCAATAGTTTGGAAAGAAAGCCTTTTTCTTTGGCTGAACTGAAAAAGTTATTTTTTTTCTTAACCAAAAACAGCTAATAATCCTATTTCACTTTTCTAGGGTAAGCTTCATTATATTCAATGGCACTGACTTTTGAGTAGATTGTGCTGTAAGATTGTGCAAAAAAGATCTTGGACTTTAGTCCAATACACCAGGCTTGGGGACCGGCTGGCTCTGTTGGGGCTCAACTTACTAATGCTTAGCCAGTATGTCCAGTGTTTAGGGTTGCCAGGAGCTGTAGTTAAATAACATCTGGACGGACACAGGCTTCCCAACCCTGATATACACACTTGCCCAGGAGTAACCCAACCTACCTTTCCTACTGGAGTTGATGAGAAGATAAAATGGGAGTAAATGCATGTAGGCCATCCTGAATATTCTGGAGGCTGTGTTTTTTATAGGATTAACTGGACATATATGTTTTTCTGAAATATACTGAAGGGCAATCAAATCGCTAAAGCCGCAACATATTCCTTTGGTAACGTTTTATCGCAAATAAATAAGGCAAAGCCAGCCTCGGTCAGCAGCTAGCCAGCTGGTTCCCATGGCGATCCGGAGGGATGGCATCCGTCTGACCAGCCAAGTCCCACGACCTGGGCTCCTGCGACGGGTCCAAGGCGAGAGGGGCCCTGGCCCCTGCTCCACGTCGCGCCGCCTTCGCGCCGCCGCCGCCCGCACTGCAAAGCCGCAGCCCAGTGCAGCACCATCCCCCTATTGACAGCTCCCGGGAAGCGGGCGGCCGCGGAGGCGGAGGCGGGAAGGCTGGGAGCCACGGGCCAACCAAGCCTGGAAAGCGCTCGAGGACAGGCCCTCCTCTTGCTCTCCAG
Source organism: Varanus komodoensis (assembly GCF_004798865.1). Taxonomy (NCBI): domain Eukaryota; kingdom Metazoa; phylum Chordata; class Lepidosauria; order Squamata; family Varanidae; genus Varanus; species Varanus komodoensis. Next base: position 129,378,882 of record NW_025335268.1, read on the forward strand.
ATCGGGCGTCCACGAGGATTGGCCGGGCCTGGCTGTCAGTCAGACTAGGAACCCGGCTCGCGAGGTGGGTGGGTTAGGCTGGAAGGTTTGCTCTTGAGCTTCGGAAGGAGCGCCGGAAAGCGGGCTCTTTTTTGCAGGGGGAAGACGGAGCAACGGACGGAGCACAGTCGCCTGTCCATCATATTCAAAGAAAGAGAGAGAGAGAGAAAGCACGAAAGGGAAGAAAGACATGCACTCGCCGGAAGGGAATTTGCAGCCATGCAAGGCACCGAGGTCCGCATCGCTCGTTTGCTTTCCTAAACAGTGAGTAGTAGCATTACTTGCAGGGGGAGGGGGCTATTAGCAAATGCATCAGCATGCCATTTGTCCACGCATCTCCCCACACCGTCAAATTCCAGCCAGTTGCAATTGCAACTCATATAGCCAAAGTTTGGGAGGGGGCAGCGGTAGTGGTACCAGCCCTACTACCCAATGTTAGGAGTTGGGATGGAGGCATCTTCTCTTCAGCTCCTCCCTACGGCCTGCCTGCTCCCTTGCATCTCACAGGTGAAATGAACTTCAACCTTCTGGGTTAATCCAGCTGTTCTGATCCTCTCCTAACTGTCTCCCCTCCCGATTTTCATTTGTAATGTTTTCAAGAAGCAAGAGGCCGACCTCTCATCCAGCATGAAGAGGTGCAAATCGGATGAGCTGCAGCAGACAGACGACGATTCCCCTGCTGGGACTGAAGATGCTCCCATCCTGCCTACCATGGATTCCAAGCCTGTGGATTCAGCTGCTGCCCTGTCGGATTTGGGTGCTTCCAATCAAAATCCAGCATCCCATCCTGTTACCCGGAGTAAACCTCCTGATTTAAAGGTGAGCTTCTGAGGCTCTCTGTTGTGTAATGTGCAGCTTGAATTGTTTTTTTTTTTTTTTTTTGTTGCTGCCTGTAACTAGCAGCCCAGTTGTCAACTGGAAAATGTTGGCATTATTGTCAGTTGCAAAAATGATAGTTGCCACATTTATTGGCTGTTATTTTGAGGATATAGCAGTTAATCCAATATTTACCAAATGGTAACACAAACCAATTTGCACAACAAGTTATTTTTGTTAGGATTCATGCATTTACATATTGAATAATATTCCAATATTCCATCTTTTATTTACTGTCTTTATTGATATCTTCTGCACTCATAAAATACAGTCTCTAGCACTGGTACAAATCAACAGCATTTGGGGAATCTGATTCAATGATCTTTAAAACAATTCTTTCACAGTGCCATTGCCCCCACTGAACTCAGAGAGATTTTAACTAGATACGTGCAGAATTGTGCAGTTAGTTGAAAGCTGCCAATTAGAGTTGCCGGTTATAAGTGGTCCTAAATTCTGTCTAGGACAAAGTGATGCTCCGGTTAGGCAGAGTCAGGTAATCTCTTTGGACAGCAGATATTGGGGAGCAGCAGTGGCAGCCCACCCCCTCTTTTCCTCCCAGGCCATTTTTTTGTTTTGAAGGATGGAGCTATATATATCATGTGGTCTAAGCTGGGCTTCCTAAACTAAGCTTGGTATGGTGGAAGATGCTGTTCTCTGGAAGTAAGATCAAACTCCCAGTCTACTTGGCTTCTGTACATTGAATGGGTAGAAGTTTCCATGTTGTCCTTAGCTTCAGGAAGCAAAATCATTAAGGCTAGTCCTGATGATTGACTGCTCTGTGTGGAAATATAATGCCTCAGGTTGTTTGCCACGAGATAGTCAAAGCTAGTAGTAGAAGGGGATTTAATGAATAATTAGACAAATTTCACATGACTGATAGCCAAGATGGTTCAGAAATGTAGCTTTGTCCTCAGGTTTGCTAGGAGCTGGAAGACAATGTCAGGAGAAAATTCATTCTGTTTCAGTGGTTACATATATTATTCCTTCAAAGTCCCAAACATTAGATATGGTTACAGATAGGATACCAGAGCTTTCTTTTCCTATATACTCTACAAATATAGTCATGTAAAGAGTTCCCAAAGAATGCTTCATCAGTCACAAAACTTAATCAATGTTGACAATTCCAGTGGGTTTGTGATTCAGATTTGGGCAATCCTGAGCCATATCTCTTTATGTAATGATTACCAATAAAATCCAAAAAACAGTTTACCATTGGTGTCCTGTGTGCTGTATAGCTTGACAACTGCAAAAACCAGGGGATATAGCCTCAGGCCCATCAGCCAAATCTGGGCATCTGGAGTTTCCCAGAAGGCCTCAGTTAGGGAGATACGGGCATTGCAAACTCTTATTCTATCTATATTTCATGGATGGTCAGGCATCCTCTGTTCTATTGTCCATTCATTGACAAAATTGGATTGCATATGTATCCGTATACATTTGCGAAAATTCATACTTCCAAAAACGCTTGAATCCTCTCCTCAAAAACACAAACCCCAATTGAATGGGCATTTTCATGCTCTATCCTAGGGGGGAAATGCTCATTTTTGGTGGGTGCTTAAAGGTTTTTTTTTTTTTTTTTTGCAATGGTCTGCAAGTCGGAAGAATTCATTCACTTGGGAAAAGCTGATCCATGGCAGAATCTGTAGGATGGATTCTTAGATATCTGAACTCATTTGAGTTCAGTGCAGATTTCTTCAACATCCCCAGGCACAACTATTTATCCCAACTATTTGTCATTTTGTGTTTTTCTGAGTTTTGTGCAGTTATTTCCCCCCAATCTGAATGGTTGAAATGGTTCTTCCAGGGTTTAGTTACTGCCAGTAAGAGCTTTAAGCTAAAGGATGCTGGTATTTTTGATGTTTTGGCCTCTGTCTGTTTTGTCCTGTCAACCAGTGGAATCCAGTTCCTGAGAATTAATCTGACATTGTATTTGTCCTTTCGGCTGAATGGAGTTCAAACGTCCTGTTTTAAAGAGAAACATCATTAATCAGGTAACCTGAAATAATGGGGAGCTCTCGAAAAACAAATGTATTGCATTCAGAAGGTCCCAGGATCTATCCATAACATCTGCATCTAAAAGGATCCGGGAGCAGCTGATACAGAAGTCTCTCTACCTGAACCCTAGAGAGATGGGTCTGGTCTGGCACAGTGGCTTCTTGCTGTCCATCATGCTGTCTGAATCCTGCTGCGGTATTTTGGCATGCTATGTTTGGTTTTTAGAAAGCACGATAAGAAACAATGGTTTTTTTCTATGTTTTCTATGCTTCACTATGGTTTTTTGATCATCAAACCTGAGGTTGTGCTTCTATGGTGCTACCACAGAGTCCCCTGGTAAGAGTGAAAGTTAAACTTCAGGCATAGTGGCTGATGAGATACACGGCAAGAGGACTGAACAAGGAGGATGGAAACCATTGCTAGCATAGAAACCACTTTATCATCTGTCAGGCACATGTGGACAAAAAAACCACACACCATGGAAACCACAGAGGGCTGTTTGTCGTGATGTGTGCAGCCAACCATTGTCCATCAGAACAGACAGTACTGGGCGAGGTGGGCAAATTGTTTGACTTAAGATGCAATTCTGTGCATGTTTAGATAGGAAAAAGTTTTACAATACTCACTATTCCTTAGCCAGCTGTGCTGCTGTGAGAGTGCAGGGAATTTTAGGACTTTTCCCATCTAAACATGCATAGGATTGTTCTTTTAGTGTACTAAGAAATATAAAAAGATACTGGGTGCTTCTACACTTTTCTTCCAGAAGGAACACCATCTGCACTGCAGTGAAGGTGGTTTTGACCCCAGTCCTGATTTTCAACAGCTGGCAGATCAGGTAGTATAGAGGATAGCAAGTCAAATGAAATTTCAGCCTCATTGTGGACCACAGTTTGATATACAGTCATTTAAATCAGGAGCTTTAGTGTGCTCTCCATACCTCCACAATGTTACATCATGCCCTTTCATGCTGAGGCCATGTTTACCTCATTGTACATTGTTTCAAAGGTGATCCTTCCTCACACATCTCCCAACAGCTTCTGATAAGTTAACATGTCCAGAACAGAAGTACCAGAACTAGATGCCAAATGCATACCTATCTACAAAGTTATTATAGTCCCCATGACAGATGAACAACAAATATTGCCTTAAGACTAGTCATAGGCATCCATTTCCAGCTAGCTTGGTTGGCTGGGGCATGCTGGGAGCTGGAGGAATCTTTTCTGTCAACACACACACACAGGCCTGTGTCTTTCTCGTGACTAATAATACATTCTGCACCTATTCCATCTTTCTTTGCTTAATGGGTTTTCTTCAGTAAGGAAAAGTGGTGGGAAAACACAGGAAAGTAACAAGTGGATGACAGTGTCATCTGAAAACCTGTATGGGACCTCCCCTGAATGGGAGAATATGATGATATGTTGTTATTATTACATCCCACCTTTCTTCCTTTTGCAAGGAACACAAGGCGGCTTACAGATTTTTCTTCCTTTTGATTTTAGCCTCACAGCAACAACCCTGTAAAGAAAGTTAGACTGAGAGTGTATGACTGGCCCAAGGTAATCCTGTGAGCTTCATGGCTGAGCAGGGACTAGAACCTCAGTCAGACACCATACTACTTTGGCTTTGCATACCATATAAACCTCTTGCAGTGGATTCTCTGTAAAATTATGTATTCGTGGCTGGCCAACTCCAGAATAAAGGATCTGGATGAGGATCTGGAAGCATCTAGGAAATCTCTTAAGGAGGACGAGATGAAATGAGACCCTGGAGAAGTATCTATGGGGGCACACTTGGAGTTATGGGACTTTTATGGTCTGAACAGTCATAGGATTGCATCTTTAGCATAAGGCAACTTTCTGTGTCCCTGCTAATGTAAGTCATACTTAACAGAAATCTGCATGGAGCATAATTTGTTGAGTATCATACTACTTTCCAACCAGAAAAGTCTTCTGTTATCTGTTCCTAACAGAGGCTGCAGTGAGTCTTCCATGAAATGTGAAGGCACATTGAAGCAAGATCTATCCCCTGAGCATAACCTGTTGAACACCCTGTAGTAAGCTATTACAGCAGTCACTAAGGAGATCAACAAGGAATGTTTATCTTCTCTGATAGGATTAACTTCGTATGCAACCAGAAAACAACCCCTTTCTCACTCCCACAAGATGCTTTTGCGTGACTGCATAAGAACAAGTGAAAAGCTGATTCTCAAAAGCACCCGAAACAGTTATTCTGCCTAATGTATTTTGGAAATACAATTCCTTCTACAGGTGCTTTTGTTTTCCCACAAATCTGCAGCAGTGTGTTTTGGCTAATGAAGAAAAAGAAGGGCTTGTTGCTGCAGATTTGTGGCAAGGCAAAAAAGCCCCTGAAGAATTGTATTGCCAAAATGTGTTGTGTGGAATACACATCTCAGGAACTTTGACAATCACCTCTCCCTTGTTTTTGTCCAGCCTCACATTCCTTTCCCTTTTGTTGGCTTTCTGCTGGAAGAAGTATATCCACACATGCGGTGTGCATGTGCGTAAAGAAAAATATGCCATTTTAGAAGAGGCAATTTAGTTAGTTCTCCTACAGATCTTCCTTTGCTTCTAGGAAAGAGTGGTACAACATTCAGGAGACAGGAAATTTCAGTGGTGCACTAGATGTACTATCCTAGAAATACAAATAATTTCAGTGGCCTAAAAGAAAAGGAACAGCTTGCAATTTCAATTAACTGGAATGCTGAGCAAAGTGTGACCGGAAGGAAAATAGAATGCTAATGCTTTATTATCTCCTTCCTGAAAATAATAAGAGAAAAACCACAACTGGTGGTTTTCAAAAACTCATTATATGCTAAAATATGCAAAATGTTCTTCTCTGTTGTTGATGACACAATGGTCAGTAATAATAAGTAGCACTTAGCAATAACAACACTTAAGCATGTGTGCGTGTGTTTTCACTTTGATGCACCATTTTTCTCTTTTTCTTTTTGCCACACTTTGCAAAAACAAGGAGCATCTGTGAGTTCTATTTTATAGTATGAAACAGTAGTGTAGCAAAGTAAGATGGTTTAACTCATTGCTTTCAGAAGAACTATATTAATTTCTAGTAGCTAAAAGGTGAAGTGAAATAGCAAGGTCCCAGCTGCTTATTCCTAGAACTGCTTGTTAATGCTGAAGGTTAGCCTTGAAATAATGGTACATAAGAGCGTGCCTCCAAACGAATAGAGTGCTTTGTTTCACAGCTCTGGAGTGAGGAAAGCATTGCCTCTGGTCTATGTAGAGAGGAAGACTGGAGTCAAGAAAACACTGACTAGATGGTTAAAGTCAGAAAACAGCTACAGTTAAACAATAAGTTTCTCAGGCTGAGGAGCTCAGCAAAAATCTGAGGTTTTAGAGGGGCAGGTGTAAACCTACTGGTCCCTGCTATTTCCTGATTCTTGCTGAGCTATTGCCTGCAACACTGCTGGAACCGATGTGCAGTAGAAAGCAGGCAGGTTTCCCCTTTGCAGTAAGTTACCACAGTGGCACACGGAATTAGGGGCCTGGGCTGCCAGAGTCTTCAGCGTGAGACCCTGATTCCTTACAAAGTCAGACTTGAATCCTGCTTCCTTCATGTTTAGAAATTAACCTGTAGATCTCTGTCCACTGCCATTTCCTGATCTACTAATGCATTAGTTAATTTGTTTATACTTACAATATTCAGATGCCATCCAATTGCCAATGTTCTTTGAATGGATTACAGTTAAAAAAAACTTATCAAAGGAAGTACCCGTCATGAGCTGCATTTCTCCCCCCGCCCCGACAATCACCAGCCCTGAGACATTCTCAGCAAAACTCTCTTTGTTGTTTCTATACATAATCATCCAGTCAAGTCTCTGTGCATGTGCAAAGCAGCTTGTTGAACCCAACCAAGTGGTTATTTCCCAATCCTCTCCTTATGAACATACTTGTGATCCAACCCTTAGGGATGCTGTGAAAGCAAGAGTGCCTTTGTTCCGCACACTTCTGAACCAGTTGGGCCTCTCATCATGGCTACTGCCTAGCTTTGAGGAGAGTGGCTGATCTCCATTTAAAGATTCCGCGGTCTCAATGGCTACTCCTGCTTCCTGTACCTTAATACTGTTCCCAGGGTTGGTCTCTGCGTCTTCCCCCTCCTCTACCCTTCTGCTAATCTCTGGCATCTCCACTCCCTGAGCAAAGTCCTGCTCTGCAATCCCACTGACATGATCCTCTTCTGAATCAGCAAAATCGGTGTGGCCCACGTCTGGTGGGAATGCTTGCTTGAGCCAGCCATCATGCTCCTAATAGCACCAAAGGAAAATGCAGTGCACCCAAATGAGCATCTAGGCCCTAAATGTTTTCTCCTCCATTCCTTCCAGTCTGTCAAAGTTGGCAATCTGTGGAAACTTGTATATTGAATTTGCTTCTGCTTTGCTTAAGCGCTACCTATGCTGTAGGTCAGCTATTGGTCCAACAGCTGTCAGATGACACAAAGGGGGAAGTCAGCTTCCACCTGGCCCTTTGGATCTCCAGTGCTGGACTAAACTCCTCATCCCTGAGCAAATCAAGACTGAGTGCTGTCTGATTGTGCAGGCTCCCTTACTGTTTTCCTTGCCTCTGGATTGCCAAATCTCTGACTGCAAAACTTTTTTCTGTAGTCCCTAATAGATTTACATTGGCTTGACATGCACCTGTCACTACTCCTCGATAAAGGCCAATGGATGGTTCTGTAGAGAGCTATTTACAAAGTGCAGTATGCTGAAAGGAAATCTATATGTCTCCTGGGTACTGAATTGAGGAGGAGATTGGGGGTGTTGAGGGGGGAATTAGGGTGGACGCTTATACTCCACAAAAATAGGATGTACGTAGTGCAAACTCTTGCAGTGGTCGCAGCCTTCTTGGGTACACCATTGTGCAGTGGTTGGGCTTGGGTGGATGGCTGTGGCATATACCAGATGCAGGCTAGTCTTCTATGGGAAGTGTGCAAGTTCTCTTGAATTCCAGAACGTGTGACTCTCAAAATGGGAGCTCTCTTTTTCATTTGCTACAACTAACGGTGGAAAGAAATGTAGGCTCATTTGCTTTTCTTCTTCCAGGTGCAAGGTGCTAAGCAGCCTTGAGTCAATTCTACAACTAGAACTCACATTCTTTCTTTTATTTCCAAACTTTCGCCACCATGAACAAGTCACTTACATTACCCTCTAGTTATTTGGATAATGTCAGCTTAAAACATTCTGTCTGCTCACTGCAGATGCACCTTTTCCTCCTGTACTGCTCACTTTTTCTCCACCCATGATTCATGGAAAGGGGGAAAAAACCCTCCTAGACTCCATGGAAGGGCTCCACCTTATTACCTTACTGTGATTGGTTCTCCCAAACCAGTAAGGATACAGCAGTTTGTCTAAGTGGGACATTTCTTAGGAAAGCCCCCAACCAATCACATTAATTGTTGTTGATTTAGTCATCCATACCTTGAGGCTAGAGATGTGATCACAGGTGTATTGCAAGAGCAGATATTTGAGAACAGACCAAAGGGAAGCAGCAGGTACATTGCTTTGTGAAAGTTGTTATTTTAGTAATAGGGATAGTCTTTTTCCTCCTCCTCCTCTGTTTACTTTGTCCATTTCTTTCTGTCTCCCTTTCTATTTTTTCTTGTTCTGCACCCTTTTCTACCTTCCCTCTTGCTTTTTGTTTTTTTCGTTTTTATCCTTCTTTTTTACAGCCCCAGATGTTAGCTATAACAAGGTTGGAGTAATTGAGAGGACATAAGTATGTAGGTAAAAGAGGTATAGATGGGGTTGCAAAACAAGCCTGTGTTGAACAACTCAGGTGTAACTCACACCAAATTCTGTGGACTTGCTCCTATTTCAATGCCCATAGATGGCAACCTTAGGAAGGACGACACACAGATTAACAAAGGAATTAGGGTGTGTGAATGGGGAGAGAGAGAGAGAGAGAGGACAGTCAGATGAAAAGCAGGAAAGGGCTCTGCATCTTTAATACAGTATAGAAGTGGGAATTTCAGCAGGTATAACTTCCCATGCCTTGCTGCCTGCTTTTGCATCTGGACATCCTAGGAAGAAGTTTTCACGAATCTTGAGATTTTGTTAGGAGCCAATTTTATATTTGGTTAGCATGCCAAACTTCTGCATGCATTATTTCCCTTAGAGCCTCCTATAACTCATTTTAAAATGATGAGCTGAAAGCAAAAATGATAAAGCATTGTGGTGCAACAGTGTGATACTTTTAAATAGGCTGCAGTACTTACTGTCTGAATCAGAAAGTCCATTCACTCTGCCTTTCTGAGAAGTGGGTTTCTGTTTGAGCAGAAAAATGTGGGTTCAGAAAAGTGATCAAACCTCTCTGGATTGTACTCAGGATTGTGATCAAGTTACTTGTCATTTAAGCTTTCGTTGCCTTTCTATTAAATGGGTTTCTGTTACAGTGGGAGCCTTTGGGTTCAAAGGAGTTGTGCTCCGTTCAGCCCTTACCTCTGCTTATTGCTCCTGACAGAGCATACTGATAGCTCTGCCTGTTACCTCTGACTCCACCACCATTCACTGCCCTACCCTACCAGCAACAGTGCGTCTTTCTTACTCTTTCCAACTAACTGAAAACAGGTCAAGAACTCAGCAATCTAAGATGATCTCTTTTACTATCAATATTAAGGATTGAACCCTGACCCTCATACATAGTTGTAAGTCATCTGTAACTCAATTTATTAAAGCTGGATTGTCTGTTAAACTAATAACAGAAGGTGTTATTGTAAAGAGATGCAGCTTAGCATGCAGTCCCTTTTCTTGCAGAACGTTTAAGCTTTAACGGAGGTGAAGAAACTGTTCTTTCAGTGGGTGAGCAGGAAGGAGCACAATGGTGTGATTTATAAAGTGTGTCATGCTAGCTGGCTTTATGGGAAGCTGTTTGGGGTGCACATAAGTCTTTTCATGCAGAAAGTCCCAAAATCAAGTCTCAGTACTACCAGGTAGGGCTGAGAAAGACATACATGTGTCACCTCACACTGCAAGTTGGGTCTAAGCAAAACTTTTTACTACTTTGCTCTCTATAAAGGAAGCAGATTAACCTTACTTCCTTGGACAATGTTCTCTCCTCTTGGTCACTGCTCAGCAGCAATGACCTTTTACTTCTCATAGGAACCTAATCTCACCTACCTGCCCATCTATCTCAGGATTATGTCTCTCTCATCACCTGCTGCTTGATTTTGACCTGCTGTTGAGGTGTGAACCTTTCCTGAAGGCATGACTCTTCTGTTTGCATGGACATGTCTGGGTGCTTGTGTACTCATATACTGGAACACCAATTCTGGAGCTCCCCCTCCCTAGCCTCCAGTGTACACATAATTTTCTTTATAAGGTGTAGTCTTCATAAAGGTGTAGATCTTTGTAGACTTCTGAAGGAAAATGTAGTAAATTATAGCCTTGGATCTCATTTTGCTTTTTCTTGTATTTATGTAGGTTCTACCGTTGTAATAAATGAAGACCTGAATGCTTAAGCAGGCAAAATGTTTTCATTTGGGGGCATACTTCTCCAACATATTCTGTCCAGTGCAGTAAAATATAACATTGTCCTTGGTGAAGTCCAAACTGGATCCCTTACAAGCTTGAAATCCAGTGGGAACAGTCTTGCTAACCTTATCTAAGCTCAGTTGTGCAAAGGTCCTGTTCTTTTACATAACAGTGAACAGTATGTGACTGTTGTGTTTTGTAATATGCTGCCATAATTCTCTCCAAGCTGAGCCCTTAGACTTTGTGCTGGGGAGAAAAAATCTTTTCTACAGTTAAATCAAAGAATGAGATGTTTCCTTAGTATTGTAACAGTAAGGTCATTGATCCTATTTCCTATCACAGTTGAGGTGAGGTCTTAAGACCAAACTGGACAAGATGCTGAATGTGACATTAGGAAGTGAATCAGTTAGGTGTTTCTCAGAAACAACAACAAAAAATAGCCAAAAGTTTTGGGCTAGAGTTACATTGGGGAAAAAAGGGCTTTCAGTAACAATGGGAACATTTTTCCAGGGGCTAATATTGTGGCAGGATGGGGTGATTTTCAGTGGGGCTACAACAGAATATAGATAAGCCCTCACTCATGTGCCCTTGTTCCAGGGAAAATTGCCCTTCCACATGCCTACTGTTGTGAAGAGCAACAAGAAGGACAAGCTGAGTTTCATCCTGAGCATTTAATGTGATATATTCAGCCACAAGGAAGCAAATCCTTCTCTTGTTTATTTTTACTTAGCCACAGAAACACAAAATTCCTGTGTGGAAATCTCTGTTTCAAGCATGTAGAAAGGACCTAAAGATTGTCCAAATGTGGCAGTGTCACTGTATTTTTTCTACTCAGGTTAGACTGCATTGTCGGAAACAGGTGTTAGTGACTAAGGAACAGCCTTGTGAGGATCTAGTGGGTAGTTAGAGTCAGACTTGGATTTGTATGCATGACTTTCACAGAGTCACTCTTGGCCTGAATTCCCCATTTGTAAAAATGGAACAAGTGTTATACTTCATACATTTGATGTGATGTGGGAGTAAAGGTTAGATTTGGAGGGCTCAAAAGCTAATTTACTGGGTTTGACGCATGTGCGTGCACATGCGCACATGCATGCACACGTGAGCCAACCCAAATTTTGCCTAGTCTCTCCTGCAATCTAAGTACTCCTGCAGGCCATTGCATCATCTTCCTAAACTTTGTGGTGGTATCAGGAAAGACTTGTGACAGGTCCTCTGTGAGATCCTAGATGCTGGAATGGGCTTGGGTCCAGGGCTCTCAGAAGTTGTAACAAATGTAATTTCCATGGTTTTCCACATTGATTTATTTATTTTATTTATTAAAACATTTTTATGCCGCCCCATTCGCCGAAGCCTGGGGCGGCTCACATCATCAAGTTAAAATAATTATAATATAAATTAAAAATATAAATATTAAATTAAAATACAACAATACAGTATAAAATAAGCCGCCCTGGCCAAATAAAACCAATAATGTTAACAGTTAAAATGCCACTTGAATAAAAAGGTCTTTGCCTGGCGCCGAAAAACAAATAACGACGGCTCCAGGCGGACCTCTCTGGGGAGCGCGTTCCATAACTTAGGCGCCACCGCAGAGAAAGCCCTCCTCCGAGTACCCACCCTCCTAATTTCTTTCACAGAGGGTTCCCGGAGAAGGGCCTCCCCCGCCGATCTCAAGGGGCGGCTGGGCATATATGGATGCAAGTGCTCCATTTCTACTGCTGGGTTGATCAGTAACCATAAGAACATCATTTCCCATTATTCCTGGAAGTTCTGAAGAAAGTCACATGTAAGGAGAGCCTTGCTGGATCAGACCAAAGACCTTTCTAGTGTCACTTTCTGTTTCCCACAGTAGCCAAAAGAAGGCCAAGGCCTATGGAAAACCTACAAGCAGGATATGATGGCAGTGCCTCTCTCCCAGTATTCTTCCTCAGCAACTGGTATTCAGAGACAGGTTGGCACTGATGCTGAAGGTATATGTAGCCATCATGTCTAGTAGACTTCGATAGCCGTCTCCTCCATGGATTTGTCTGATTGCTTCCCATAGCTGTCCACATTGGTGATCATCCCCAGATCTTGTGGTAACACATCCCATAGTTCCACTTATGCACTGTGTAAAAAGCTGTGAACTGTCTATCCCAAATCTCACAGCATTCAGCTTGATTGGATAATCCTGTTTGCCAGCTTTATAAAAGAGGCTTTATACCCTATGCAGTTTCCTCATGTCATATATAATTCTATTTACTTAGGTCTAATCCCTCACCATTACTTGTCTTTTCTAAGACAAATAGCTCAAATTATAGGGGAGTTGCTCCAGCTTCTTTCCAAATCTTACATCTTTCATCTTTGCACATCTTCCAGCTCTGCAATACCATTTATGATATTCTGCTACTCAGAACTGTGCAGTTTTCCACACTCTCTCAGGGTTAACACAGATGCTGTGCCTGTTCAGTTTTGGAGGGGGCAGAGGATGGTAGGAATCCTGTGGGCACCAGGGGTTTCTGAGGTCATGATCCAGCATGCATCAGTGCCCAGGAATGAAATAAACATCATTTAGAATAATTTAATTTCAGGCACTTAGTGACTTCTTAGCAAATTGCATCATGCTACCTGAGGCCATTGTGAATCAGGGTGGGAGGAGTTTACACATAAGTACTATAAGGTTTTTGGAGCAATTAACATGCCATACAAGAGATGCTTGAAGGTCAGGGAGTGCCCTGTTTAACACAGTTCCTGATAATCTGAGTGAGAAATTTTATTTATTTATTTATTTATTTATTTATTTATTTATTTATTTATTTATAGTATTTTTACGCTGCCCCCATCGCAGAAAGCCTCAGGGCGGCTTACCAAAAAAGATAAACAACATAAGATAGAATAATCTTATGTTGCCCTGAAAGAAAAACGCTTGCAGTCCTCACATCATCTGAACAGGTAGAAATAGTCTCCATTCCTTAGAAAATAAGATCATTTGTGGGGGCCTTCATGCCTCTTTCAAAATTCTGTGTATTTCCATGAATATAAGTGGTTTGTTCCCCACAGACTCTTTCCTGAAGCTAACTTTACTGGGAAACTAAAGAAGCAAGTTTCTACTTCTCATGTTGCAGTGAGAAGCATTGCAAACCAGATAATGAAACATGCACAAAGACTTGAAGTAGATAAAAAGGAAGTGGGTTTTAAAAAAAAGTTTTCAGCTTCCACAATCTATGTATAAAGATTTTGCAGAGGCTGACTCACATTTTCGCAAATTTGAATGTTAATGTTTTAAAATAGAAGATTATACAAGTGCAGCATTTTCACCATCTGTAATTTGGCAGCTGCCCTGTGAGAATTATGTTAATTATCAGCAATCCTCGCAACTCATGCCACTTTCAGAATGTATTGCAACAATCTCCCACCATTTTTTATGAGAAGGGTGAACACTCCACCCTACCTTCTTCAAAATCTGAACAATGATGGAGGGAAATCCTTCCTAGGAGGCCATTCATAAAGCTCTAAATGTATTTATTTCATAAATTTTAAATTGCACACTTATGAGTGATACATTTATACATTAAAGTGTGGCATGGAATACCCATTGTTAACTGTGTGCACCTCAGTTTTAAAACCACATCTTTTTCTTTCTGTGGTCATTATAAAGAAACTTTTCCAGGGTTTTGTGTTGCAAAAGAATAAAAATCTATTTCTGTCAGCAGCCATTCATGTCTTGCCTTGTAAAATAGCTGGAATGGGTGGATGTGATACATTGCCTTTTTTTCCCTTTTGCCCACGAAGATTATAATATCCAGTGTCAGAGCTCTTGCATAGTATGGTTAAAATGTATGCCCCAAGGGAGAATAATCTCTTGCTTTTCCATCTCAAAAGGTCATTGTCAAGGTGAGCGAAGTTCCCTATGGGTTACCTGAATATATTTCCTTCAGGCTGTATGAGCAGTACCAGCTTGGGCTCTGGAATGGCATGATTAGTGACTACCCTGTAAAATCATTTATCAACACTGTCTGGCTTGTAGCAATGGATTTTGTCCCTTCTCTTGCATGCACATTTAGAGATTTGGTGCACAGAGGTATGTGCTGCATAGCTTCCTCAAAATGTTAACCCAATCCTCCAGGCATCATCAGGATAACATACGGCTTGGGAGCAGGCCTGCCGTGACAATTCACATTTGCTAGATATTGGAACCAGGCAGTGGTTCCAGTGTAAGCAAAGTTGCATTTTGACAGCTACTGTATTATGCCATTTTGGATAGAATAAGAGAAGAATGGTATCAGTATTGTAAATGAGTAAATTGAATAATGGTGTGCTAGATAGTTCTAGGACTGCAGATGGCGCAGTGGTTTAAACAGCTGTGCTGCTGGGCTGGTAGATCGAAAGGTCGCCGGTTCGAATCTGCACAACGGGGTGAGTTCCCGTTGCTCCATCCCAGCTCCTGCCAACCTTGCAGTTGGAAAGCATGCAAATGCAAGTAGATGAAAAGGTACCACTTTGGTGGGCAGGTAACAGCATTCTGTGCACTTCGGTGTTTAGTCATGCCGGCCACATGACCACAGAGACTGTCTGCGGACAAACGCTGGATTCCTCGGCTAGGAAATGGAGATGAGCACTGCCCCCTAGAGTCAGGCATGACTGGACTTAATGTCAAGGAAAAACCTTTACCTTTATATAGTTCTAACAGTTGTTTCTGAAAGCCAAAGGACTCATTGCTTACCACTCATAGTAACACAAGATTTCACCAGTGTTGGGAAGCTTTCTGTAGGGAGTCATGTGCAAAACACATTCATAGTGTTTTGTAAGGATTCCTAGTATATGGCAGCATTTTGCCACAGGTAGGCAGTGGTATAAGCATCCGTTGCAAACTGCTTATTTATATTATTTATCTTTAGCCAAACTTATTTGAAATTCAGATAAGATTACAAGAATTAGCATGCCGGTGGCTTGATGATCACATACATGCTGCAGGAACAAACGCGTGGTTCATATGTTCCCCCCTGCTTCATACAAATCATGTAAATCAGGGGGGTTCCCAACCTTCTTGGCCAGAAAGAATATATCTTATGCCAGATGGGAGACTGGAGGCTGCATCTCTCATTTATGCATGCACGCATAAACACATACTTTTATCCACACCCTTCCTGCACACATACATGCTGTTCATATGCACATGCACACTCTCTTCCTCCATAGACCCCTCCCCATGACTGCGGGGGCAGAACTTCCCTTGCCAGAAGGAATTTGAGGTTCCTTTCTTAGTGCTAGCAAGGGCAGCCTTTGCCTTATGGCTGATGTCTCATCTGAAGTCAGAGATGAGGGAAGGTTTTCCCTTGCATGTGTTAGCAGGAGAAATCACACAGATTGCAAATAAGAGGGGCTTCCTTGCCGTGCTTTTCTCCTTTCTCTGGGTGATATCCCCATGACTCTGTGGGCTGCATTAGGAATGGCTATGAGCCAGAAATAGGTGCTCATGTGAGATACTGGGCCATTGGCAGTCTAATATTGCTTAGATAGGAAGTCACAGGCCACTGAGATCAGAACCTGATGGGAATCTTGAAGCCCAGGAGAAAAACAGCCAGAGATAGGTGTCCACGTTGATTCTTGTCCAGGCAAAGCTTTGTAGTTTTACAAAGAACAAAGAACTGCCAGAATGGATAGAGTAATCCTGGAGCTGGAAAAGACTTCATAGCCCTTGCCTGAGAAGATTTCAGTTTTCAGGCCTGTGTTGCTGTCCATAAGGAGCAGAATTTGCAAAGATCTCGTTTTAACCACGACAGAGTCAAAACTCATCATGCATATATCTACATGCATAGGCCCATTAGCAATATTGATCCTGCAGCATTCTTTATGTAGTTGTAGTAGTGCATGCATGAGCCTAAGACTTACCCATGTGCCCTACAACTTATAAGTTATATCTACTGCAGGTTGAGTGAAGCAGACTCTTAAGCACTTCTGAATACCCCGTGTTTGGTGTTCTAGCTTAGTTCTCTAAATCTGTCAGTGCACGATCCCAATTTGAGTGACCTTCCAAATGAAATAAGCATCGCAACTATTTCTGCAACACGGTTGATTAATTGGTCAACTTTTACAGTGCAATCCTATAGCTATCTACCCTGAACTCACTGAGTTCAATAGGGCTTACTCCCAGGGAAGTCAATACAGTGTTGTGCTGCTAGTCAATTAATCTAGTTGTTGTTGTTACATTACATTTATATCCTGTCTTTCTTCCACTTGCAAAGAACCCAAGGTGGCTTACAAGGTTCTCCTCTTTTCCACTTTATCTTTTATTGGAATATCCCTGTGAGGTATGTTAAGGTAGGTTAGGTTGAAAGTCCAGGACTGACCCAAAGTGTTTCATGACTGTGTGGGGACTAGAACCCAAAAGTCCTGAGTCCCAGTTCAGTACTCTTAACCACTATATCCACTGCATTAAATTGTATAAATATGCACAGAAGTGTAGGCAATATTTTTGAAGCATGATTCATATTTTCTTTGCATTTAGATAATACAGTCATGTGATAGCAGACACCTTCACAAAGGAGGAATCTCTTCCTAAAAAGGGGCATTGCCCTGATTAAGATGGTGCTTGCCATCTGCAGATTGTAATTGTTTTTGCATTAAAATCATAAGTTGGACTTTTAATCAGGGCCACTTGTCTAGGACTTAATATTAATTGAACATT
This sequence comes from Varanus komodoensis, assembly GCF_004798865.1. Classification (NCBI taxonomy): domain Eukaryota; kingdom Metazoa; phylum Chordata; class Lepidosauria; order Squamata; family Varanidae; genus Varanus; species Varanus komodoensis. Next base: position 129,395,966 of record NW_025335268.1, read on the forward strand.
TAAAAATTGAATAATCTAACTGCTGATTGATTTATATGTTACAGCTTCTTTCATGGCAGGAATGTTATGGTGACTTTTGAAGCAAAACCATGTCATCCTTGTAGTTATGATGGTAATTGCTTTAAGTGGCAATGCATGGGGAATTATGAAAACCTGGCAGTGCCAAGTAAGGTCCCACTTAGATGGTGCCAAAAATGCATTGCCAAGAAAGGACGCAAGAGAACACAGACTTGCATATATTTCCGTGTGCACATACAAATGTATACTGGCCTTATGTGGCAGTTCAGTCCATTATCAAGGTGTTGCTGAGCAGCTCCAAGGCTCCTGCTGTCCAGGCTTTTTTTTTTTTTTTTTTTTGGTTCTTTATCTTCAACAAATCTTGGGCTGGACAACCCTTCAAATCAAAAGGGCAGATATATACAAGTTCTTGGTTAGTTTTGTGCACGTGCCAGACTAGATCACACAGTTCCCACAGTACTTTTTCACACTGTTTTAGGCTTTGTTTTAGGAGTTACCAGATCACAGAAACCTGTATACTGCACACTCCTTTCAGTTTTACCCAGGGTGATGTAACAGCTGTCTGGATAATGCCCTTCTAGGACAAGAACCCTGATTTCTCAAGACATACCCATTTCACCTTTTCCCCTCACCTGCTGCTTAAGCAAGAAAGAAACACATGTTTTTCTTGCTTAGTGGTTTCCTCCTTCAGAATAAAAAGAAAAAACTAGGGCAATGTCCTGCACCCTTGTGACAGAAAAGATCCAGATAGATAGATGTATAAACTGTGTTGCAGCCAAATTTTTCAAGGCTGGCATGTTTATTTGGCATTCACTTGCATAGGTTTATTTGGCATTCACTTGCATAGATTGCACCTTGGCAAATGAGGCATTTGATGGAGTGTGCTCAGGTTCATAAAACTTTGTGCACCAATATGTTTCTTGTTGTTTTTAAAAAATCTTTAAAGTTAATCCTTAAACAATATTTTTGCATTAAAAGTGAAAGATTTCAACTATTCGGTAATACTCAGCAAACGTTCAGGGGATTGGCATGCAGCGTTTCATCAAAACCACTTTTTCGAAGGGTGTTCATGTGGGTTTAGGATGTTCATGTAAATTAAACAAGGAAGCTAATTGCGTCGTGATTTTTCAGGATTTTAGGTGACAGATCTTACGTGCAATCTTTAAAAATCTTTGTCAGAGCCAACATTTAGAAAGGGTAAAAGAAAGCAATCTCCGGCCAGATTTGATTATGCTTTAGAAATATCTAGCCAACTTCCTGGGTTGGGTTTGGTTTGGTTTGGGGGATTTGTGTTTTTGTTTCTGGTGTTGAGTTGCTACTGTTATGAATAACTAACTCTGCAATTTAATCTTGAATGTATTCTAAGAACAGGTGGAAATCATAGCCATGTGTTCATCAGCAGCATTTCCTACCAGTCATTGCCAACTGACAAAGCAGTACTTAAACTCTGAGGGTGTGTGCGTGTGTTTCAGAACAATTTCCTGTAAGGTCAAAGGAAACAGATGCTGAATGTAGACTAATGAATAAACTTAAATGGATTCACATTGCCATCTGGGTGTGCATAACTGATTTCCTGGATTGCCCCATTTGCTCTTAATTGTATTTGTCACAGTCTAGCACATTGGTTCCACTCATAGTAAAAGATCTATATATGCAGAAAGTCTTCTTACTGGTGTTAAATCCTCATAAGTCCATGTTAGGACATCAGGAACAAGTTTCTGTGCGTGAAAGCTGCTCAGGCAAAAATGGCTTTTTTGAACCCCCTTCTCTGTATTTCCAAAGAATGCTGCCCATTTTCTCAATTGGCAGTTCTCATATGCCTGCTGCCAAGGAGACATATGAGAATTAAGCTGGAAAGTGCAAGAGAAAGGGCCTTTTTAGCAGTGCCCCCACACCTCTGGAATCTGCTTCCATCAGGGGTTTGTCAGGCATATTCTTTACAGGTCTTCAGGAAGGGGCACCTGTTTTTGCTGGCTTTCACACAATCTATGGGTTGCAGTGTTTTATAGTATTTTATTCTCCATATGTTTGCCTATTTTATACTTTTGTATGCTTATTTTTGTCCTGAATACTGCCTTGAAAGGTTTTTATCCTTAAAGGCAGCTTAATAATAATTTAAAATAATAAATAATGCTTTCCTACTCCTAATTTATTATGCTCCTCAAAGTGCAGAATGTTTCCTGCATCCAAGGTTCTCTGGGTTGCAGCCATAATGGGATACATCCTCTTCTCAGGATATGACAATACATCCAACTGTTTTTTCCAAGACCAGCTATATTCACAGTCTAGTGGCAATGTCAATACAGTCCTTTACATCATTACTCTTAAGTTCTGTTCATGTGTTTAATTTTAAGCAATTGTAATTCCATACCACTCAAATAAGTAGAGAATGTAGGTACACAAAATAGATAGCATGAGGCTGTTTGCTTCTTGTTGTTGCTTTGGTTAATTGCCACTGAGTCATCTCTGACTTATGGCAGCCCTATGAATGAAGCCCTTCAAAATGTCCTGTGACAGCTCTGTTCAGTTCTCCCAAGTTCAGGGCTGTGATTTCCATTAAAGAACTAATCCATCTCATATTCTGTCTTCCCTTTCATTTCTGCCTTTGACTTTCCTTAACATTATTGTCTTCTCCAGTGAGTCTTGCCTTCTCATGATGTGTCCAAAGTATGACAGCAAGGCATGTTCTGACTTGATTTGATCTAGGATCCACTTGTTCATCCTTCTGTTTGGCCAGGGTGTTTGCAAAGTAAACCCAGGGCTGTTTACATAGGGTTAGTAAACAAATGTATCTTTTAGCTTTTAGGACTAGCCCACAATACCTTCCTTAGTTTGTCTTGGGCATAATGTCATCTACATACTTCCCTCAAGCAGAGAACATTTTGTCATAATGACCTTTTCACTCTGGGTTGGTTGGTTGAGCTGGAAAATAGCAGGGCTGAGATTTTTAAAATTTAGCTTCCATACTAAGTCGTGCCTGCAGTACAGTTAAAGTTAAACACTCCCTCTTATTGGTATGAGTGACCATGAATACTGAACCTTGTATAGCCAAAATGACCCAACACACACAAGAGTGATGTATCAGCAAGCTCAAGAGAACCCCAAGGTTTGTGGAAATGCAAAAATGTTTATAGGGCGGGAGAAACCTATAATGGGACAAAACTCCAAACAAAATCACAGACAGCCCAGTGACAAGTGAACATGCTCAGGGGGCGTTTGGTGAGCTGGATGGGATGGACACATCAGGAAATGAAGTGGGGTGGAATGGAGTATCTTGGAAGAAGTGAAGGTTGGCTGGCATGAACAGGAACATTCTGCACTGCAACAGTTTGTTGCAGGTTCCCACTTCTGATAAATCACACTGAAAGCACTGGTTCTCAAATTACTTGCAACTCATTTGTTCCACCATCTTCAGTGGGATTTGATATCTTAGATTTCAGCCCATACCTTTTCTTCTTCGGCCTCCCCTTTTTGCAGAAACGGAAATGCTTTCCCTCCTTCAAAACAAGTTATTTGGGAATGGGGGGCAGGTTACTAATCAAGTTTGCATCCATGGCCAGCATTTCACTTTGGATGTAGCATGTTTTATTAATTTGTTTGCTTATTTATTTGCCAATTTCAGTTTTCTGCATTGAATTTTGCTTGCCTGACCCCCAGTGGTGAGAGGTGCTACTTGTATTTACTGTATCAGGTCAAATCCTGGATTGCTCTGCCATCATAAAAACTGGCTGTGGTATATGTGAGGGCTCATGTACATACACAATGGGTGAAAGTACTGTAATGAACACACTTCATTATGAGGATTTTATTATGTCAAAATGTATTGTGAACTACTTTTTAGATTTGCCTATTGGTTTGCTGCTGGTTTTGTTTTATTGCTCATTAGTTGCTTTATTCTGTTTATTTACTCCTGTTGTATTTATATGGTTGTATTTATATTGTATTTTTATTTTAATCTGTATTTTTATGATTGTGCTGTGAGCTGTCCAGAGAGCCTCTGGCTATGGGGCAGCATACAAATGCAATAAATAAATAAATAAATACGAGCACGTGCCTCAGCATTGGGAGGTTTTCTGCCCTGAAAAGAGCCTTGAAATAATAAATAAATGAATAGCTTGAGTTGTTGCCATTAAAATGTACCCATGTACCTTGAGATTAATCTTGGTTATTATTTTTAATTTGATTAGTTGGTTATGTGGGCTTTGTAATCCATTAAGAATTCTACTTCCAATTGCACCTGTTTGAGTAGAACTCTTTTATAGATGCTGCCAATATGATGTGGCAAGTTCTGACCTGAGCGGGTCAGGTCCAACATGCTTAAAGTTGTAGGGGCAGGGCCAACAAATGGGGGGGCCTAAATGGGAGAGCTGAAATACCTAGTGCAGGGGTCGGCAACCTTCAACACTCAAAGAGCCATTTGGACCCGTTTCCCACACAAAAGAAAACACTGGGAGCCGCAAAACCCTTTTGACAGCTAAAATGAAGATTACACTGCATATATCTTTTTTTACCTTAATGTTATGTATATTTTCATTATGATTTAGCGGCAGCTCTTGTTCAGTCACTAAAAACTGTTATTTTTAATCTTACATTATAAACTAGTAGGACTCCTACCATCTATTTTGAATAGGAGAACAGCTTCCTGAAGAGTCAAAGCCAGTGCTAAAGGGCTGCATGCGTTAAGCAGCAAACCCCATAAGTTCGTCAGAGTAAAAGCAAATGAATCTACCCACATATCATTAAATGTTTGGTTTGCTTCAGAAACTTTTCTTTTCTTCAGTTTATCCATGGTTGGCCTACCGGGGGAAGTCGTAGATATAGATGTGTTTAGTGACTGATTAGCAGATGAACAGTCAAGTGATGTGAATTGTGACAGGTCCAAAGTGCAGCTTTTATCATTCAGAGGAAGGAGATTAAATTTGGACAAAGAGAATCTTTTCAGCAGTGTTTTGTATAACATGAGAGCCTGCAGGAAGCTTGTTCCACTCTTTCCCTGCAGTGTCGCAATTTACTTAACCTGCTAGCTCAGCGTTCCTGAGTGGATGCCTCATCATCACCTACTGGTATTCTGTAGCTCGGAGCCTTGGTCGTAGATCAGCGGCTGTGAGGCATATTTTGGGTGACGGAGCCGCAGCGGAGGGATTCAAGAGCCACCTGCAGCTCCGGAGCCGTGGGTTGCCGACCCCTGGCCTAGTGATAAAGGAGAGACTAGATTTCTTGGGCCTTACAGAAATGTGGTAGGGTGGAGTTAACCAATGGGATACAGTCAAATCTCAGTATAAACTATATAGGAAAGACAGGAAAGGGTGTATAGGAGGAGGTATTGCCCTGTATGTTGAAGAAGGCCTAGATTCCAGCAGACTTGATAATCTAAAGTGTGAAGACTCCTTCACAGAAGCACTATGGGTGAAAATCTCTGGCTCCAAACCTAATTTAGTCATAGGAGTATGCTATTGTCTTCCAGACCAGAATGCTCAGGCTGATCTTGAGGTGTGGAAAATGAAATCAGGAAGGCCTCCAACAAAGGAGGTACTGTAATAATGAATGACTTCAGCTACCCACACATTGACTGAATAAATGTATTTTCCAGTTCTGACAGAGAAGTTAAATTTCTTGATGTTCTAAATGACTGTTCTCTAGAGGAGTTGGTCATGGAACCATCCTGAAGGGAGGCATTTGGAATTGCTTGGAGATTCCTTAAAAACACTAAAATAGAGGAACACATAGTATTCATACCACAAATGAGGAAAGTCAGCACAAAGTTCAGGAAATAATGCATAGAGTCAAGGAAGCTTTTAGAGAGAAGAAGTCTTCCTTCAAAAAACGGAAGCCTTGCCCAAATGAAAACAAAACAAAGAACGGAAGGGACAACAAGTTTGTAGATGGAAGATGGATACAGAGAAGGAAGGAAACAGTTTGAGAAGCCCATTGCTAACAGTATCAAGGCTAACCATAAAGAATTCTTTAAACATATCAAAAGAAAGTAAGTAGCTAAGGAAGCAGTTGGGCCTTTGGATGATAATGGAGTTAAAGGAGTACTAAAGGGGGATGAGACTGCAGAGAAGCTGAATTAATTCTTTTTATCATTCTGATTAGCCGAGGATGCAGAGCAGATACCTGTTCCTGAACTTAAGTATTCTGGGAGGGAACCAGAGGAATTAAGGCAGGTAGTAATGACCAAAGATGAAATTCTCAACTTTATTGACAAACTGAAATAAATCACCTGGCTCAGATGCTATCCATCCTAAAGTTCTTAAAGAACTCAAATTTGAAATTGCTGACCTTCTTACCAAAATATTTAATATGTCCCTAAAATCAGCCTTTGCACCAGAGGATTGGAAAACAACCAATGTAACACCAATTTTAAAAAAGAGATCCAGGAGGATCTGGATCCTGCCCTACACATCAGGTAACCTATCTTCTATTCTGGGTAAACTGCTTGAAAGCATTTTTAATAATAGAATCTGTAAGCATATAGACAGACAAGCCCTGCTGAAAAAAAAAATCAGCATGGCTTCCACAAAGGGAAGTCTTGTCTCATTAACCTATTGGAGTTCTTTGAGAGTGTCAGTAAGCAGGGGACATTAATAATAATAATAATAATAATAATAATAATAATAATAATAATAATAATATTTTACATAGCCAGAGCTCTCTGGGTGGTTAGGCAGGATCAGGCAAGTAAGGGGTGACATGACAAGAGATGCTTCAAACTATACGTGGTGTAGAGAAAATAGAGAGGGAGACATTTTCTTCTCCCATAACACTCAAACCTGGGGGCATCCTATGAAGCGGATCAGTGGGAGGTTTAGGACAGATAAAAGAAAGTACTTCTTCACACAACATTTGGTTAAACTATATGACTAGTAATCATTGGTTGCCTTATCTTTCATGGCAGAAATGTCATCCATTTTCAGCCTGAGGGCCAAGTTCAGTTTGCAGAAAGCTCTCAAGAGGCTTTGTGTCTGTGGTGGGTTGGGGTCAAAGATAAAAGAGTTGTGGCCAAAACACAACGATATTTTTAGTGTGAAGCACTTGTTGCTAGTAAATAAGCCTTAGACGGGGCATGCCAGTTTTTTAGAATGGGGCTAGAGGCTGCATTAGAACTGGCAACCACCAGCAGTGGTTTGGACAAAGGGATCTGGGAGAAGAGACAGGCATTGCCTTCTGGAGTCTCCTAGAGTTCATGGCTGAGGCTCCAGGATGGCCCAATTTGTCCCTTGGTCTGAGTTCTCCCTCCTCTGCCTTACATTTTGGCTTATAATAGGACCTGTTTCAGCCAAAAGGATATATTCCATTTTGGAGATGTGGTGGGCGACTTTGTTGAGTAGGGTCAGATGGGGAGGGACAAAAATATCAGCACATTTTCAGCTTAAAGTTGTTGCTGTCTGTAATTTAACCTTTGGAGAGGTATTGCAGTCTTAGAATGAAACAGAAAGATGCACAAAAGCCAGGAAAGAAGCAAAGAATTGATCATTTAGAGAAACATTCAGGCCAGGGGAAAGGGTTTTGGTCTCCAGACTTCACGCTTGCAGGAACAAAGCAAACTAATTTATATGAGCACAGGAGAGCCAGTGTGATGTAGTGGTTAAGTGTGCAGGACTGGGACTCAGATGACCTGGGTTCAAGTCCCTGCTCAGCCATGAAGCCAACTGGGTGATTTTGGACCAGTCACATACTCTCAGCCCAACCTAAATCACAGGCTTGTTGTTGTGGGAATAAGATTGAGAGTAGGAGGAGATGTCAGGCACTTTGAGTTCATAAGAAACTCAAGCGGGATATAACTCAAATAAATAAATAAGCAAGCAAGCAAGCCAGCCAGCCTATCAAATCCACTAACATTTTCTCTGCTTGGCAGCTTCCCCCTAAAATGTTAGCCAGGGAATGGCTTTTCCATCATCTGCTACCTTGTCCTTCTGAGTGGAGAGACCAAAGAGTAAATGTAGAACCTTCTGTATGCAGAATCGATGCTCCAACACAGTGGAGCTCCCAAGGGTCTTCTCTTTCAGGGTCTTATCCCTCTCTGGACCTTTCAGGTCTTCCACAATATATGTAGCAGCCTGTGCCCAGAGTTAGAGATACACTGCTCTACAGAGTATCGTATTAGGAACAGAAACATTTCCCGAGTGTGAAAGCAGCCATCACATTTATCTCATGGTTCAAAGCATCATGCATTAGAATTCCAGGATTTAAGTATAAACAAAGAAAATTTTACTCTGCAGCAATTATCTGTGTGAGCTATCCTCAAGTCATTCTAGTCCCACTAGGACACCAATTGCTAGTCTTCCCTTCTTCTCATTAAAAATAATTTACCAGCCCCTAAAGTTGCACTGAAGAAAGGCAAATGAACTCACTTTTTCCCATTAGACAGATTAAGATTCAAAGCAGTCTAGGGGCCCATACCTGTCAAAAATATTATCAGAGAACCCCCCCACCCCTCCTGTATTGAATTGCGTCGTCGTGCCATCGTGATTTAAAGTTTATTCTATTTATAGAGTCTCTATGGAAACAGTAGATGTAAGATAGGTAAGAACTACAAAACCAACAGATTTCTGCCATCAGGGTACAGGACAGATTTATATTCTCCGTTTGCCCTTTAAAAAGACTCATGGGAATCAAAATCATGGTTCCCACATTTTAAAAATAACTAAAATAAAACATATGAAAGGAGGCTGGGGACAGGGAAGGAAAAATAGGTTATTTTGACAGTATGAGGGTTTGTTTTTTCTCAGTGCTTCTATTTGGGGCAGGGACAGGGAGGGACAGCAAACAACCAAGTAACAAGGCCATGCAAATGTAAACTAGCTGACAATTGTCATCTGTAGATTCTCCAGCACAAGATAAGCAGAGCCCCATTCAATTAGACCAAATATCTATTTAGCTCAGCATCCCTGTTTCCCCACATTGGCCAAAGTGCTATTACTGGGAAGCCTACAAACAAGCAGCAGGGCAGTAATCCTCCCCTATTTATAGTTTCCAGTAAGTGGTATTCAGTGGCATGCTGCCTGAACATGGAGGAAGGAGAGCTGTTGAAAACTCTACCTGCATCAATCCTGGCTTGCACCCTGAGATCCTGCGTGCAAGCCAGGGGTAAATTTCACACCGTGCCTTGGAGAAGGGGTGTCAAACATCAGGCCTGGAGGCCAGTCCTGGCCTGCTTTGGAACCCAAGGAAAGAGCTGAGGTTCTCAGAGGATCATGCATCTTCCCCCTGGCCCCAGTTTCCTCCCTGACTGCATGGTGGCTCCCTAGCTTTTATATTCCCAATCTGCCTTCCCAGTTCCAGAAGATCCGGCTACTTTGCCTAAGGCTTAACTGCAGTTAGATGAGCTTTAAACTAGAAAATGCTGGTATTTTGGCTCCACTGACCAGTGGAATGTAGCTCCCTGAAAGCTTTCCCAAAATCGAACTTGCACCCCAAGTTGTAGTTGGTCTTCCACACTACAGTAAAAAGTACTGTATTTGTATTTAAATTAAAATAATTTCTAAATTTGCATCTTAGCCTATTAAACTGTACCTGTCAGTTTTACGCAAAGTTGTGCCCTCTTTGCTCTTTTTTTCTGGTTTCCTCTTTTTTTTTTTTTTTTTAGCAATGCATTAGTGGTCATCCTAATCTGGAGGGTTCTTGGAATAGCACTTAAACTTTTTGTATGTCCTTCAGAGTTGGAAGCAGGCAGAAGATCATTGGGTCCAGCGAATGTCCAGTTGCAGACTACCTGCCTTCATGCTAGTAGTCTATGCTTCCTGAGCTCTAGTAATTTAAGTAGCCCTTTATCTTGAGTCCCTCTACCTCTTCCTGTTCATGTTTGTCCCTGTGTCTCTTTCTGAAGAAAGTCGGTCTAACTTGTCCATTGGTTCTGGGCCTCATGCTGTGTTTCTCAGCATCTGCCTGTTTCCTGCTCTGTTTCCTGCCTTGGCTTTGACCCTGCTCGACTTATTTTCCTTCCTGCTCTTATGCTTGGCTTAGTGCTTGGACAGAATACATGATTTATTAGATAATGTGAGCTTGTTTCAGCTTAACATATTCAGGCAAATACAATTTTTAAGGAAGCCCTGATCATGCAAGGACACATCGGTCTCATCCACTGTCAGATCTGAATGCCCCTTCTTGCACTATCAGTGGACTCTTAAATCCTCCGATCTGTTCCTTGAGACAGATTCATGAATTCAATTAGAAGCGAGTGCTGGTGCAGGATTCTTGGCAGAGGGCTGCTTAGGTCAGATTTCCCTGAATTCTCTTCAGACTACAGCTCCTATTGTGTCACCATTTGTCAGATTCTTTCAGGAGAGCTCAGCATTGTTAGGGCTGTTACGTATTAATGACTCTATATAACCAGGGTCAATATGGCTTATTAATAATGAAACAGTATTACAGGTTAATCTTTCTACAGCGAAGAAACAAAAATGAGAAGTAACCCATTGTCAAATACCTTTAGCCCTTTGGAGAAACACATGTGCTAAATTTCCTTTGTCATCACTCTTCAAAGGAACTGATCCAAATGCGTATAAGGCAATTTGAATCCTTATCCCACAGCTTAGTTAATTCATGAGGAAATTACTTTACTTCTGTGTTAGCTAAATACTTTCTTTTTGTCCATGGGGAACATTTAGCATCTGAATTAGAAAGGACTTACAGTAACTGACTGTGATCCTGGGTGGAATTATCCTTTGATCCAGATTCCACGACTACCCAAAGCATGCTCAGAAACACCACAGATTGATGACCCGATTATGGCAACCCAGAGTTCACAACATACTGTAGCTTGGAAGTGACAAATTATGAGAATTACGGGGTGGGAACAACTATCTGAGTAGGTTGTCTGTCTCTCTTGAAGAAATCACTGTATGCTTCAAGTAGAGGCCCAGAGTGAACAAGATAGATCTTAGTAAGAGCTATGTGAAGGAGACACAGGTATGGGATAAATTTGTTCTTATTTTCAAATATCATTAGCAATTTAATTACCATTTCAACTAGCATGATAAGTTCCCCCAGTGTGGTGATTCTGCTGGAGCAATCATTTGTTTAACTGCTTTGATATATCACCTGATATGGCAGGACGAACAATTTGGGTGTTTCCAGGCTTCTATCATGAAATCTCTTTTAATCATTCACAGATTTTTCCTGGGGCTCCAAGCATTATTTTTCATGCATTTCTATTTTTCTACTTTCTGTAAAAATCCATCTGGTAGTTCCAAAAGGAAGCTTATTTTGGTTATAAGTAGCATATATAAAATTAAGAGCAGGAGAAGGGCCATGCTGAATCAAACCAAGGTTCATCTAATCTAGCATTCTGTTCGCAGAAAACCCACAAACAAGATACAATTGCAAAAGTGCCTTCCTGCCCATGTTCCCTAGCAACAACCATACATAGGCATATTGCTTCTGATACTGGAAATAATATAGCCATCAGGACTAGTAGCTATTGATAGCTTCATCCTCCCTTAATTTCCCTAATCTTTTAAAATCATCCAGATTGGTGGCTATCACTACAGCTTGTGGAATTGAATCCCATAGTTTAATTGTGTGATCTGTGAAGAAATGCTTCCTTTTATCTGTTCTGAATCCTCCACCAGTCAGCTTCATGGGATGACCCTGGCTTCTCATAGTATGAGAGAGGGAGAAAAATATTTCCCTACCTGCTTTATCTGCACCTTGCATAGTTTTGTACATCTCTATCATGTCTCCTTACTCAGCATTTTTTCTAAGCTAAAGATTCCCAGCAGTTGTAGTCTTTCCTTATACAGAAGTTGCTCTAGCGCCATGATATTAAGTGTCCTTTTCTATACTTTTCCTGACTCTGTGTCATGCTTTTTTAGGTGCAGTGACCAGAACTGTACACATTATTCCAAGTATGGTTACACCATATATTGATATATGGTATTATTATTTTGACAGGTTTACATTCAGTTCTTCCCCTAATTATCCCTAACATGGAATTTGCCATTTTCAGATCAGCTGTACACTGCATCTACCTTTTCATTAGGCTGTCTACAACAACCCAGATATCACCTTCTTGGCCATTCACTGCTAGCTCAGATCCTATCACCTTACACATTTATGCCTGCTTACTCTGAACCCACATTTGCCATTTTGATGCTCATTCTTTTAGTCTGGAATTATTCTTTTAGAGCTCCTCTCAATCCCTTTTTGTTTTAACCATCCAAAATAATTCAGCATCTTCAGCAAATTGGAAAACTTTACTCCTAATTCCACATCATTTATGAAAAGCATTAGTCCCAGTGCAGATCCTCATGGGACCCCACTGTTAAATTCTTTCATTGGGAGAATTTACCATTTATTCCCAGTCTCAGTTCTTACATGTATTAAATTTTTAGATGCCTGGGAGATAAATACTCAAGATTTTTGCACCTTATCCTATTCAACATTGTAAGACCACCATGCTCAGCATTTTTTCTGTAATTCTAGCAATTCTGCATGCCCCATATTACTTGGGGTGTGAGGTAATTGGCCTTAAAACATTTAACCTTTAAGATCCAGAAGAAAGGAAAATCTCCTGCTTCTCTGCTAAACCCTTTTAAACAATGTCTTTTGTAAAGTTAGTGATGGCCTGCTTATGTACTTGGCATTGGATTGGCTTACATTCCCCTTGCCTTGTATAAGTTGCATCCCAGTTAAGTTTGCCTTGAGTTTGTGTAACCTTAGCTTGTTTTGTAGTTCAGCAGAAGCAGCAGAACATGCTGCTGTTCTTTAGCCTAAGATGAAAGAAAAGCTAGTGAACCCCTAGCTTTAGCAAAGGTGTGTCCCTGGTAGAGCAAGGAGTACCTAGAGCTTGCAAGTTCAGTTTTGGGGGAATAGCTCTTCTTTAAACATATTTAAAGGAGGGATTTCTCCTATTTTGGGGAACACTATTGCAAATTGAACAGTTACCTGCAAAAAGTGAACATGGCTGAGTTCCCAAATCAGTTGCACTTTATTTATTTAATATCTACACCACTCAGTAGCCAAAGCTTTCTGGGTATTTCCCAACAATTCATAAAACACAGTACAGAAATATAAGAAAAACAGCATAAAATAGCTTTTTTCCCAATATGCAAAATTTAAAAAAAATAATTTTACAGAAGCAGCTGATATAAATGCCCCATCATTTGAGCGACCTTAAATGCCGTTAAATGCTTTGGAGAGAAGGCAGCTTTAACCTGGTGCTGAAAAGATGGCTGAGCTGGCAGCAGGCAAGTTTCAGTAGGGTGATCATTCCTTAAAAGGCAGGGTACCATTGAGAAGGCCCTTTTTCTTGATGGCACCCTCTTAGCTTCCCTTGGCTATGGCACTTGAAGGACGGCCAGCCTCAGATATGCACTGTTACGTTGGTCAACTTACACTTGGTGATTCTATGACGAGCTGCAGTGGTCACCTTTAGAGTAATGAGTCATGACAGTGGAGATTGCTTATAAGCTCATGTATTGAATAATACATCAGAATGATCTATATGCATCATTGCTATCCTGTAAGAAATGTGGCTCTGTAGAGGACAAACTATGGTATACATTGCAATAGTCCCTATGGTGTTAAGAGGCTGCACAATTAATCCCAGCTCTTCTAGTCATTAGGAGTTTTAAAACCATTATGATCCAAAGCCACAAGCCTTCCTCCCTGCCCTCATCAGTGGAGGTGCCCTTACAAAAGGCTAATTAAAGTAGGTGGTCTTAAGAGGATGGCTGAATAATAATACTTTTGCAGACAGAGCAATCCAGGCCTTCTTCAGTGTGAAGATGTGGCATAGTCCCAAGCTTCATGGTCTTCACATTTCAAATGTATACCAGATTGTAATGTGTGGGTGAGCCTGGACTTCAAAAGAGCTACACCAGTTGGCCTGCACAGAAAATGTGGTTGCAGGATTATGATGTTCTTACAAGCTCCTTTTTCCATCTGTGTTATGTGTTGCCTGCGTTCTTCAAGATAAACCTTGTGTAGCCCCTGCTGTAACACTTTTTTCCCAATATTTTGGTCTCTCTTCTTTCACGCAGAAGATACAACAGTTGTCTGAAGGATCTATGTTTGGCCATGGCCTCAAGCATCTTTTCCATAGCCGCAGACGTTCTCGAGAACGGGAGCACCAGAACTCCCAGGAGTCATCACAGCAGCACCATGGCATGTCTGACCATGACTCCCCTGATGAAAAAGAACGCTCTCCTGAGATGCACCGTGTCTCCTATGCCATGTCTCTCCATGATCTCCCAGCTCGACCCACTGCCTTCAACAGGGTGTTACAGCAGATCCGCTCCCGTCCTTCCATCAAGAGGGGAACCAGTTTGCACAGTGGCAGCCGACGAACCAAGAGTGGGTCCTTGGAACCCCAGAAAAGCAGCCCACATCTTGTCCGTAAGGCCCCTCAGGATAGTAGCCTGACAGCAATACTGCATCAGCACCAAGGCCGGCCAAGATCTTCATCCACCACGGACACTGCTATCCTTATGGCTGAAGGTGGGACCGTGTACCTCCTATCAGAAGAATCGGAATGTCTCAGTGACAAGGTAAGACTGAATGGTGAATCAGTCAAATCTGGAAGTGTCAAGTTCACTCTAACAGGGGAAACAATTTCACAGCACAGTATTCTATACAATGGTGATCCTCACCTTTGCTAAGAGACATAATCTTGGAATCCTATGGGTTCGAGCATCCTAGTTTTAGAGCGCAAGTAAGAGTGCTGAAGCAATTTGGCCAGATTGTGTAACCTGTGAGCAGTGCATTTATGCTAATGACAGAAACAGCTTCTTTCAGATGCACCTAAAACTGTAGTTCCTGTTGGGAAGTCAAGGCTCAGCTAGCCAGGGTTGTTCAACAACACTACAAAGCAATCTTCTGAAATAATCATTGGAAATGATCTACATAAGTCTACATGCATGGCCTTCTATTAATAGGTTACAGCTAGTCCACTTGTTCCAGGTCTGTGATTGTAAAGATTTGGATTCTACATGGACTGAAAATCATCTCTCCCCCCTCTCAGAATTCCTGCTCTCCCATCCATTTTGACTACATCATTTTAGAATTTAATTTAGGGTTCCATTCTGTGCACACTTACCTGGAAATAAGCCAGTTGAATAGAGTGGGAATTGCATAAACATTCACAGAATTATTCTTCTAATAGCCCATTAAGAGATATTTTTCAGGAGAGTCTCCCTGGAAGTACCCTTGTGATCTTCTTTTATATTTGTCTCTTCCATAAAAATGCAGGGCTGTGACATACTATGTTGCATGGCTGCATTCTCCTCATTTAGTTTTAAGTTTTATCTTCGTCAGTACAACTTAACGGTGGACAAGGTTGCTTCCCCCCGCCTCCATCCTAACTTGTTAACTTTCTTGGATTCTGAGCCCCATCCTAGGACTCCCTGAAGTGGTAAGTGGTGGATGCATGTCTAGGCCTTCTTTGTCTTCTTAATGAGGATTAGGCTGAAATGTCTATGTGTAAGTACGTGGTCTGAATCAGGAAAGTTTAATGTACCATAGATTTCCCATTCTCTTAGCACATTGTGGCCACATTTTTAATGTTACACAGCAGGCAGTTAACTGCTGGGTGCACATCTGCTTGGCGATGAAAGTAGTATCACATGCCCTGCATTGTTTCCTCCTTGCTAGTTTTCATGAAGTCTATTTTTAATGGTATGCCTCTTCATCTGCTCACAATGAGTTTGCTTTAAGGACTTCATTGGCTGGCACTATGGCCAGTTGTGGTGCCATTTAATGAGTTCTTCTGAATCATCTTCTTTATGATTTGCTGAGCGGAACTGTGCTAGGTTTTTATAACTAGGTTATAGGAGGAATCCATGAAAATGTATGACAAGACCAACATGTGAGTCTTAGCAGTGACTTTTATAGTTGATTTCCATACTCCAAAGAGGGTTAGCTGTAGATAGTGCAGAATCTGACACCCTCTCACCCGCTCAGTTCTCTGGAATAAAAGCTCAGGAGAAATAATAATGCACTTGCTTTACCACAGAGTCTGTATCTGTAACTAGATGCATTTATATATTCCTGCATGTGATCCTACTCCTTATTATAGAGAACTTAGAGGAGTTAGTCATTTTACTGTTCATTTTTTAAAAAGAGGCCAAGAGGAAGAACATTTCAAAGGAGGATAAAGAAGCAACTATTGTCTTCATTTCTCTCTTTGTCCTTCCTTTTAAGGAGAACAAAGTTCACAGATTGTGCTTCAACTGGTTTAACTGATGAACGGTTTCAAATTTGCTTGTGGTCTGTGCTGTGATTCTGAAACAAGTCACAGGAAAAAAGTAAACCAGAAAAACCTAGACCTTTGTCATCCTCTTTTATAATTATAAATGGCAATGAAAAATAAATGACATCCCTCACATTTCTGGTATAATGAAAGAGTGTTTCAGTTTGGTGCACAGGGAAATCTGAAGGATTTCTTTCTTCTTCCAACAGGAATAAATGCTGCCCGTCGTTATATCTCTTTGGTAATTGCAGTATTAAATGAAACTACAAATGTGCCTGATTGAGAAGCTGGTTAGTTCAGGCAAAGTTTGCTGGTGTTCAGGCCTCCGAGCTGAATCCCTGCAATGGATTTGGTCAGGATAGACAACTGTCTTCTTTTGCAGATGTCTATCTTCTCTTTAAGTGGCTGCCAAGGGATTGTACTTTATGTTGAAGGTCTCCTCTATTTGAGGGGCTGCCCAGACAAAGTCTGGTTTAATTTTTTGAAAAAAAATAGTAAGAGATGGACCCTGGAAATTGCCCACCAGTCACCCAGTCACCTGGACAGCTGACTGGGTAAGAAAAACAAGTAATCTGGTCACAGTCTTCCACTTGATGTTGTACTCTGTTTTTAAATTATAATAATATCAACATCTGTACCTAGATGGATAAATTAGCCTATGCAGAATTTATGCAGATTGGTATCTTTTGTCGAACACCTTTTCAGTGCATTTCCTTTCTTTTGGAAATTCATAAGTGGCCACCCTATTTGGAAGCTTCCAAAGGAACAAGCCTAATTGATAAAACTGAGCCATTCAGAGCAAAGTACATCTTAGCAAAGTACATCTTTTGGATGAAATAAGGCAGTTGCCTGAACTTGTGGGCTGAATTTTAATGCTAAATAAGTAGCCTATTGAACAAGCATGTCATTTTTGGTGACTGGAGAACTGTCTTTGGGTCGAATGAGGGTGGCTGTCATGAGCATGTCTCTCCCCTTTTTGCTTTCTAGCAGATCAAGGCAAAAGGCTTCAAACCACAGTGCTTTGCCATAGAGCATGAATAATGCAAAAGTCGTTAGCAGGAAGCATCTATCAAGTTAATGATTCCTCTAATTTATAGAGTTCTTGCCCATGTCAGAAGTTGATTCTGAACTGAATTCCTCTCCTCCCTTCCCCTCCAAACAAAGCTGGTAGGATCATGGAACCTGGATGGCAGAAATCCCAGGTGTTACAGAATTGATCCACTTGTTTAACTTGACAATGAACCATTGTGCTGATAAATTCACCCCCCTCTGACCTTCCCTGTTCTCCAGGGTCTCCTCCCAGATTAGAGGTAGTCTGGTTTTCACCAGTTACTTGGCTTCCTCCCTCCCCCATCTCATTAACCTTGCCACTTCTGCTACACATTCCCACCCCACCTCTTTCTCTAGCTTAGATTAAGAGTTTGACATCTCTATCTGGAAGTAAGTGAGCCCAGTCTCTGCTGTGATGAATGTGCCTTTGAATATCCCATATAAGGGGATCTGGAGTGAACTTCTGAGGAGCCTTGCAAATCTTGAGTAAGGGCTTTCACAGCTGCTGAAATCTTCCCGATAGGGAATGAGATATTGCCTGGTTCCTTTGGGGTCAGAAAGATCAGGCTAATTCTGTCCTAGAGCCCTGGCATTTTCTCTGTGTTCTGTAAGGGCACTGTTTGTAGTTCTGTGGGAAAGATTGCCTATCAAGTAACTGCCCTGCTCGAGGTAGAGGTCATGGATACTTCTTGTGCTTCTCACAGGAGAAAAATTTGAACATTTCTTGGTAGATAATCCAAACATTTCCTCTACAACATGAGTGAATTCCTGGATGGAGAACACAGACATTGAAGAAGTGCTGGGAAAGTGGTGCCAGGTGTCCCTTAACCAGATGTGGAACAGTTCTGGCTAAAATTAATGATTTTTTCCAAACTTGGAAAACTAGCTCACAATACTTTTGAGTCCATCCTATGACATAATCCTATGTCCTATGATACGAGGGTGGCAAAGTTTCTCTCCTAGATCTATTCTTCTGTCTTCCAGAACATTCCCTTCTCTTCCCCCAAATTTGCCTGGTACTGGTTGTGACAGCTTAAGGGAATTTGTGGCAAGGAGGACTTGTGCTGGGCCCCCCATTATATTGAAAAACAGTGCAACAGCTTTACAGGAATGAGGCCCCTGGAGCATAGTGCTTTCTGGGGTTTCTGAACATCTTTATAGCACCAGGATCCCTGGAAAATGCAGCCTCCCAGGACTCTTGGACCTGTGATAAGGACTTAGGTGCCATGGGAAGCTACTCATTGTTGCAGATGCAGCTGCCACCCAATAATTTTTTGTGTGAAAGGGAAGATGTGATGGTGGTGGTAGGAGGGTTGATTCTAAAGGTGGAGGCTATTGCAACATAGGCCCTTAACATGCTAGGGTCCAGGGATTCCAGTTCTCAAAATTGCCACTATCATGTATCAAGATCTAGATTACCAGGAATTAGTTACCTTGGTGCAACGTAAGGTGTGGGCTGGAAGCCTATTGAACTTGAATTGACATGCCATGTAATGCTGATTCATGCTGTACCTGTGCTGTCTTTCTCAATGCTCTGTATAAAATAGTAGCATATTAGGAAAGGGGCTGCTTCTTTCTTTAGGCTATGGCTGCATTTAAGATATTCTGATTATACTTGTGCATTCATTTTCTTTGCATTGCTCACAACTCATGTCTTATGCCATCCTCATACTATCTTCCTGTAACACACAATTTCTATCATTTATGTATGTGTGTCACATTGGTGTATGCTATGATAACTGACTGTTCTTTGAAAGGTTGTGTTGCATATATATGTCTATCATATTTTTAGATCCTATTATTATTTTGAACACATCAAAATAATTGCACTACTTTGGAATACCTGCACAGCTTAAAAGAGACACAGTGATACACATCCTGATATGTATACAAGCACATGCAGTTAAAGAAAACATTCCATAGGTGACAAGGGAACTGCATGTTTGTCAATAAGCCAATAAACGGCTTTGCAAAATAACACTGTATTACGCTGCCATAAGCACTTCACTGTGATTTATTACCTAAAGACAGTTTGCGACATGGTTCTGAGTTTTATCTTCTAGTCTGCCTATAGGATTGGATCACTGGAGAAGGTTTTATACCAAGCAGTACAGTTCTGAAATTTTCTTTTCTTTTTTATCTGACTTTGGCCCGCAGGCTGTTCAGCTTCCATGCAACCAGCTAGTCATCAGTTTCTCTCTTCAGTAGCCCCTTGCACTCCATACACCTTGGCTATGGCTGCTGTCCTTCCTTCATAAGAGACAATATATTTTGTAATATCTTGATGAATGACAAGTGAGCCCTATGGATGTCTCTTTCAATAACTGCCAGTGTTCTTCAAACACCACAAAATCCTGAACTGTTTGTGGGCTTGGCTGTGAGCTTGGGAAAGATCCTGAAGCAAGGTTTGCCGGCAACAGAGGAAAAAACAGCTCACTAACACAGGGGAAGTCTGCTCACTGTTCTGACTGCAGGTGTTGTTTCTGACTGCAACCTATTTTAAAGGGGTCTTTTAATGCAACCTGCTTTACAAATGCAAGTGCCTGCAATGAGGAATAGTCCACAAACATTTTGCCTTATATTGCTGGTTCTACAAGGGTTAGACATTTGCTTGACTTTGTTTCTGGGCCATCTGAAGGTGCAAACTGGCACTAGATAGAGATCAGGTAACCCCTAATTCCTGTGAGTGGCAAAAGTAGTTTGAATTGCTGAAGACTTGTTGTTGTTTTAGTCCCAAGGGGGAAAAGGCAAATTCTGTAAACAAATGTAGAGGCAATGAAACCAGAAAGGAATACTACTTCTCATTTTGAGCTTGGCTGACTTCAGAACTCTTGTAAGAGTGATTTGCCCCTTCCACACACCACTGAAGAAAAGATTTCCCAACAGCAAATTGTGCTTGGGATATGATTTGATTGTTCATATAGAAAAGCTCTAAGTTGCCAAGCAGGTTTTTCTCATTTCATTTCCCTTTTCTAGTAAGTCAGCTCCACTTTTCCACTAGAACCTGAGTGACCAAACCAATTCACCACAGCTCTGCACTTGGGACTCTGTCCTTCTAGTATGGATTCCATGTTTCAATTCTTCTGGTTTGAAGACAACATGCTCCAAATACTTTAGCAGACAGATCTTGATTATTTTTTCTCCTGTTTCAGCGTGCCAAAAAGCATATCCCCCCTCCATGTCAGAAATAGACCTGTGAAGTCTTGAACCCCCAATTCTCTCTTGAATCTCTTTGAATCTCACAAAACCAACAGCTGTTTCTCCCAGCGAAAGGGGAGAGTGAGTTTGGGGACTGGAAAGCTGCAGACTCCTGCCAAAATGAATCTGTGCTTGGAAAGACATCAAGGGCAGCAGCTTGCTCATTTGACTGGGAGAGATAGAGCTAAGTGGGCGCCACAATTTTAGCTGATTGTTTTAAAGATGGAAAGCCAGTTGCCTGGCAGAGAGACAGACAGATACCTACTGACCCACACCCATAGGAGGAAAAATATACATTTGTTAAAGCAGTTAGGCATTTCTGTCAGAAACAGAGTGATTTATTTATTTGTTGTACTTACATCCCACATTTCTTACAAACAAACAAACAAACAAACAAACCAATCAATCAATGGAACACATGCCATTTTGTATGGTCCATCTCCTCTCCATTGCATTCTCACAACAACCCTTTGGGATAGATTAGTTTGAGAGAGAGTGAGCCAAGGTCATCCAGTGAACCTGGATCTCTCATTAAACCTGGATCTCTGCAGTCCAAGTCCAATAGTCTAAGCATTACACTGGCTATCTTCTGGTGTGATACAGTTTCTCAGGAGTCCATTCTCATTGCCATCTGTTTCTTTCTGGTTTATAGGCGTATGGTTGGTATACTCTCTTCCCCTCAGTGATTTATGGTTCACCTCATGTCCAGGCGTGTTTTGGAAGGAACTTATTGGCATTCATCCAAATATCAAACTACCCATTTTGGACAGAAGCAGGTGCCATAGTAGCAATCAGGCATAATTTACTCCTGTCCCTCAGAATTTATTTATCTGTATACAGTCAGAGTTCAGTATATATGTTTAAATGCCAAAAAGAAACTGCTCTCCTTGGAATAAAGTCTCTACCTAATCCAATCTAGCATTTGCCTAATGAGCATACAAAGGAATGGAGTCATCAAAAAGAAAAGCCAAGCCTGTCTTGACATCCCAGAGCAGCCCCAAATAAGAGAACATTTATTTCCTTGAGACCCTCCCACCATCACAATTTCAGTTATGGGGCTGGTTCCTATATCTGTTTCATCCCTTAGAGGAAACTGGTAATTTATTTATTATATCAGTTTCCCATGGGGTCATTGTGCTCCAAGGTCTCAGGTGGAGATATTTCAGCATAATTTGCTTATATATTTTTAACTCTATATTGGATGGTATAAACATGAAATAAATAATATTACCAGATTCTTTTGTCTTGCTGTCATTCTTGCAATTGTAGCT
Source organism: Varanus komodoensis (assembly GCF_004798865.1). Taxonomy (NCBI): domain Eukaryota; kingdom Metazoa; phylum Chordata; class Lepidosauria; order Squamata; family Varanidae; genus Varanus; species Varanus komodoensis. Next base: position 129,417,695 of record NW_025335268.1, read on the forward strand.
CAACAGTGGCTTTGAGTGCTCTTAGCCAAGGTTCTTCATCAGTGTTCAGCTTTTGCAAAGTAGATGGGCAGGCAGGCTAGAGGCTGCAGTGCAGAAATTACTATGAACCAGAGTGAATTGCTAAATTACTTTGCATGTGGCCAGTGAAGAGACTGAAATTCACCCAGCCTTATGGTGGACTGGTTTCCATGTCTGATTCCTCTACATGATACAGTGGCATGAGAGCAAATTAGTGTATGCTGAACTGCACAAGTGGCTGTGTTATGATTTATTGTTATGTTGTTGGATTGAAATCCATATTTAGTGAACTGCCTGAACACCGATTCTGCTAGGTAGTAAATAATGAATGAGGAAACTAACTCTGTGGCTTCCCAGCAACCACCCAGGGTTGCAGGCTGCCTTCCTTCCTTCAGCCTAGTTTGCATACTAGACTTTCTCTACATGGTTAAGTATTGGAATCTGGCAGCGTCCAGCAAGGTGGTATGCTGGGAAACAGTGGCTGTTGCAGAGAGCATTGGCTGAGGAAGAAGGGCCCTGACCCCTGCCTGAGAGGATGCTGTAAGGTGGCAGCTGAGGCATTAGAGGGACACTGTGCAGCTGCTGAGTGCAAGCGTGTCAGCAAAGTCCGGCACAGCCATCCGCAACTTGGTGCCCTTGAGATACGTTGAAGAGCAACTCCTGTCATTCGCAGCCGACTGTTATCTCACCTGAGTCAAAAGGTTCATGGTGAATAATGAAAGAGAACCAATTTAGCCAGTGGAGTGCATGCTGCCAACCTAACACAGGAGAATTCAAGAGCATCAGACCAGGGATGTAGAACCTCTTTCATGCTGAGGGCCAAATTTCATTGCAAAGAGGTTGTGGTAGCGGGGGGTGCATCCCAGTGGGGGTTAAAGCCAGAGAGGCAGGGGAAAATACCAGGATATTTCAGTTTAACATTCTTCTTGCCAGTAACTAAGCTTTAAAAGAGGCATTTTAATCTTTTAGGATAGGAAAGAAACTGTACAAAAGTCAGCAAATCAACAAACTGTGGATGGATGGAGGAAAGGGGTGATGCCAGGTGAAGGGGTAGGGCCTTTGCAGGACCCTGGAGGGTCAGATTGGGAATCCAGGAAGGCTGGATTTTGCCTCCAGGAGCTGAGGTTCTGCATTCCTGCCTTAGGCATTGAAATGAACCACAAGGGAGGAGATGTCCCTTCTGTTTAGGCAAACTTTTCTTTCTGTTTAGGCAAACTTTTCAGGGTGTGGGTAGTTTTTTTTAATAGTTGGGTTCATGTGTATCAATGTATATTGTGCTCACTTTATGATTTGATTGTGTAGTTTAATTTAGGTCTGACATTGTATTGCAAAGTTTTTTTCTTAACCACCTTGAATTATTTAAAGGATAAGGAAGGATATAAATGTGCTAAATGGATGTAATAATCAGCTTCAAACAACTGTCCATTAGAAAATATGCCAATGTGCAGCCTCTGGACAGTAATCAAAGGAAGATGCAGGAGAGTACATTACCATAATTTATCTAAGGGTATCTTCATGTTTTTGTATTTTAGGTGTGCAGCTGATTCTCCCCACTTTTATGTTTTTAAATACTCCGTTGTAGCAATATTTTAACTACAGTCACATATAGAACCTTAGTCATACCTCTGTAAATAATACAATTAGAATATAATGTCTGCTGTTAATTAGTTCTCTTGTAAGTAAAATAGAATGAGCTATTCAAGAAATCAAGCTGATTAAGCTTTATCATTCTGTTCCAGAGAATGTATTTTCTTAGTGTGTTTTCTTGTTTTTTATAGCATAATTTATTCTAGTATGTACTTTTCTTGCAAATTATTTCTCTTTCCTTAAACTTGATCCTCTGCTATACATCTCTCTTTCAAATGTGCTGTAATATTGCAGTTTGTACTGTATCCCATAATACTTTGCTTCATTTCATAAAATAATACCATTTTCATTCTTCCAATAACTTGCAAATTCATGAGCAAATTAGTACTTAAGCTTCCAGGTAGCTATTAGCCCATTATACTTTTATTGGCATATGATCAGATACTAAAATGGGGGAAAATTTATCCAAGACAATAGCAGTATGAGCAATTCTGAAACAAATATATGACTTATATTTGTGCTTGTTGAATATTTCTTTGAAAAAGAAGTATAATCTCTAGTATTAGGACGCGAAATGTCTGTCCATCCTTTAAAGCTTTTTGTAAAATCAGTCTTTTGACTCTTATACCTTGGATTTTTTTATCCACTTTTACATTTAAAACATAATTGGTATCTCCTCCTAAAATTATTCCTCCCCATACATATTGCCTAAACTTAACCAAGAGTTCTTGCATAAATTCATCTTGAGCCACATTAGGTACATAATAAGATTCAAATGGTTAATAATCTTTCTCCTTTTATTATTTTATACCTACCATCTCAGCCCTTCTCTTGGATGTACACTCTGATGTGGTGAGGGGGTTGAGGGGAAGAAATTAAAAAATAACAAAATTTTTCACCTTCAGACTCTGAAATTGTGAATTGTGTTTGAGATGAAGGCACATTCTAAACAGTATAATGGGGTTTTGGGAGGGGACTGCCTGGGTGCTTAAAATAAAAATGTGCATGTGCATACACAAACACAAACACATGAAAGCACCACTTACACATATCATTTTTTGTAAACTAGTCCAAATTTGGTGTTTAGAACAAGCTTTGAAGAATGAGCTGGAGAACACTGCCTCTGTTTAATAAATCTTTACCCCTTTCCTAAATTCACCTGAGCAATAGCTTGTTAGGACACGGAAAACAAGGAGGGAAATGGTAGTTTACTTCAGGCTCCCAGTGCTTTTGTGCCTCCGTGGCCTAATTGCCTTGGATGATGGACACCAACAGAGCTTTTCTTGCTTGAAAGGAAATGGACTCGGATGACAGGCTCCTGTTCCGCACTGATACCGTTCAGTAGCACCGTGACCTCTTAGCAACTTGATTTATACATTTGGAAGAAAAGGATCCAGAGGAGAGACACAGATGGATCATGACAGGCTGTAATTGTACTTTGAGTGCTTGAAATGAATTCTTTTCCACATTATGCCCAAGGTTGAAATGTGATCTTGCTCTTTTTGTTGCCTGATGAGGCAATGAAAACAATACTCCCAGCATTATTCCTCTCTGCACATGGCAGAGTTGCACACAGCAGACTCGCGCTAAAATGCAATACATGCAACCATAAGAATAAGAAAAAACCATACAGTTTTTATAAAACAACTGTTTTGCCCAGGGATGGGGAGCCTCCATCCTGTGCACATTCCCCATTGAGCTTGTGAGCATTTCTCACAGACCCTGTTCTTCCTCCAGCCCAGTGCAAGAGCCCCTGTTCTTATCTCCCGTCATGGATTGTGCATTGGTATTTCCCTGATAAGCACTGCAGAAAGGTTGTCTATCTTAAGCACAGGAACCCCTGCTAATATATATGATAAGTAACCAGAAATAAAAGAGAACTTAAAGCTGCCTGCAAGATCTGCAAAGATATGGTATGCAATGTTTTAACATTTTAATTAGAAATTGTAAGAGGTCATTATAAACAATTTTATATGATTTGTTTATTGTTATTTGGTCTTTTAATAGTTGGAATATTTTAATCTATGGTGTTATTTGTAAACTGTTTATTAAGAACTAGCTGGTCACTGACCATAATTTGTTGTTGTTGTTGTTGAATAGTTGAGCTGGAAGGGGCCTGTAAAATCAAGTTCAACCCTTGAAAGACTCTAAATTAAAGCATCCTGACAGAGGGCTTTGCAACTGCCTCTTGAATGCCTCCAATATGGCAGAGCCCAAGGCCTCCTTATGTGATTGGTTCCGTTGCCATGCTGCTCTAACAGTCAGGAAACTTTTCCTGATGCCCAGCCAGAATCTGGCTTTCTGTAACTTGAGCCCATTATTCTGTGTTTTCACTCTGGCATGACTGAAATAGATCCTGGCCCTCCTCTGTGTGACAGCTTTTCAAGTATTTCAAAAGCACTATCACATCTCCATGGCTAAACATGCCCAGTCCTTTCAATCTATCCGCAAAGGGCTTTGTTTTCAGTCCCCTGATCATCTTTGTTGCCTTCTTCTGACCCTTTCCAGTTTGTCAGCATCTTTCCTGAGGTCTGATGATCAGAACTGGGGCACCCTAACTACTACTGAAAAGAGGGGAACCAGTACCTCACAGGATTTGGCAGCTGTACTTCTGCTGATACAGTCCAAAATAATAGATGCAGACCAGGCCTACTCTGCTCTCAACCCGAGGGCAAGATGTCAGTAGAGGCGGGAGGCCCAACTTGTTGAGCAGTTTGCTGAGAGGAGGTGTGCTTACCCTCAGAAAGCACCTCCCAAGGGGTGGGTCCCAGACATGTTCATAAGGAAAGTTCCTGGAGGTAAACACTAGATTGTGTTCAACAAACTGCTTTGTGCATGCGCAGAGATCCATTCAAGGTGATTTGCACTTGGGAACAATGAAGAATGCGTTGCAAGGAAAACTGTGTGTGTTTTTTGACTGTTCAAAGGAGGAACCTTGGCTCATGACAATGGCTTTGTCTCTGAGATCTCTTTGTTGTGAGTGGAATCTGTATTGTGTTAGAGATTTGCAAGCAGCAGAAATTCTGTACAAGCAAGAACCTATCAGCATGATTAAAATGATTTGTTCTCTTCAACAAAGAAAAATTGATCATGAAACTACACTCTGCACTTTTTTTCTTAAAAAGCAACTAGTCTTGCTTTCTAAACTTAGAATCACAAATAAACATCTGTTCCCACAGGTTGATTGTCTTTAGTTAAAAGCCTACCTAAATGTGCTTTGTAGGGCTGACTGAATGAAACCAGTTTCTAGTACACAATGGCTAATGCACCTGGTGCATCACAGTGGGATTCTTTCCTTGTGGCACTGATGATCTACCAAAGGATGCGTTCTGACTCAGCAATGAATTCACTCATTATTAATGAATGCTCATTGTATACCACTTTGGTGACCTTTAGATAAGGAAGTCAAGAGAAAGAACTCAGATGAAGGCTACATGGAGAATTGCTGGAAGATGTGCTAAGACTGATCCATGTATCATGGAAATGTTGCAGATGAACTTCAAGGCTGTCAGCATTAGATAACAATAAGGGGATTCAGATTTTTATACATTTAAAGAATGTACAATGTGTGTTGCAAGGACACAAAGACTGGCTTTTCCTTAGTTTATCATGTTCCTCATGGCCACTCCCACCATGTGTTTGGAGTACATAAGAAAAGGCTCTCTGTTCATGCCAAGATGTATATGTTGAGTTCTTTCATGTACGAAAAGGCCATCCTGACTGGCTAAGGACCACATTGGTTGGTATGAATTCATTCTTTCTTATGGATGTGCAACTGGCAAGGGAAGTTGGAATTGGTTTGTGTGACTGTCCTTGAATGTCCTCAGGAAGGATGTCTGAATCCCCTACCAACAATGGAGCACCAAGGACTAATGGCTGGGTATGTCTCATGTCACCGGACAGTACTGAGAAGAGTTCTGGTCAAACCTAGAGCAGGTCAGACAGAGCTTCATCCTCTTTTATTTGTAACAACCCCCCTTGACCCAATTTTTGAAGAACCCAAGTGGACATGATTTAACTAAAGGTAGGGGGAGGCAGGATTAGGGCAATTAGTGTAAAAAATTGGGGGATGGGGAGAGTCATCACAATACACAGACATCAAAACTGGGTGACATATTTAATTCCAGAGAATGGCAGATTAAGATTAATCACTTATAGATGGTGTCTATGTGTGATAAACTAACAAAATCTATTTGACAACAGAGAAGAAATGTTGGAGGTGTAAGGGCCCTGATGGTAATTATTAGTGTATGTGGACAGCCTATCTACAGCTTTAAAATTCCAAGAGGATATTTTAAAGGCTGTTCCAGCCTACTAAGGACAAATGAATGGGTGTACAGAGAGGGCCAACACATGTTCATTTGAATATCTACATAGATTCTGTGAGTATGAGAGTGTATGCATTACTGATCATTCTCATGCCAAGTCTCTTGCTTTTACTGGTCGTGCTGAGAATTCTATGAGTATACAGAAACATAGAAACATAGAAGTAGAGCTGGTCAGAAGGGGTCTCCTGGGCCATCTAGTCTGACCCCCGGCTCCAGCCGGCTCTGCTCATGCCTCTGCTCATCTTCAGTATCTGACCTTCAAAACTGATTCCCTTTAATCATCCTTGCAATTGCATTCTTGCAATGAGAATCCAAGCAACCACTTGGATTCCACCCAACCTGACCTAGGACAGAAACAGGGTCTGGCCTGCAAGAGAGTGTTGCACACTATATTAGCAAAGGTAAAGTGCAAGGAAAGCGACTGCGGGCTTGCAGGGCATCTAGAAGGAACAGCTTCCTGCTGAAGTCGCCAAGGAGCAGAGCAAGCAGAGGGCTTCTACCCGAGGACCTGAGGAGCATCTTCCAGTCCTGCTTCAGGACAGAGCACCATTTGCCTGAATCAGCATGGGCAGTTTCTGAGTGGTGTCCCCAGTAGAGACAGATGTTCAGGGTTTGACCACATTCAGCCAGTGGTGTAGTGGTAGATTCTGAACTGCAAGTGTTCATTCATACAGTCCCCAACGCCATATCCCATTGCCAAAAGTCCAAATATTTAAGCAGCTCTATTGATCCATAGCAAAGGGATGCGGTGGCGCAGTGGTTTAAACTGCTGAGCTGCTGGGCTGGTTGATCAAAAAGTTGACAGTTCGAATCAGCATACCGGGTGAGCTCCCATGCTTTGTCTCAGCTCCTGCCAGCCTTGCAGTGCAAAAGCATACAAATGCAAGTAGATAAAAAGGTACCACTTTGGTGGGCAGGTAACAGCGTTCTGTGCACTTCGGTGTTTAGTGCTGGCCACATGACCACAGAAGCTATCTGCAGACAGATGCTGGCTCCTTCAACTAGGAAACGGAGATGAGCACCACCACCAAGGCTCAGACATGACTGGACTTTAATGTCTTGGGGAAACCTTTACCTTTACCTTTATTGATCCATATCAGCAAACCAGTTCTAACAGTTTTTGTTGTGTTTTCTATTGCCTATTCAAGATTAAGCCACCAAAATACATTACAGCAAGGAATAATACATAGTATCTGGAAAATTAATTTCTCTGCCAGTTACTGTGAGGATTGGAGTTAGGCTCAGAGGAAATGGGGGATTGGGAAGGGGAGTGGCAGATTATATTAATCTCCCAGCCAGTAAGAAACTGCTACTACTGCATTCCTCTAAGCTCTGGCTCTGCTATGCCACTGTGTTCAATTTAAATGTGCTCAGATTTGTGGTCAGTCTTGCTGCTGCAATCCTGCTTCCCTTTCTACATGTGCTTACTCCATCAGGATCTAGTCTGAGAATATGGCTCTTTTCACTGGAGATGCTAGCTAGCAATAGGACAATTCATGTGTTCACCTTCAATCTGTTGGGTGAATGGGTGAGGGTGAAGCAGGGTTCTGCCTGCTTGCTCCAAAGGAAGTGTCAAGGGCTGGCCCACTAAGGGTGAAGCTCCAAATCTTTCATTTGACACCCAGATCTCTAGGAGGCCATCTGCCCTACTGCTTTGCTGTCCATGGACACCTGATGATATAAAGGTTCATCTCTTTTGCATCTGATCCCTCTGAAGTAGCTCATTTTTGTTTTGTTTTTTGCCCACATGTGTTTGACCTTCTTGAATCTTTCTGCTTGTTTTCCCCCCCGAAATCCTCCTCCTCTGCCTATACATCCTTTTTGTAAATGAGGTTTTCTTTAGGAGATGGAGACCATTAAAGATGCACACACAATAATTAGGGCATAGATAAATGAACACATGTGAATATGTGGGCCCTTTCCATGTTAATACTAAGCATTCAGATCTTGAAGGTGAGTATGATCTTGCTCCACCTTTAAGTGATTAATATATGCACAGTGGAAATATCTGTGTAGGATTTGCATCAAGATGCTTGAGCAGTCCAGTAAACATAATTTGTATGGAATTGATCATAAATCTAATAATTATAACAAGAATTGAGATTGTATAAAAAGGGGAAGAAATGGAAGAATGTACAACTCTAGTTGACACTGAGGGGATACACTTTCACTTGGGCTCATGGCTGCTAAAAACCTCTTCATCCCAAGCCACCATAGTTTGCCTCCAGTTCTGTGAATAAAACACTCCCTCTGCTGGTAGCAAACAAAACACAACAAAAACACAACACCAACCCTATATAAAGTTACATTTGTACATTAATTCACTGAGAATCATACTGGACAGGCAGTTGGAGGAAAAACATGATTTGGCCTAATATTTGTTCTGGCAGGATTGTGTGTAGGATTTTAAAATTTTTAAGCCGAGATGCACTGGGTTTTAATATTTTTATTGTATAACTTTGTTTTTGTATAACTTTGTATAACTTTGTTTTTGTTGTAAGCCGCCCCGAGGCTTTGTTGCGATGGGGGCGGCATAAAAACGTTTTAAATAAATAAATAATAATAAACTAGTTTAATCAAGAACCTAATCAGAACTGTGTTGGATTACACTAATAGTCTAGACTAGTGTTCTGTTTACACAGTAGCCATCCAGCTTCCTGCAAGGAAACCAGCAAGAAAAACATGATCACAACAGCACCCTCACACCCATGTGCCCCAGAAACTGGTATACAAATGCATAGTACTGCAAGTGGCATATTGTCATCAGAGCTAGCAACTTTTAGTTACTAGCGTTACTGCCCATGAGTTTTTCCAGTCCCCTTTAAAGCCATCCAAATGGATGCCCATCCCTACGTCCTGTGCAAATGAATTCCAGAGTTTATGTGTTATATGAAGAAGTACATTTATCTGACCCGGATCTTCCATCAGTCAACTTTAAGGGATTACTCCAGATTTTAGTATTATGAGAGAAGAAGAAAAACATTTCACTCTCCTTTTTCTGTACACCATAAATCATTGTTATACACCGCTGCCATCATCTCTACAATCTTGTTTTATTCTTTGCAATAACAGGGTGAAATTAAGGAGTATGGGAGTTCTGTTGCAGCCTATGTTTTGGGGCCACACGAGATCATCCAAGAGTATCCTGGACAGGAAAGCACAAACACATTAAGCTTCATTCTGTAACATGGTTTTCCTCCAGCATATTAATTAATGTATTATTTGTTAATTCGTTCAGCATATTAATGTATTATTAGAAGAAAGGGGCAGGGTACAAATTTTGTCTCCCATGCTACCAAAAGTGTTCAAAATCAGATGTCAGATTATTAGATAGTAAGGTTCAGAGCCATTTCCCCTCTTGTTTTGCCTAGAGGGTCTTGGGTGAGGAACATTCAGTTTCCCAGCTTCAAGACCTCTTGGCCTGAAATTCAGAGCTGCAAGCCAGATGGAAAAGGGCAATCCTTCAGTCCTTTCTCATTCTGCTATCCCTTAGTACTTCCCAACCTTTGGCCTCCAGAAGTTAGACTATAGCTTCCATCATTCCCAGCCAGCATGGTTAATGGTGTGGGATGATGGAAGTAGTAGCATAACCATTCCTGAAGTTGGGAGCCACTGATCCAGTTTTTTCCAAGCTTTTATTTCCCTCCATCCCAGTAGGAAATGGGAACAGAACAGCTTAACAGAACACCTTATTTCCACTATTGGGTTCTTTGGCTGTGATCCTGTGTGTAGTTACTTGGGAGTTAGTCCTAGAATAGAATGGGAACATGAATGATCATGAAGGACTGTGATTCATGTCTAACAGGACTGTCAGAATCTTATACCCTGGTGTGCTTTGTCTTTGCTGATAATTGCCACATATTTAACATTCTGTCCTAATTCAAGCTCAAGATAGAATTGGTTAACATGAGAAATTCAATGACTGCTGGAATAGCTACAACTACTTCAATTACAGTATATTTGGAAGAGGTTCTGTGCCAAGCCTGTAGCATAAGTGAAATTAAAGAGAAGGGTTGAATCAAAGGGTTTCTGGATAAAGTGTATTATTCAATCTGGCTTCAGGCCTAGTTATGGGACAGAGACTGTTTTGGTCACCTTGGTGAATGCCTAGGACTAGCTGGGAAAATTTGTCTCTGTTGGTTCTGCCAGATCTCCTGGCTGCTTTTAATAGAACTGATCGTGGTATCCCTTTGAGGTGTCTGTCTGAGATGGGACTGGGAGATATTGTTGTATGGTGGTGTTTATACTTCATGCAAGAGTGATTTCAGAAGGTGGTGCTAGAAATGTATATTTCCTGCCATGACTCAGCCTGTGGTATTTCTCAGGGTCCTATGCTATGTAACATATACATGAAATAGCTGGGAGAGCTTTAAGGCAAGTGATGCTTAATTCTGACAAGATAGAGGTGGACCTTTTAGTTGCCTTCACTGTGTAGGGCTTCAGTGGTTGCCTTAATGTAAGATAACTGAGAGGTATGTGTGCACTATTTATTTTACTCCTTTCTGTCCTTTGAATCTCTCCTGCTTGTACAGTTTTCTGAAAAGACCCCTCTAGGAGTTAAGGAGGACTTCCTCCTATGGAATTTTCTAGTGCTGCTACCTGCCGAGTGCCTGAAAATTGAGCAAGAAGTTGAACTCCTCCTGGTTAAAAGGGCTTTGAGGAACAACCAAACCGTCCTTTCAGTATAATAGCTTTCCATACCCTGATGCCCTCCAGAGGTGTTATGCCATAACTCTGAGTTTCATCTAATGAATTAATGCTGGGTGAGGGTTCCTGGGATTTGTTGTCCAACAACTCCAGGTGCAACAGGTTGGAGAAGACTGCACAACAAACAACACAATGGGTGAATGCGCCATGTCACCCTAAGAACAAGCCACAGTGGATTGGTGGTTGTTTTATGAATTCTGATACACAATTGGTTGCTTTGTGCCTTGCAATGGCTTATTTCCTGCACAGTCCTTCTACTCATTCCTGGCAAATACAGTGGAACCTCGGCTCACAAACACCTTGGTTCACGAACAAATCGGGTCACGAACAAAAATTTCTGAAAAATTTTGACTTGGGTCACGAACACTGCTTTGAGCGGCGACCAAGATCACAGCCATCTTCCCCTCACTCCCGAGTGGGAAGATGGCCATGATGGCAGTTCCGTTAGTGCAGGGAACGCGTGCGTGATCAGAGGCGCACTGCTGCTGGAAAGACAGGAGCGGCAAAGCAGAGCTGCAGGGGAGATGGCCGAGCTTCCGCCTGTCTTTCCTGCAGGAGCACGCCTCTGATCAGGCATGCCTTCCCTGCACGAATGGAACTGCGATTGTGACCATCTCCCCATCCCCACCTCCCAAGTGGGGAGCTGGCCATGATTGCAGTGCTTTCGTGCAGGGAAGGCGTGCCTGATCAGAGGTGCACTCCTGCAGGAAAGACAGGCTCGATCTCGGCCATCTCCCCCTCCCCGCAACCAGCACTATCGCAGCCATCTCCCCACCCCACCCCTGAGTGGGGAGATGGCCATGATCGCTCTTGGGGTGGGGGGGAGATGGCCGAGATCACGCCCATCTCTTCCTCCTCCAGTGTGCCCGCGCTCACGCCCATCTCCCCCCCCCACCCCCCAGCGTGCCAGGATGATGGGCGCGTGCCGGGACGACGGTCACCTGCTAGGATGACGGGTGCGTGAAGGGATGACAGGTGCAATCTCAGTCGTGCTGGGGGGTGGGTGGGGAGCTGGCCATGCTTGTGCTTGGGGTTGAAGGGAGGAGATGGCCGTGATCTTTGTTGTTGTCACTTTGCTTCACATTTTTCTGATTTAAGAAATGGTTACAGAACGGATTAACCTTATTTACATTGAACCTGATGGGGAAATTTAACTTGGCTCACAACCAATTTGGGTCACGACCAGAGTCCTGGAACGGATTAAGTTCGTGAGCCAACATACCACTGTATCAGAGGTGTCTTCGTGGTACAAATAATAGCTTCCCAATTCACTGTGGCAGCACCTTTTCCGCAGTTGATTCTCTGTTGTTACTGTCTCATGAAGGGAACTTCTGCCTCATTTTGTATCAGATCACCAAATGCATAGAATTTTCTGAGCTCCTGTGAATGTGGTGACATGTGTGCAAACTTTTTTGAGGTCTTGGCAAGTGCACAGGAGCATGAGAATGCCTCTTTGTTAGTTAGGTCAGGATATCAACATTCCCTCTTGTCATTGGCCATGTCAATTTCATCCTCCACTTCAGGCCTGCTTTGCTAGCAAACATCTTTAAATTTAGTTGTTTTAGAGGTTGCTTCTGAATGTTTTAGATGTGCTACTGAAGTAATTACACTTGCTGGTAAAGCCCCTTTTCTGCTTTCACGTCCCCCACCTTCCACTTTGTACTTGTCGCTTCCCTCTGCAGGTCTTCATTGCTAGGTGTCAGATAGAGGTATAATTTACACTGCAGAGATCTGTAAATACATGCAAATTTTAGTGACCTGCATCAGTAAAGATACAATAATATCAAAGCATAGCAAAGATAGAAATAAGGTATGCAAATTTGACTGCAGAACAGTGACATGGATCAGTAGATTTCAAGGCAGAGCAATGAGTGGGATCAGTAACGATATACAAATATCATGGCAGAGCAGTAAAGCAATAAATTGTACCAGTGTTGTAACAATAGACTGCCAAATGTCAAGAGCAAAAATAAAATGGTTTCTGAACATAGTGTCTGGTATCCTTTCTTATCAGTTTTTAGGAGCAAGGGTTAAATGGATGAAGGCAGTTGCATTAGAAAGATTGTGAGGAGCAAGAAAGACTTTTGCTGCTCTTGCTGGATAGATTTGTAGTCATTCCAAACAACCCATGATATCATCCTGTGGGTTTGGACATCACAGGAAGCCACCCTACATAACCCAACAACAAATTGTATCAGGGCGTTACAACATGACAACCCATCATGGGTTGTTACCCATGATCTGTTGTTGTGCTATGCAAATCCTGACTGATTTCTGCCGGATAGCTTGTTCTTTGGCTACAAAGAGTGTGATGTAGTGATTAAGAGTGTAGGATTGGGACTCAGGTGATCTCAGCCATGGAGCTAACTGGGTGATTTTGGGCTAGTCACAGGCTCTCAGACCAACCTACCACATAGATTTGTTGCTGTGAGGATGAAACTGAGACCAGCAGGAGGAGAATGATGTAAGCCACTTTGATTTCTTTAAAAGAAAAAAGGCAGGATATAAATCTAAGAAATAAATAAAAGAACAAGCCAGCCTGACAACCCATGGGTTGTTCTACAGGTTGGTGTGCCTTTGATAGGTTGTCATGTTGTTTGCATCCAGGATTGACTAGTGAGCAGCTTAGCTAGTCTGACAAAGATCCCTTAGCACTCCTGTCAAACTTGTCTAGGCACCCAGCTTTGCCAGTCATGATTCAAGTGCTGAAGTAACACATGTAGGTGGCTGGCATTGGCCTGCTGCCTTCCATCTTGCTATTGTGATCCATTTGGGGCTTTCCATAGCTTTTTAACATCTTTTCTTTTTTTAAAGAGATTGCAAAAACAGTTTTATGATCCTTGCTTTGAAAGCAATGAGACTCCCTTCAGTGTGTCAATAGCATTTTGAAGACTGGCAAACCATTATGTTAAAGCAAAAAAGTGTATTATTTAATTCTTGTTTTAGCCACACTTGTGTAACTGTGGAGGCCTATTGTTCCTCTGCTGTGGAAAGTGAAAGCTTGGGTGGGTAAATATCCTAAGGGGGTGAACCTGACAAAGTCCATAGACCCAAACAGATTCCACACAGGGTTTTTTTAAAATTCCTTTTTTGTCTTTTGACAGCTGTTGAAAGACAAACTGTTAAGGGAAAGCAAAGGTGCAAAAAGGGAGTGGTGGGATATAAGCCCTGTTTGTGCTGAGGGCCTCTGGTTTTTGTTTTTTTTTAAATGGGGGTTTGCCCTGATGGTCCTCAGCGTGACACACATTTTATACATTTTCCCAAGAATCTGTCTGCTTGGAGATGTGCAACAGTGCAGCACATCCCATTTTTCTAGGAGAAAGCTGTTTTGACAGCTAGCGAGATATGTTCCTTACACTGATGTGTAAGTGGGACATAGTACATAAGAGAGCTGGTGGTATAGTGGTTAAGTGTGCAGGATTGGGAACTAAGAAATCTGGGTTCTAGTCCCCACTTGGCCATGGAGCTAACTGGATGACTTTGGGCCAGGCACAAACTGTCAGTCCAACCTTCCTCTCAGGGTTATTGTTAGAAGGACAAGATTGGGGGGAGGGGGGAGAATTATATAAGCCACTTTGAGTTTCTTGAAAGGAGAAAAGGTGGGATATAAATCTAATAAATGAGGTCAACCCACAGCCTCTCTGATTTCTAGTCAGTAGAACTGTATAGCTTGTATCTTAGAGCGTCCGGTAAGTAGACTTGGAGAATAAAGCATAAATCCACTGTTAATACATTCCAGCATTTGTGTTTCATAGCACATAGGGAGGGCTTTTAGATGTGTGTAGAATTCGCTGCAAGAGGAGGAGCAGGAGGCGGGAGGGAGGCTGGGTTTCATCAGTAACAGCTGTCTTGTCGATGGCGCTCTTTTCTTTGACGAGAGGGGTTGTGCCGCATTCCTGTCTGAGACCACCAGGTGATGCTGCAGCTCACAAGAAAAATTTGCATAGTGGTGTTGAGGAATATAGATTTCCCTTCGGTACATCATCAGACCATTGCAGGATGACCGAAGCATCTCCCTCGCATGGAGAGGGTGGCGCTGTGCAGACCCCAGCGATGGCAGCCTGCCCACTCTGAGGGTGGGGGGGCATTTTCATGATCTCACTAATCTCCCCTTTGGTGACCTGCCAGGCTTTCCTGGAAGGGAGTGACAGTCGGGGATTACTGAGACCGAATCGCCCATCTCTCTGGGTAGCAGCAGGGGGAGCTGGGCGGGAGGAGAATGATTGGTGTTCCACTCTCAGGCCTTAATCCCCACTGGCTGTCACTCAGGCAGCATGGCTTGCAGGCACGGTCGGATTAATGCAGAATGGAAGCATCCTGTCCTCTGGGGCTGGAGAAGCCTGTTTGTATGGCTGAAGTAGTATTTTCCCTTCCAACCCTCTGCCTTCCTGAGAAGGTCTGCTGCACGCTGGGACCCCAAGCAGGATTTGTACATGGTGCTACAGGAGGGACAAAGACAGAAGGTCACCTGAGATCATATGCCCTGCCTGATTCCACGAGATGGTTCATACCCAGGTGAGCATTCATTCTGGACTGCCACGCTGTCCTCCAGGTTGAAGTACATTGTTCTAGGTTTCAAATGTGGATGATGAAGGGTGCGGGAGGGCTATGAAATAGGCAACAATAGATCAGGGGGCTGAAAAGTGGAACAAAGAAGTGAGAGAGTATAATCTGTGAAATCAGTATAGAATACTTGGCAAGCAGGGTAAGAAGTTTGTGGCATTTTTCAAAACAGCATTTTAAAAATTAATTTTACAGAGTACTTGTGCTACTTCAAAAGTACAAGGTTTTCAGTGGTATTTGCTGGAGAATAGACAGTTATGGAGATGATGGGACAATTGAGCTGGAGGCAGATTGGCCCCTTGCTGCGATTTCAGCAGCTCATTGAAAGTGTGGGCAGAGTGATGTTGGCTGTGATTTGGGCTTGTTGGAGTGTAGGATGGTTGCACCTGTGATGAAGCAGGCTGACTATGCTCTCATGGGGGTGGAGGAGGCAGAGCAGCTGTGCTGATCTATTTACAGTATCTGGCTGGTTCTATCAGGAGAGCTGTGGCTTCATGTCCTAGATTAAAAAACACCACAAACCAAAGACAGCACCTTTCCCTTTTGCTCAATCTAAGAGGGCCTGGAGGATCCCTATATTGCAATGGCACTCACAATCTGCAGCAGGGATCTGCAGCATCCTTTGAACCCACTGGTCAGAGCTGTAGGGCAATCAGATACATAGGGTAGTATCTGGTAAAAACAGATGGGCATGTTGTGTCAGACCAAAGAGCTATCTAGCTCAGCATTCATCCCAGAGAGAAGCTGCTTAGATGCCCAAGGGAAACTTGTAAGCAGAGCAGGTCTGCAAAAGCCATCTCTTGTTATTTGTTCATAACATCTTGTGATTGGCAGTATACCACATACAGTATACTGTATGTGGCTGTTGCATCCTAGTTATCACATCACAGCCACCAGATGCCACCTTGTCAGCCATCTAATCTTAGTAAAGCCACTTATAGTAATGGTTATCCTAACACTCTGTGAAAATGATTTGCATGGGTTAATTATGATAGATGATGGGGTAATTGTGATGCTTTCTCTTTCATCTGTATTTATACCAGTTTTTAAGAGTTTCATCTCTGATTGTTTGTATCTCTGTTGACCAAGGACCACAGGGCACTGCCTTATACTGACTGAGGTGGTTGGTTCATCTAATCCAGTATTGTCTCCAGCAGCCTTCCCCAACCTGGTGGCCTCCAGATGTTTTGGACTCCAGGCCCCAATTCTTCTGACAATTACTTTTGCCTGCTGGGACTGGTGGGAATTGAGTCCAAATCCTCTGAAGGGGAAGGCTGCTCTACACTCTTTCTAGAAGTATCTCCTGTTGGTTTTAGAGAGGGTACTTTCCCATCCCCGTGTAAGGATGGCAAGGATTGAATCTGACATGCTTTGCATGCAAAGCATAGTCTCTACCACTGAGCTACAACCCTTTCTCAGTTAGCTAACTTCTGCTTCCATGCTGCAGTTTTGTTTCTTTGCCCATGTCCCCCAGGCAGTTGGTCAACTTGACCTCCCAGTGAGGGCAGAATAAATTTGCAGGCACCAGAATTACTTAGGTTGCTTTGATTCAGCCCTAATTTAATTCAGCTCTGAAACAGTATTTTTGGGTCAGAGGATGCAAGTGAATATTTGACCAAACATTTGAGGAACAACTGTGTGAGGGCAGGTATTGTGTCTTTTACATGGTTATATATGAGAAGGAGAGTTTTTTATGTATTCAACCTCATTTTTAGGGTACAGCATCAAAAAAAAAAAAAAAAGAAAAGAAAAGAAAAAAAAGGAAACCTTTTGCATCTTAGTGTGTTTTGTATGCTGTTAAGCATTTCCTACACGTGCATTGGCTGGTTAAAATCACTCCGCTGGGCAAAAAGGAATGAGAAATATATGTTTGATTTGTGGTTCTCCCTCCCTCCCTCCCTCCCTCCCTCCCTCTCTCTCTCTCTCTCTCTCTCTCTCTCTCTCTCTCTCGCACACACACACACACACACACACACACACACACACACAGATACACACACACTCCTGATTTGGCTGAAAATAGATTTCATAAGCTATTCTTTGCTGCATTTGTCTTTCCACTGAACAGTTCTGGATGCATTTGCTTTTAAACTATTTTTACATATTGATGGCCTGTGGACTTGCTCATTCTTTTGGCTTAGAGGATGTCTGAGGCCAGTAATTAGACTTTCAGAGTAGTGTGCTACCCAGAGTGAGATTTCTTGGTCTGAGAAAGAAATCTATTTTAGTTCATTATATGGTCAGGAAGCAAAAGTATAGGGGAGGGTTTGAGACTTGTCACTTTGATAGTTACTAATAGTTTTTCAGCAGCAGGGAGTTACACGATTAGATTTGTGACATCCATCTATTTAGCTATCATCCAGACATACCACCCTAATATTGTGTTGAAATGTGACACTTTAAAACAATGGCTTTAAGAGTATGATCTTGTTGGATGTCAAGTAATTGCCTGGACAGGTATAAACCTCTCCCTGATTCTTCCTAACATATGCCTTGAGCCTTTGATAGAGTTTCACTGCCAGCTCACCTGAGACCTACTCATTTATATTGTGTTGATTGAGAGGGTCCTAATAGTAGGTCCATGATATCATATGGTATGAAATTAAAGTATAGATTCTGCCCATTCATGTCTGCTGATATGAATATGATTCTGCAGCTGCCACCTTAACATTCTTGGAATGTTCACTAGTAATGACATTCTCTCTTAGCTCTGTTTATTAGCTTAGAAGGGCTGAGCTACATGGATGATGCATGGAAGATGTGGAGGTAGTTGTATTGGAGAGATAAGGAATCTTGAGCCTGCGGGGTCCCACTGTGGCCTCTGATAACATATTCAGCTCTCAGGCTGAATGCAGTTCTGCAATCCTGCTGTAACACACATGGAGTAGATGATTAATGATTGCTTCCAGTGGCAAACTTCCCCTCACAGATGGGGTGATTTTTATCAGATCTACAACATGGTGGGGAAAGGCTAAACTTCCTTTTCCTGGCGATTTCTATAATGATTTCCCCCTCACCAATGCTGCTGCTTAATTAAGTCGTTATTTTTTTTCAAAAACAGGTGCATGACATGTTTGGATGCATTTACCATTTCATCTAGTCTGGTCTGCCTAAAACATTTTAGTTCCTTTTTCTGCATTGCTGAGTTAACCTCGTCACACTTTGCAGTGTGTAAAGTTGCTCTGACAAAATTATTCTTCCTTTCTTCAAAGCATTGCCATCGTGCTTTAAAGATTCTTCAGTCATTAAGAATACTAGTGGCACAGCTGTTTCAAACTCTGGTCAGCATCAGTATAGTTTCAAGCCTTGGTTGCCTGATGGGAAATCGGCCAGATTTAAAATAGACCAACTGGATGGATGTCATCAATGTTACCTCATGGGGAAGAAAAACTGGCCTGATTTCAACTATCGCCTTCTTTCCAAAATGTTTCACAAAAACATGCAGTGATTGCCACATATATGTGCTCATCGACTAGCAGTGAAATGCAATCACTTTGCCAGTGGAGTGAAGTCTGAGTGTTTTATTTTGGCCTGTTCAATAGGAGAGTGCTTTCTTTGTTTATTCCAACCAAGTTTGTTTATGAAGCCCTCTGTAGGGAAACTAGGCTAGAAAGGCCAAACTAGAAACAATATGTGTACGTGTATGCATTAAATCCTATAATAGGGTTCATTAGACACCTTTGATGCCTGTGGGGTTTGCTTTGTCCACTGACTTTACTTACCCTTTCTGGGTTCTCTATTTTTCCCTGTTTACTTTCCAATTCATTTATTTTGTAACAAATATGCAGAAATAGGTTTTGATTTGGCTTCCTACACAAGAAGTCTTATACATAGAATTTTACATAATAATATGTTTCTTTATTTGAAGCATTTTTATCCTTTCTGTAACTGAAAAAGGCTCCTGGAATGGCAGATACATTTTAAGACTATGCTTTTAGGTTTATCGTCAAAAAGATACCACACAAATGAAAATGGGCTGGAACTGAGGAAGGGGAAAAACACAAGTCCAAACACTGATTTTTGGTTATGGAGCCTTTTGAACAACCATCTGGGAGAGAAACAGTTTGAGGAAAGGAGTAGCCAAATACTGCTGGTGTCCCAGCAATGCTGAGGGAGTGACCTCTGCTCCCAGCTCTCTCTCTTTTGCAACCTGATGAAATGGCTGCTGCAAAGCCTACCTACCCCAGGGTCCTTGCACAAATGCATTCAGCACCTGACAAGAAAACACCAAGCTTTTTCCATCTTTATGCAGATGCCCGTGATGCTTTTGTAACAGGGGCTTGGACCAGATTGTAGTCCCTTGAGTTCAGAAACTCATTTTGCCTTGGTGTCCTCATTCCAAGTCCATCCTGAGTAGCTGCCTAAGGTGGGCTTCTGAGAAGAGGAAGTAGGCCTGGTTTTCTGTCCTGCCAATTACTAAATCATGACCTTTGCCCAAATTTGTTATAGGGTTTAACACAGTAGCCTGAGGTGGCGGTTACATGCGCGTGTGTGTTTTAAATAGAAAAGTGCCAACTGGCTCCATAAATTTGCAAGGACTGGGTGCTTCTCATCCCTGAAAGTCCTGGCATTCCTTCAGTGAGCTGTCTGAGTTTCAGACTGGAGTTTGTTGTTCTGGAAGGTCTGGCAAAGTTGCCACTTCTGATGAAGCATTTTCTTGTTGGCTGGGATTTGGGTGCAGTGGTGTCCCCACCCGCCGTGCCAGCTGGCTTTTGCCCGTGTTGGATTTCAGGTCTTTGCCTCCCCTTGCCCTTTTAAAGATTGAGTTACTTAAAACTTTCAGAGCTAACAACTGTCAGCAGAATGAAAAACTGCCCAGAGAGCTGACATGCTGGGAGAGAAACTCTTCAGATACTCAGAAACCAGAGCAAGTAAATGAGAGAAGCAAAGTCTGTTGCAGGCTTGTAGGGAAGACTCTGGTGAAGCCAAAAGACCAACCTTGGGAGATATTTTGAAGAATAAGCAGAAGTTCCCTAGCAATGTGACCTATTGGATGAAGGACGCTAGAAATCAAGTTTGGTTTCACAGCGACTCAAAGTGTATCCTTTGTGTTTTCAAGCTGTGACTGAATTGTATTTTTTTCTCCAAGGCAGTGGACATTGCTTCGGCATACCCGGACGATGAGGCCGTGCTGGGAATAAGATAATTATTAATTAGTATGCTGATATATCCCAGTATTCATAATATCATATTTGTTTCCTAATATTAGGAGATACTAGTGTAAGTTCAGCTGGATCAGTTAGTGAGGTGGTAAATGTGTGCAAGGGTAACCGCTCTGAGATTTGAGAGACACAGACAACTTCTTTAGAAGCAATATTTGTCATTGACCTTGGGCTTCTCACAGAATGCCTCTATTTTCATCCATAAAATGGGAATAATGGCTGCCTTCATTCTTGTGTGCTGAAGAAACTCAGATGCTGCAGCTATACTTCCTGCTGTGTGATTCAGCCCTAATTCTCTTTTCTTTCCCTTAAGCTAGTTCCAAGATATATAAGTTCGAAGAAAACCTTTGCTTTTCACACAGTTTTGGGTAATAATCCTGATAGAGCGCACACGTAGAAATGGCAATCCTAGTTTTTAGCAAATTAATAAGTGTTCTTTTGCATATTTTATCAATGAAGTTCTTCGCTATGCCAACAAGAAAGAAAGTTTTGAATTCAAGGTATGAGTGGAAAGAATAGAGAGTGTGTGTTTGTTTATTGCATGTTTGTACCACCCCATAGCCAAGGGGTCTCTGGGCAGTCTACAAAGTTATATCCCTTTTTCAAGATGAATCTCTGAAATAAATCTCCCTGATTTTGTCTCACAAAAAGTAGAATTTCATTAGTTGCATTAGTAGAATTTCAAGTTAGTATTTCAAATTTCATTAGTAGAATTTCAAGTTACATTACTTCAGTAAGAATGAATTTGATGGCTGGGGGTAAGACACCATTTTATTAAGCTTTGTGTATAAACCTTTTTGAGGATCAGTAAAGGTCTATACTGATGTACTGAAGGTGGGTACTGAAGCATTTTTCTAAATGTAATAGATTGATCTATGGAATGCGCTCCCCAGAGAGGTCCGCCTGGCGCCGTCGTTATTTGTTTTTCGGCGCCAGGTGAAGACCTTTTTATTTAAACGTCACTTTAATTGTTAACAATATTTGCTTATTTATCTGGCCAGGGCGACTTCTTTTATATTGTTTATTTATTTTATATTGTTAATTTTAATTTTATATTGTTATTTTTGTATTTTTTTGTATTTTATTGTGTTGTAAGCCTCCCAGAGGCTTCAGCAAGGGGCGGCATAGAAATGTTTTAATAAATAAATAAATAATCCTTTTATTGTTCAGGAGTTAGAGGTGGTGGTGAGGGGGAGAGCTGTAGTCCATAACAGTGAGAAAATATTGCAATGCATGAAGAACAGTGTGTGTGTTGTGTGTGGGGGGGAGGAGATAGTGCGGAAACATTCAGCATTGGCTCAACATCATTGTAGAGCTGTAATTCCAAGTATAAGGAAACACAAGGCAACTACTACTACAATAACTATCCAGCACAGACAAAACCTAGATTATACAAGGAATCAAATTGGATGCCTGTACTCAAAATGTAGAACAGGCCCCTCACTTCCAAAGTCTCTTGCACCTTATATTGGTAGCCTCTAATCTGGTGCCCACCAGATGTTTTGGACTATAGTTCCCATCAGCCTCAGCCAACGTGACTTGAGAAAACCCTGTTAATTCTTTGCTTAGTGCTAACGTGAGGCAAGACTTCTGTTTCCTTAACCTGGAAGGACCGGATTGACAAGTAAGGGAAGAAGGAATAATAGTGTTTCCTGATGTTAACTTATTTTCTCACAGAGACAGGTCATTAGATTGGAGGAAATGGCGTGTCTTTCTTTTAATACTATTAATGGTAATACTACTTAGTATGTATTTAGTGCATTCAGATTTCCAGAATGCTTCATATATATTGTAGTATCAATTTGCTTTATTTACATTGGTTTATTGAAAATACTGAACAGTCAATATAAAGAACTGAATACAAAGGTACAAAAGGAAGTTTCCAGTGAATGTAAAGTCCAAAATAAGATGCTTGTACTTCTGGCATCTGTATAGCAACCCTGTGAGGTAGGCAAACAGTATTATGCCTAGTTGATGTTGAACTGGAGTCAGGCTCAGTGGGAATGAGGACTCAGAACATGGCTTGCCCAAAGTACCTAATAAAATTTAAATCAAGGACTTTAAAACATTTGCAGGTTTAAACCATGGTGCTCTTTGAAATAGATAAATAATATCAATTGTCAAAAGATATAATTTCACTAAAAACATTGAAAGATAAGCCCCATTCCATATTAATAACTGTGTGGATCTGATTAGAATTGTAGACTTGAGCTCTGGAGTTCCATCTTCTATACCCTTGCTGCTATAATCATGTTTGGGATTGACCAGGTACCTGCAAATATTGTTGAAGTCATTTTCAAATCTGACTCCTTTTCACTTGTACCTTACTTAGTGTGTGTAGGAATATTTCCTTCCCCTCACAACAGAATTTGACAGAGAAGGCCATGTATTATAGTAGTAATGGAGACTTTGATTTTAAGGTTGGGTTTGACCTACATTTGGTGTAGGACTTTGCATAATTTGTTAACCCTCTTTTGCAGGTTCAGAGAAAGGCTTGCCAAAAGCTCTGAGTCAGGTGGCCAGGAAAGCTCAAAAACACTTGGCTGGTAAAAGTAAAACACTGGCTTATTAGACAATGATGGCAAAATTGTCTCTAACTTATATGAGAATGGGGAAGAAGGCAGGATCAAGGGACAGAATTGTTTTAGTTTATATTTTTAAATTGTGGGGCTGAGAGACATTGCCTGTGCATTGCAGGAAAGGGGACCATAAGGAATATGGTACAGTCTTTACATTTATACCATTTTCTCCTTTAAACAGACCAACTTGTAAAAAGCAGTTCATTTTGGCTGCATCAATTAATTGTGATCCAGAACAAGCTCACATTTTGTTCATTGTTTCGTAATAGCTGCGGATCTTGACAATGTTTTTATGTTGATCCAACTAGAGAAAGAGTTGTGATATTTCACTTTTTTTAGTATTAAGAATAGCAGGATAGTAGGCTGGATTCTCATGCAATGTACTTGTGGGAGAATACCTGTTTAAAAGAGGTTACACTGTAATGAGGAATCCCCATAGATTTTGTAAGAAAGCATCATGGGAGGGCAAAGGATTTCCAGTGAACTGCTTCTCTTTTATTTTCACTGTTTATTCCCCAGATACTCATCTATGCAGAGTCAGTAAAACTGAAGGGGAGGGTAAACGGATGAATTATAGATTAAAAACAGCGATCTAAATTCTGTTTGTTCATGGATATGCTGATCAAAAGCTTCATCTCCACAAGAGGGAAGATAGAGGCTAACTACCAGTGACAGTTTCATGAATCGTTTCTCCAATTTGTTTTTGTTTTTTTCATACATTGGTTTACAGACAAAATCAGTGGCTTAAGAAATACATCTCTTCACACTTACTAGCTCCGCAGTCATTCATTTAGGAGCAGTTTTCTAAATCAGCAGTTACCTACTCACCATTGCTGGTAAACTTTGTCAACAGTGAGCAAATAGAGGTTTATCTAAATTGAGAGTTCCTTTCCCACCCTTGCACATGTAGATGTGGCAAAAGTGACTTAGGGTCCAATCTTATGCATGTTTAGATGGAAATCCATTCCTAAAGTTCCTACTATTCCTGGCTGACCACAGACACAAGAATGTATCCTAGAAGAATGGTGACATACCTTTTGTGCTTTTGTTAACTGAACAATAACCATTGTCTTGCCCTTATACACATTTTTAGTGCAGCCGCACTTAGAAAATTGTGTACAGTTCTAGTCACCTTACCTGCAAAAGAACATTATTGAGTTGGAAAAGGTACAGAGAGGGGCAGTGAAAATGATCAAGGGGCTGGAGCAGTTCCTCTATGAAAACTTACTACAACAACTAGGACTGTTTGGTTTAAAAGAAATGTGTGTAAAGGGAGACATGATAGAAGTGTTTTAAATAATGCATGGTATTGGAGAAAGTGGCGCAAGAGACACTTTCTCCCTCTCCCATAACAGTAGAGCCCAAAGTCATTCCATGAAGCTGAATGGTGGGAGGTTTAGGAGAGATAAGAGGAAGTACTTTTTCACACAATAGAATGTGAGTTCACTGTCACAGGAAGTGGTGGTGGTCACCAATTTGGATGACTTTAAAAGGGAATCGGAGAGATTCATGGAGGAGAAGGAGGCTATCAATGGCTACTAGTCTTGCTGGCTGTGTGCTACCTCCTTTACCAGAGGCAGCATGCCTGCATACACCAGTGGCTGAGGAGCTTAGGCGGAAGAAGGTTTTGCACCCATCCTGGTTCAGGGCAGCTGGTTTGCCACTGTGTGTACAGAGTGCTGGATTAGATGGACCATTCGTCTGATCCACCGTGGCTTCTCATACGTTCTTATGTTCTCTCAGGGTCCCCTAAGTCCTTCCACCTCAGGCCTCTTATAGGCCTCCCCTTCCCCATTTGTTGGTATTTTCCCAAGAGATCAATTGTTTTATACATTTTTCCACAGAGTGGCTATTTTGAGTTGCCATTTATTGTGGAGTGGGTTGTGAACCTTCCACATATCAACCAGTAGGAATGAAATTTAAGGCTCCCCAAGAGAGCCACCATTTTTTTATTCCCCTAATGCGGGGCTGGGTTGAAGGTGCAAGTAATTATGGGTTGTGAGCCTGCTGTGCACTCCAGTCCAGCACATCTTCTAATTATACTGAGTCTGTTTTGGAGCCCTCATTGGTTGGTCTCTCCCCCATCCAAAGTCCTTAGCAAATTAGCACCTTGGAAGGCAGGGGACACCCTAGTGCTGCAGGTTATATGAGTTCTTTCCCCTTTGGCAAAGACTGTGTGGTACAACTTAACCACAGATTCCTGTGGTGACAGAACCTTGGTGGGGCCTCTGCAAAGGATCATGGGACCACTCATTTAAAATAGGAATCAATGAGAAGCCTTTATATGAGTGACTCAGAAGAAGGTAAGTGTCTATTTTCCTCACTCAGTAAAGCAGAAGTCCACTAATAAGAGTCAGTCTGTTCTAGTTTAGCCCCAAGATCATGTGGCTTTTACTTTCTCATAACACAAGGGTGAGAGGAGAGACCTAAGGAAAATAAGAGCTTTTGGGACTGGTACAAAAATGTTCTCACCATGAATAATTGACTTTGTGGAAGTTATTGCTTCAAAATGTTGCTTATAGCAGCCTTCTCCAACATGGTGGCTTCCGGATGTTTTGAACTCCACCACACATCAACCCCAGTCAGTACAGCCAATGGACAGGAATGATGGGAGTTGTAGTCCCAAACATCTGGTGAGTACTGGGTTAGAGAAAGCTGTGTAGAAAGTTCTAATAGTATGTTCTTTTAAGTGCTTTTAATATGTTTCAGATGAGGATCCAGCATGCAAAATTTCTTTGGAGACAGGTACAAAAAAAATCTTGGTGACATGTTGGGGCAGTGATTTGCACAATCAATTTCTTACTGAAATTTGCTAGGAGCTGTATGGTTACCTACCAAGAAGGATATTTCCAACCAGCATGGAAAAGAGAAAGCTGTTTCCATTTTACTCATGAAGAACAAAGAGAGTAACTGCAATAGCCAGTCCAAGGTCACTTATTTTTTTCTTGGCAGACCTTTGGATTGAGTTTCTGCCTTCTGTATTTTGATGGCAGGTCCTGCAGCAGTGGGGGTCCTGAAATAAACACAATCTAAGAACAGACTGCAGGAGGTTGTAGAGAAATATGTAGAAATCAGTAAAAAGATGGAGATGTGTGTGTAATTTTAAAAATGCAAATTAACATGCTACCCTGCTTAGAAACTCTGGTTAATGGGATGCTTATCAAGTTCAAAATTTTCACCTATCAATTGTGCTGGGTTTGCATCTTCCAATTCAATTGCTTTATTCCAAAGGATATAACCATGGACAGAGGAATAGCTAAATTCTCCTCCTCAGTTTTTACAAAGGAGGATGTGTTTCTGCAGTGTGCAAGAAGACAAATGTTCAGTTGCACATGGGAACATGCACAATAAGCTTGCAAAGTTTCAAATCAAGGTTTGGCAAAGCCTCTTTTGGGTTTTGCTACAGGTTATGCTTCTTTTTAGTTTTCTTTTGTTCAAATTTACAATAAAACATACACTTACAAAGTGTTTGCTTTAGAACCAGTTAGAGTCTCAGAAATAATTCTGACATATGGCTCCTAAGTGAAAATGTCAAGGGGCTTACTAATCAGTTTCAGATTCCCTACCAGGCCCCTCATTGTAGTCCATAAACTGAAGTTAGGGAATTCTCTCATCATTAGTGCCATGGCCTCTCTAATAAGTGCCCCCAACACAGATGCCAGCCGCATTCCAGATACTGTTCCAAATTGCAATAACCATTCTGACTTGGACAGTTTTTTACTTTCAGTTTGCTCCTGAAAAAACACGCTTAGGACTGTCATAAACTCTTAATTACACTTGGGTGAAAAATGCCAAATTGGCAAATTGACATATCGGCAGGGACATAAGATCTCCCTGGCAGGTACCTTGTTCTGTAACTTGGAGCTTTTGTTCTATTGTTCTCTGAACGCAGCTGGGAGAAAGTGGGCAGGCAAGCACTGAGGAGACAGAATAGTCCTAACTCTTGCATGTTCTTTCTGCCTCCGGGTTCACTCTGTTCTCCATGGTTCTATTCAGAGCTTATTGTACTTGGCTGTTGATTCAGAAGCTTCAGTTCTGCTGAAAGCAGCCCCAACACACATGCCTTCCTCTTTTCTTTTCTTTTTTTGCTATGGTTCACAAATGTCTCTCCCAATCTCTTGGCTTCTGTTCCTTAACTCAGCTCATAACAGGAGGGGGAGAATTTCCCAGTGCATAGCAGAGCTTGTTAGTGACACTGTTCCTCATGCCAGAAATGCATCCTTCTGAATCCGACTCGTATCCTGGGAAAAAGATATTGCTGCTCAACTCTCTGTTGGGGGTATTTGTAAGTACAGCCCTCTTATTTCTGCTCTGGCAAGACGTTTCAGGAGCATCATCAAGTGCTATAGCATGAGATTTGGGGCATCTCATGTGGGGTGATGAAGCAACTGGTTTCATAAGGAACTGCACAGTTCCTTATAACCTGAGAACACAATATTTATTAATATTTATTTACTGCACTTATATGCTGCATCTCTCTTAGCCAAAGGCTCTCAGGGCAGTTCATACAAACAACAATAAAACACCAATAAAACAGTACAATTTAAACAATAAAATAGGAAAAGAATAAGACAATAAAACAGTTAGAAATAAAATAACAATATACTTAAACAATTTCCAATAAAACCATTTAAAACAGTGATTAAAAATAATAAATATCATCTGGAGACTAGACACTCAACATGGTAGCAGCAACAGCAATTTACCAATTATAAAACCACTCACTCACCAAAGTGATTACAAAATATTAAATGTCTTCAGCTGGTTCCTAAAGTGAAGATGCCTGGTGGACTTCTTTGGTAAAGAATTCCAGTAGTGGGGTGCTACTACAGATAAGGCCCTTTTCATGGCCATCTCCCCCCTTACTTTGTTGGGGGGGGTGCTCAGAGAAGGGCCTCTGATGAAGACCTTAGTGATCAGGCAGGGACTTACGGAGATAGGCAGTCCCTCAGATATCCTGGCCTCAAGCCATTTAGGGCTTTGTATGTTAAAGTCAGCACTCTGAATTGGGTCTGGACAGCAACTGGCAGCCCATGCAACCTGTGAAGGATTGGTACAATGTGTTCACACCAGCCAGTCCTTGTCAGCAGGATGTGGCCTTATTATTTTGGATGTTGCAATATCCTGACTATTTTCAAAGGCAGCCCCACTTAGAGTGCATTACAGTAATCAGCTGTGAGGATAACTGTTGTGAGACTCTGCTCATTCAAGCAGGGGCACAGCTGAAACATCAGCCTAACCTGGTAAAAAGCACTCCTGGTTTCCGAGTCTACCTGAGAAATAAGTGACAAGTCAGGATCCAAGGCTGTGAACCTTGTCCTTTTGGGGGAATGCAACCCCATCCAGGACAGGTTGAATGTTCCCCAGTGGAATGAATGGACTTTCCACTAACAGTACCTTCATCTTGTCTGGATCGAGCTTCAGCCTTTTAAGTGGGGGAGGGGGGAGTGTAGTTGAGAATGGGGCGGCTGAAACATGCGGCCTTGGTTCTAAGGAACTACTTACCCTGCTTGGCAAAAGATGGCTGCATTCCCACTGCAGGCAGCACATTTCTCCTCCTCATTTTATTTAAGAATGCGAAGCAGTTTTGCAGCTGCTCTGGTTGAACTGAACAACATTGTCATTTTTGCTCCAGCAGTTGTCAGCTCAGGTCTCCTGCATGGGATGTGCTCATTCCAGACAGGGCTTTGCTCTAGCATTTGACAGTGTGCACATCAAATGGAATATTTTAAAGCTCCTGCATGCATCTGTGTGTAAGGTGACCTTTTGCTTATTTTAGACACTTGGGGTTGACATTTTTGAGCCCCCTTCAGTTTGGGCCATTTTTTTCTCTTTCCTTCCAAAACAGCTCTGTGTTTTAGAGTGTTTTTTCTTGTAATGGTGTGGGAAAGCATGACTTAATCATACTATTTTGAGCACAAGTCATTCAACCCTGTTCTTATGCTCTCCTGCTTTTAAACAAACTTGTTGTTGATGACCTGAATTGTATTCAGCACTGGCCTTTCATTCCCCAGCTTAAGCCATTGTGAAGCAAGGGTACTTAATATATAGCCCCTTGGCCCCATTCAAGACACAAAACTGCCTGTTGTTGCTTTGTTTTATCACTCACTGTTCAACAGCTATGTTGAATGAGGCCCAGAGTCATGTGTTCTCTAATTTGACTGGTTTTCAGCTTGGGAAAATTTTTATTCTAGTTCAGCCTTTAAGTTTTACTTTTAAAATTCCTCTTAACATCAGTCCAGCTGCTCTAAATGGAGGTCATGTCTGTAGACTCCCACCTTCTTTGTTTTCAATAATATGATATCAGGATGTTGCATTCTCATGCAAGCAGATAAAGCTTTATATCAAAGTATATCTATGCAGATCACCTTCTTCCTAATGGATCACCTTCTTCTTCATGAATCTTGTCTGAAGATGATTTTCTTCCTTGGAAATCCTTCTCTGAGTTCCTCTGCTTACTGAAGTGCTTGGAGAGAGGGCCTTTAATTGTGATGTAGTTTGAAATGCTCTCTCCAGAGAACCTAGCTGGCACTGACAGTGATGCTTTTTCAGTGCCAAGTGCATACTTTTTTTGTTAATTAATCCAGGCCCTCCTGCCTAGGGCAAAGGTGGGCAGAGGCAGATTGAAATCAATTGGTAAATCTCTAGGTGACTTGCAGTAGGTCAGCAACAGTTTCCAAGTTCCAGTGGTTTAAGGATAGCAACAACAAAAAGCCCTCTTCTCTTGAATTAGGTTGCTCTAGTCAAGGAAGCCTGGGGTGGGGGAACAGGAGTAAATTTGCGTGTGAAACGTTTTCTGTGTTCCGGTACCAGAAAACAAAATTCTAAGCTAAGCATGTGCTCAGAAAAAACCTTATTTTGCAATTTGGTGTCCACCTTCTTGAGTCATCATTCTGCATTTGGCTCTCCACTTCTTAGATGCTCAAGGTTCAGTTGAAAATCAAAGCAGATCCCCAAAACCGATAATCTGCCCATCCATGATCTAGCTTGTTTCAGGTTGCACCACTGTACACACCTGTCTGGGAATCAGTTCCATAACAGGTGGGATAGACATTTGATAAATAAAATAATAAATAAGCAATAGGCCTCAGTCCTGAATAGATAGTTATAGGATTGTATTGTTCATCTGTTGGCTTTTATTTCTATGAATAGCTTTCATCATTGTGTGTGATGATAACTCCCTTGTTTTTAATGGACATTGTTTTTGTGCCATCACTAGTGTGTGTGTTTTAAATTGAAAGGCAGTGTTAAAATGTTTCAAATGAATATAGTATAATCATCCTCTCCTGAGACTGAGGGTGCCCAAATGAAGCATTTATTTATTTATTTATTTTCTTAACTGCTTGTTAGCCGAAGCCTTTTTTTTTTTTTACTGTAATATCCCTCTGTCTCAAACATGAAGTTGAAAGTGGGGAGACAGTAGCAGACAATGCCATGTTCCATATGTGACCTTCCAGTGTTTTCCCTTGGTTTCTCCCATCCTTCTTAACACAAGCCATCTATTAACGACAAAAACCGAATGACTGCACAATACATTTTATTAATAGTACTTAAGATCTTCCTTCTTGGAGGGAGGGGTGTACATATGATTTCTATTTATTTATTTATATATATTTATAGGCTGCCTATAATTGCTGAGGCCTTCCTAGGCAGCTGATTGTGTTGATCCATTAGGCAGCTGCTTGGGTTGGAAAGAAGACCCAAACATA
Organism: Varanus komodoensis; assembly: GCF_004798865.1. Lineage (NCBI taxonomy): Eukaryota > Metazoa > Chordata > Lepidosauria > Squamata > Varanidae > Varanus > Varanus komodoensis. Next base: position 129,448,348 of record NW_025335268.1, read on the forward strand.
TCTTTGCAGGAACATTGCATCTGATAGTTGGTCCAGGACCTGGATATGAAGTGTTCATATGAGTTTTGTAAACCTAGGACAGTAACGGTGAACCTTTAATAGACCAAGTGCCCAATCTGCAACTCCAAAACCACTTACATATCGCAAAGTGCCAACACTACAATAAACCCTGAAAACTGAGCTATTAGTTTAGAAAAATCAACTCACAGCCAGTCCAAACGCATATACATGTGCATGAACTGGCCATGCAAATGCTCGGACAAGTAGCAGCTAATGAGTCAAGACTCATGACATCGTCACCTGGCGCTCAAACTACTTTCCAAACATATACATGGTCCCTATGTGTGATGTTATCTGATGTTGAGCTCCTCTGGCAAAGCTGGGGTGACTTGGCCCACGTGCTGACACAGAGGGCTCTACACATGCCATAGGTCCACAACCACTGCACTGACCTTTCCTGGTGAACACTGCTAACCATAATGTAGGGCTAAAGTTCCACTGAAAAGACGGGGATTTTGAAAAAGCTTTCCTTGAGTAGCTTTTTCTTCACAGCTCCACCTTTCAGCCCATTCTGAACACATTCCAAACATCAATATCGTTCTAGAACACCTCATTTTTCTAACCCTAACCCTAGCCTGGGGCAGACCCCTAACCCTAATATAGGGGTAAAATAAGATTAACATTTGAGTGATTTTGAAAAGGCCTTCCTTGAGTAGCCTTTTCTGCACAGCTCCACCTTTCTGCCCATTCTGAACACATTCCAACCATCAAAATCATGCCAGGACACCTCGTTTTTCTAACCCTAACCCTAGCCTGGTGCACACCCCTAACCCTAACATACTGGTAAAACACCATTGAAAATAGGGCGATTTTGAAAAGGCCTTCCTTGAGTAGCCTTTTCTGCACAGCTCCACCTTTCTGCCCATTCTGAACACATTCCAACCATCAATATCATGCCAGGACATCTCGCTTTTCTAACCCTAACCCTAGCCTGGTGCGGACCCCTAATATAGGGGTTAAGTAAATTTGAAAATACGGTGGGTTTGAACAGGCTTTTTTTGAGTAAGTTTTTGTGCACAGTTTGTCATTTCTGCCCTTCTATACTCATTCCAACCATCAAAATCCTGCCTGGACACCCCATTTTTCTAACCCATACCCTAGCCTGGTGCACACTCCTAACTGTAATATAGTGGTAAAATACCATTGAAAATAGGGCGATTTTGAAATGGCCTTCCTTGAGTAAGTTTTTCTGCCCAGCTCAACGTTTCTGCCCAATTTAAAAGCATTCCAAGCATCAAAATCATGCCAGGACACCTCGTTTGTACAACCCAACCCAGTGATGGTGAACCTTTTAGAGGCTCAGTGCCAAAACTGCAATCCAAAACCCACTTATTTATCACAAAGGTCCAGCATTGCAATAAAATCTAAAAATTGAGGGTTTTGTTTGGAAAACACAACTCACAGCCAATTCAAGTAAATATAGATATATTCTTGGCAACTGACTGACTTGCTATGCGAAGGCACGGATGAGTCATGGCTAATGAGTTGCAGCCCGTGACATCATCACCTGGTGCCTCTACTCCTTTTCAAGTGTGCTCATCACCCCTGTGTGCACTGTTTTTCGATGCTCAGCTCCTGGAGCAATCGTGTGGTGACTTGGCTCACATGCCAACTGTGGCACGCTTGGCATAGATTCGCCGCCACTGACCTAGGACATCTTTGGACATCGAAATGTTAGGGGTACCTCCTCAGAGATTAATCAAATGCTTTCTAAATAAATTAATCCTGATAGTCGAATAAGGGTGTCTCCACTTTTGAAATGTCTCAATAAATGCTTTTCACATCAAATAAAGGATGAATTCCATTTTTCTTCCTATTTCACAAAAGATGTCCTCTGGATTCCTGTAAAAGATAACTGTATTTTTCTTGAACTGTGGTAAAGCTTTTTGACTCTTTCCATGCAAGAACCTAAAAATTCACTATTGCCACTGTCAATCCATTGCACAGACATTTCAGGTTTGCTGGGAATATTAAACAGCATTCCCTTTTTAACACTTCTGACCTCCAGATTGCCCTATTTTTGCTGAAAAAAATAAAATGGATTGATTTCCTTTTGGGGGTTGCTGCAAGTTCGACAGAAAATCAAGATTTACATTTGCAAATGATGCACTCCACTTAGACGGGCTTGAAACATAATCCAAAGGATTGAAGGCTCAAGATGAGGTACTGCTGCTGGAGATGACCAGTTTCCATGGCAAGTGTGTAAAGTTGATTTTTTCCTTATCTAATTCATTATTTTATCTGAATTTGCCAACAGTGGCACTGATGATAAACTCTTGTGAAGTGTTCACCCATTCACACTGATCTCTTTTGCACATTTTCATATTGCAACACCAGCTGTGTTTAATGCAGTCTATGTGATAGACCGGCAGGGACTGATGGGAATCCAGACCAGGTTCAAACAGCTAGAGCATATGAATCATGGTGGGAAAGAATGTACACTGAATGCACTTCTGTTCCTTTTGAACACTGACTTCCAAAGGTGTCTAAATTACTGGCTGCCCTATCAACTTTCCCCTAGTTTTCACTTTGTTAAATTGCTGTCTTGCTTTGAGTTGTGTAACAAAAGGATAAAAGTTATAGCCATTCATGGGCAATGAACTATTTAGTGCACTGTTCTGGAGTGCTTTTGACATAGCTAGATGATTGAATTCCTGTGTGTGCTCTCTCTCTTGGGCTATGCTAAGAAAATATTTTCTATTTTCTATGTTTTATTTTGAATATTCACTATATTTTATTTTTTAAGCACTTTCTATTAGCTGCCTTCAGGATATTGTTCTCTGCTTCGTAGAACTTCTCCAAATAATCATGTGGCACACAGAAGCATTTGTTAGGAGGGTAAAACACTGCTTCTTATTTGCTTGTGAGATTTACCCTCAAATCTACTCTGTGGAATTCACTTATCTCAGGTTGGTTGGGTTTCCTCAGACAATTGAATCTTATTTCTGCTGTCAACAAGCTTGCTTTGACTGGGTTTTAGAATGCATCTCCTATCAGGTATTGCTACTGGAACATGCTAAGAGTTCAGGCAGCCTGGGCCAGTAAGGGTGAATAAACTGTTTCTTTTGCTTGTGCTAATTGAGCAAGAATATAACCTCCCTGTGGGATTTTGTCTGCTTAATAGAAGAGGAAAACTTATTTTTGGCTATTTCCAAGGTCTTCTTACTAATTTGTGTATTCATATTCAAAGCTTCAGTCATCCATGTTTTGTCTCCATTCAAACAAATGATCCCACTTTCATGATAAGGATATTTATGTTTCTTCCCAGATAACTTTCTGAATTCCTAGTACAACAGAATGGTCCATTGTGTTGGATACGCTATATGGATCCAACTATTGGTATGTAAAAAGATTTGGTGGACAAAGATGTCAGCAACAGATGGCCTTCTCTGGGAACCATCTGTGAATGATATTAGGAGGGTGAGCACCGGAGGAGGGCTTTGTCTGCGGTGGCGCCCCATCTATGGAATGCGCTCCCCAGAGAGGTCCGCCTGGTGCCGTCGTTATTTGTTTTTCGGTGCCAGGCTGAGACCTTTTTATTTAAAACTTATTTTAATTGTTAATTTATTGGTATTTAAAATCCTATAAATACCAATAAATTAACAATTAAAATAAGTT